>NC_091395.1:45065590-45370143 GCF_032191515.1 Phaenicophaeus curvirostris | reverse complement strand
TTGTGTGTGTTGCTGCGTGTGTGTCCCCCTGGTCTTCCTGGAGTTTGGAGCATCATCATTACTCGGTGGCCATGTTTTCATGATCACCTGCACCGAGACCAATCTGACGGGACATCGCTGGATTTGTGGTGGTGGTACTTAGCTGCACCTCTACTGTTTTCTTGCTTAGGGATTCTAACTTTTCCTCTCTCTCCTATCGCTGTTATCAGTTGTTCCAGAAAATAAAGCTCACAAGACTGTACGGCATCTGACCCCGTTTGAGTCTTAATCTCGGCCTCTTGGGATCGTTTAAGAACCCTCCCCGATACTGGATCGGGACACCCTTCTTGGTGCTTGGATCACCCTTAGCTCTTCTTTTTCAGGAAACATTCCCTTCCCTAAGCATTGTTCTCACCAGCACAAGCAGCCTTTTTGCAGAGTTCACTCTTGCCACAAGACTAAAGCGGAACTGAGTGATGTTCCAATTCCCCTGTGGGTCTAAACTCGAAATGAGTGGCTGAACAAATGACAACAATCCCCTCATGGACCAGATTCCTTTTCTGTGAAGCAAAATCCTGGGCTGATCCTTATTGCCACTCTGCCTTCTGGTTAAAAATATCTGACCTTGCGAAACTTCACAACTCTCTGGGCAGCTCCTCCCTGTCCAGTGAAACCACAGATGAGGTCTACTAAGCACTGGTGAGACCGCACCTCGAATACTGTGTTCAGTTCGGGACCCCTCACCACAAGAAGGATGTTGAGGCTCTGGAGCGAGTCCAGAGAAGAGCAATGAAGCTGGTGAAGGGGCTGGGGAGCAAGTCTTATGAGGAACGGCTGAGAGAGGTGGGGTTGTTTAGCCTGGAGGAGGCTGAGGGGAGACCTCATTGCTCTCTACAACTACCTGAAAGGAGGTTGTGGAGAGGAAGGAGCTGGCCTCTTCTCCCAAGTGACAGGGGACAGGACACAGGGGAATGGCCTCAAGCTCTGCCAGGGGAGGTTCAGGCTTGACATCAGGAAAAAATACTTAACGGAAAGGGTCACTGGGCACTGGAACAGGCTGCCCTGGGAGGTGGTTGAATCACCTTCCCTGGAGGTGTTTAACAGACAGGTGGATGAGGTGCTGAGGGACATGGTTTCGTGATTGATAGGAATGGTTGGACTCGATGATCCCGTGGGTCCTTTCCAACCTAGTGATTCTATGATTCTATGACACTGAGAACCGGGCAGTTCTGCCAGTCTCCATCTCCTGATGGCCCCCTGATGGTGGTTCCCCCTAATTTTAATCTTCTTCCACAGCTCAGTAACCTATTTGTAACGCACTTACAAGGACACACAGGCTTGTTTTTCTCTCTCTACAAGATCACCTCCGAAAGCACCGGAGAGACTGGGGGGTGTGGGGGAACACAGGGCACGGGGGTTACTCACCACCTCCCCGTTCTGCCTGGAGGGGGTGGGATGGGGCCGCACCTACTGCAGGTCCCCCTGCGACGCAAGCTGCTCCTCTCTTCCTCCAGTGACAGGTTTTGCAGCTGGAGAGACTGCTCTGTAGCGCTGACTTATCTCCCCACGTTTGCCCTTTATCGGGGATGGGGCAGAGGGAAACGCGCTGCTGGAACGGTTGAGCATGTTCTAACTCACTAAGCGATCAAATAAATCGGCACCGCCCCACGGGGGGGTAAAAAAAACCCAACACAAACCCGAAGCAAACGCTGTCGTGCAGCGGCGGAGGCTGAGCCGCCGCGCTCCGCGGTGATGGGAGAGAACCCCGGGAGCTCGGGGCTTCCCCGCCGCCGCCACCGCCCGGCAGAGCCTGCGGTTGAGCCCACGGCCGCCGGTTTTCGTGTCGCGACGTCGGTCACCGCGGGTTTTAAGCGATCGTAACGATGGCTTTAATCATTCCTCACCGAGGACCGAGCGCCGGGAGCCTCTCCCGCCCCGCGAATTCCCGTTCCCTTTCCCCCCATCCCGCTGACGTTTCGGCTCCCCCCAAGTCGCGATAAAGCGCTTCGGGGGGCATCGCGGGGTTCGCTTGTGCTCTGCGTCCGCGCTGGGGGCCCGTTACCCTGCACGGGGAGGAACTGCTCTGCCCAGAGCGCTCAGATATCTTGAAGCGCTTCCTATCTCGTTAGCCGTAACATTCAGTGCCGTTGTCAGTCAGAAGAAAATGCCGTTTTCCCTTTTATTTATTTTTTTTTGTCCCGGAATACCCACCGCATCAGGGCGAGTGGGGACACCCCCCCCTTTCCCCCGCCCCGCTCATTCACGCAACCGGCTGCGGTCCCTGTTCCCTCCGTGCTGCTTTTGGGGAGCAGCAGAGCCAGATCCCGGCGGGGGCGCGGGGGCTGCCTCCTTATCTGCACTCCCCCCCCCCCGCCACCCCCGTGCGGCGGCGGCACGTGGTGCTCCCGGGACGCGGGTCCTCGGACGCCCCCGCCGCCCGCAGCGAAGCTTTTTATAGCACAGACCCGACCCGCTCGCCGACGTGGGGAGGTGGCGGGGGTTGGGGAGGGGGGTGGGGGGGCGGTTCTCGCTTCGCTCACGTTAACGTGCAGGTGCGAAGTTAAATAAAGACGGGGAAGGGAGTTGTTCGGCGCGCGCCTAATTGGGAGCCGGCGTGAAAACCGTCGAGCTAAAAATAGCCGCGAAGCCCTGGAAACCACATCAGGCGGAGACGGCGAGACCCATCCGAGCGCCTCCCGCGCCGCTGCCGCCGCTGAATGGAGCGGCCGGCGCTGAATGGGCTGCGGGCGTTATGAATGATGGGGTGGGGGGGGGGCAGGAAGCGGAGCGCGGGGATGAATGGGGCCGCGTGGCGCGCGGGCGGCCGCCGGGGGGCGCTGTGGCTGCGCCGCCGCGGCAGCTGGAACCCCCGTCCGCGCACGTGCCGGCGCGGGGGCGGCTCGGTGTCACCTGGCGGCAGCGGTGGCGGCGGCGGCGGGCGGGGCGCGGGGGGGTGGTGGGGTGGGGGTGGCGGGGTGGAGAGGCTATAAAAGTGTCCCGGCGCCGCACGTGGTCACACTTGGGGGAAAGTTCCTCGCGGTGGGCATGGGAGGAGCGGCGCCTCCCGCCGGCCCCGCTCCGCCTTAGGGCGGGCAGCCGCGCGGCGGAGAGGGCGGCCGGGGAGCGGAGCCCTTTGTCCCCACCTGCCCCCGCCCGGCTCTCTACCCTGCGACGGCGGGATGAGAGGGAACGGGAGCGACCTCAACGGCTCCGTCCTCCCGCGGGACCCGCCGGCCGAGGGCGCCCCGCGACGCCCGCCCTGGGTGACCTCCACCTTGGCCGCCATCCTCATCTTCACCATCGTCGTGGACCTGCTGGGCAACCTGCTGGTCATCCTCTCCGTCTACCGCAACAAGAAGCTGCGGAACGCGGGTAAGGGGCGGCGGGGAGGGGAGGGGAGGGGGGTGTCACCCGGGCTCGTGGGTCTCGGCGCTGTCACCTCTTGGTTCCCCCGCAAAACTTTGCTCGGGCTCGTAACTCTCCGCCCTCCTCCCCGTCCAGGGGTCACGGGCCGGGGCGGGTGCCCAGGGCGCCGTCTGTCCTACCCAGGCGGTCGCTGAGCGAGCGAGTAAAGGTATTTTTAGCGGCCATCACCGAATCGCGGTGCTATTTTTAGCTCTCGACAGTTCCCACCTAGCAAAAAACCCTCAAAACCTACCACCAAAGACCGAAGGAGCGCTAATCCTTATTTAATTACATTAGACGTGGTGCCGGGGCTGCTGCTGTGCATGCAGCGTGTGTCTGCATGCTGGATGCTGTTCTTCTGATCAGTTTTCTTTTGAGTTACAGAAATGTCTTCAGTACAAAATATGAATGTTGGAGCTTCAAATCAAGGAAATATTCAGTTGCAGGTGTGCAGAATTCAGAAAATAAATAAAAAAAAACAGCAAAAAACCCAAGACAGTGATTTCATTTTCTTTGTTCGCCTTCTATTTGCTATCTAGGTCTTTGGGGAATGGGAAACATCTGACAGAAAACAGATTTAGGCTTGTTCACAAAAAAATAAATCTCTAGTTTAGACAGGATAGATTCTGTGATGGTCTATTGAGTAAATCCCTCTTAGATTATTGGTCAAACCGACAGGAACTTCTTCAGATTCATTCTGCTTTATCATGTCAGACCAGCTGCTGCGCACGTGTACCAAATCTGTGCGTGAAAAGCCCTCTGCATTTTTCATTGAAAGAAATACGGGAGCATGTGAAGAGAGCTTCATTGTTAGCAAAAGCAGAATTTCGCTCCATGATGATTGAGATGCCACTTCTATTTTTTCACAACTGGCTGTGAGGTTCTTTATTATAACTCCACTAAGTTCATTAGCTAGTGGTTTAAAATTCATCTGAGGAGACACATGAGCCCAGGCTTTGCTATAAGCTAGTTTAATAAAAGTAGCTAATATTGGTAGCTGGCAAAGAGTGGCATACTTAATTTTCTGAGGTTATGTCAGGTAATGCAAATGGATTGTGCGTTTCAGTTTTTTAAGCTTTAGTGGAATGTCAACACACAGGATCAAAGTGAAGGCAATCAGATTTTTATTTTTTTTTTCATTCTCCCTACATTTGCCACTGATGTAAATTCTAAGAGCTATATTCTCTTCTTGCTTTCATTGACAGAAATTTCATTCATTGGAGCTGGCAGGTTTACACACTGTAACACTATATGTTTAAGAGGAGAATCAGACTGCAAAAGACCAAGTCAGCACTTTGACTCCCTTTGTTCCCTGGAAGATTTTCGGATGGAGGGAGGAAGGGTTGAGTTAGGTGTGTCACTGGGTTTACTCCAGGGGAAAGAGTGATATTCTCCTCCTCCTTAGTTACTAAATGTATACTCAGCACTTCTTTGGGGAGTTTGCAACACAGTCATGTTTGGTAATAAATCTGAAATAAACATGGTGCCTGTTTTCTGGAAACATAACTGAATCATTGGGCTCTTTGTGTGCACATATGCTGTACTGTAGATCTCGTGTAATCCCTCTTGAATTCCAACACATGCTCACTTGCTCAATCTTACTACATTTCTTGTTCTTGCCTTTTCTGTCGTAGTGACTATTAAGAACTGCAGCAAACTGGCAACAGTTACCTCCTACAGCTAGGAGAATAAAGCTTCCTTCTACACAAATTATTTTAGACTGTAACGTGAACTAGATACTGGTTTACTCTCAGAGTGAAATTAAGGGTTGGTTAAAACAAGTTGATACTTGATGCAAGATAGCAAACAGTTTATAGTCTGTTTTAGGAAAAAATAAATAGCAAGAATAAGTTTTCAAAGTTTTAAAGTCGTTTAATCTTCAAAGTGAAGATTTTTTTTTTAGTAGACAAGGAAACTTTGGAAAGAACATAGTAAGCTTCAAAAAGGCGTGCAAAATGCTTTTGACTGATCTTACAAAAAACTCTGCCTGGGCATAACTTTACTTATGTGAGCACCACTATTAAACTCAGCATTGAATTAAGAAGGGGTTACTCAGGTGAGTAAATTTATGACAAGGCATAAGGATTTGGAAAACTCTGGCCTAATATTTGTGAGTATGACCAACAGGGAGTTTCGTAAGTCTTGTTTAACACCAATTCAGATTATTCAGGAAGAGATTACATTGAAAAGAATTTGATTTATGCATACAATTAATTTATAACAAGCAAATTATACACACAGTTACAAATTTTACAGAGCTGTATTAAGACAGAAACTTCTGATTTTACAACAACCTATGTTAATGAGTCTTTTGCTGGCACATTTGTTGAGGAAAAAGGATATAGGATGAAAAGTCCACTGGAAAAAGGTCAGGGAGGAACAGAAGACACCTCCTGAAGAAAATGTATCTCACTGAAGACTTTCTTCCTTCTTTGCAAGAGAGAACTAACAGAAATAAGGAGTATTCCAAAAAGGTGGAATTTGGTGGGGGAAAACATCTTACATCTCTGTCCCACTCTCTGTTATATAAATATTTTTGGAAGATAACTACAAATTGGACCTGTGGATTTATGATTAAAAAAGTGCTTTGGGTAATAGTAGGAAGGTCTAGAAAAACCTTCTCGACAAATGATGTAACCTTCCTGACAGTCAGAATGTTAGTAAAAGACACTGATCAAAGCAGAGGAGTCAGTATCTCAAGGAAGTTTGTCACAGCAAGCGAACAGTGTCTGATACTACAGACTCCTCCATAGTCACAAGCATGGCTTCAGTAGATGCTCTTCTAGACACAGAAGCTGATGATACAACTGGTAGGATCCTCTTTTATTTAATGTATTTGACTTATTAAGTTTCATAGTTCTGGTCTGTTTGTTTGGTTTGGTTTGGTTTTTTTTTATGGTGGCTTTGTAATCTAGCAGGCACCTAATGCCAATTCAGTTCTGGTGGGAACAGCTGCAATTTAATGTTGGCCTACATGAAGACTGAATTTGGTTAATGATGTCTGTGGACTTTTAACTTTGAAACAAAGTTCAAGGGAAACAATCAAGGCATAAGGATTTTAATGCCCATATCTTGATAGTGCATACCTGCAGCTTGACATTTAAGCTGATATGCTTTCTTAATAATTAATTTTAAAAAGAATGAGAATAGTTCATTTTAAAAATAAGTTTAATGTAAATAATCCTAGTTTGTCTCATTTTCCATTGCTAGTATTCGTAGATGAGAAATAAGGTCATTCAACAGAAGTTCCACCCTAAAAAGATCAAATAATTAGCCTTAGGGTAGGTGGATTAAGGAAAGACTAGTACTTTTTTTTTTTTTTATTTGAAACTATTCATATTGGATTAGAGCATCTCAGAAAACTGAAGAGATCATTTGAAGTGATTTGTGTAGCATTACACACTAATTCAGTGATTGCTAGTATCCTTATGCCTTTGTTGTTACCCCTACCAAGAAAAAAATGCATCAAGAACAAGGTGAGGGAATAGTTGAAAGTCTTTGGCTGTGGAGATCAATTTACTGCTTGTGACATTAAAATGCCAGTTATCCTGCACCTGTCATTTTGGTGACAAGGGAATTTGGATACTCAGTGGTTGCAGGACTGGACCATTCATAAGGCCAATGAAGAAAGCTATTATCCTTCTTGCTCTTCCTTTTGAAGCTGTTCTCTTGGCCTGGTGGGTTGCTTTTTCCTGGGCACTTTATGTGCTGAGGTACAAAGATGTCCTGACTAGCCCTCCAACAGAACCCTGGGTTGGAAGAGTGCCTCCAGCAGTCAAGAAGAGAGCCCCAGCAGCCTCACGCTTACTTTCTTGTGCCTGTCCTGCCTGCTAACGCCTCACACAAATTGGAATAACACAGGGACTGGTACCAGGCTTGCAACTAGCACCTGCCAGAGCAGGGCAGAAAGCTGCATCAACCCCTTCTCACCAGTCTGTTCTATGCTAGATGTATTTTGGGTTTTAGACTTTTCCCCAGGTTCTCATATTCTTGGCCCAGATGTTTTGTTGATAAAACTCATTTTTGTTACTAGTGAATAAGTCTGACATTGCTGAGTCTCCAGGGCCCTGGAGCAGCAAGGTACAGCTAACTTCATTAGGACTGCACTCATGCTTAAATATAAGTGTGTGTATTAACTACTTTCTGAGTGAGAAGCCAATGAAAAAGAGAAAACAACGTTCACATGCTAGATCTGCCTCAGCTGCATTAGATCCAAACAGTTCTATATTGACAGCTCTGTGCATGCTCAAAAGAACAATGAAGTAAAGAGGAATCCTTGACTAGAATCTGTAAGATCAGTGAAGTCACTGGAACCAAGGAACACAGCTACTTATGATTTTTTTTTTTAAGACAATATTTGTTAAATAGTACACCCATTGTAGAACTGGGATATGGGACCAATTGGTAAGAATTTTATTTTGGAGGCTTTTGGAACTGGCCCTGGGTTTTATATTAGTGCATTTTCTAGAAGATGAATTTTAAATATAAGAATGTAAATGTCCTTTGATAGCCAGATTGGAAATCTCATCAGCCTTTTCAGAATGTGATTGTTCTTGATGATGTTTTGTTTTTTAGTTTTAAAATTACAATGTTAGATGCTTGATTGAAGGTTGTTTTATTTAATTAATGAAACTCCCATTGTGAATTCAGACTAACGGACTCATTGTTTTTCTCACAGGTGATCCTTGGACGTCTTTCTGTGCCTCAAGAGAAAACGGGTAGCTCAACAAATACTTGACTCAAGGGAAATAACTTGCAGAAGATTGAGTTGTAGCACAAATTCAGGGTTCTGATGAAAACTAAGATGTTGATGGCAATAAACATTATTTCAGACATGAATAACTTCCAGTATTAGAAATGGTAAGCTGTTTGGGAGAAGGGAAAATGTCTAGTTGAGATGCTGAACTTCACCAGTTGTTGAACAGAACTAAGCATAAAAATATAGTTTATTCTGAATAAAGCTTTTTCTTAGACTGGTTTTGATTGAATAATTTACTGAATCAAAGATTTACATCAGAAACCTGTTTAAAAGGCATTGTGCTGTGAGTGGCCAAAGGTAGAGATGAGTATTTCAAATAATTAATACTATATTCTTTATGTATCTGTCAAACTCAGGTATTTATTCTTTCCACAAGACTCTGCATTCTGAAGTTTTTAGAGAGTCTCCTTTTTATAGTTTGCTGTTGCTAGCAGTCACCAATACTGATAAGCTATATTACTTGCTTACTATTTTAGGTTATTTTTTTGGAGGGGTTCTCCCTTTTTTTGTCAAGATTTTTTTCATCTTTAATATTTTGGTTAACGTTTTCTAATCTGCTTCTACTCTTATTGCTTTTCTTTTTCTTTCCCCCCCAGCCGCTTTCCTATCTTGTTTTAGCATAGATACTTTGTCTTTCTAACGTAAAGCATCATCGGAAAGTCTAGTTTAGTGACAGAAAATGCTACCAACAATAGGCATCCAATGCTGATATGCCAATGTCCATTCTATTTGTACAATGAGGCTTGCTTCCCTAGGGCCATAAAAATGTTACAGTGTCAACTCAATGCTATGCATCACAGTTTAATTTTGCAACCTCAATAAGAACCTTGTCACCCTTGCTGTTGGCAGTTTTTCTTCTACTCAAGTTCATAAGCTGCCTCAAATTCCATATTTTCCTCTTCTGAGAAACAATTACAAACCTCTGTTTCAAGAACGTTACCAGGAATTTTTCAGGATAATAGAACACAATTTGTTAATGCTTCAATGTCTGCTTGTTTAATGAACGAGTAAACATGTATTCAACATGGATTTGCTTTTGGGGTGCAAATGCAAGGTTAACAAAACTAATTGGTCTTCAGGGAGATGTTACCAAGCAGATGTGCCCTGTCCCTGTGCTGACAGAGCTGACCTCCTCCCTTGGTTCTTCATAGAATCATATAATGGTTTGAGTTGGAAAGAACCTTAAAGATCATCCAGTTCCAACCCCCTTGCCATGGGCAGGGACACTTCGTAGTAGATCAGGTTGCTCAAGGCCCCATCCAACCTGGCCTTGAACACCTCCAGGGATGGGGAAACCTGTGCCGGTGCCTTACTACCCTCATTGTGAAGAAATTCTTATGTCTAGTCTAGTCTAGTCAGTCCTCAGCTTTTTTGTATGCCGTCTTCAGGTACTGGAGGTACTGGAGAGCCATGTTACATTTCTGAACCTTCCCTGAATCTCTGTTACTGAATTAGTTCTCACTTAGAACAAAGGATTTGAAAGGGACCTTCTCGATCATGAAATACAATTTCCAGGTGTAGGAGGTGTCCATACAAATCCTTCCAGAATCACTCTTCACCTTATATTATGGGTTTTTTTTTTCCTTACTCCACACAACTCAAGAAGGGCATTCTCGCTGCCTAAATGGATTTTCTGTCAGTTTACGTTTTTGCTGTTGTACCAATGTTACTTAACGTCTCTCTCTTCTTGTAATGAATGAGAATAAGAGCATTATGTCTTAGCTGTCATTTTGCTAGGGAAAAAAAAAGTGGATATCAAATTCTACTAGTCTGTTTACAAAATCACCTTTCTCCTTCTGTGGGAGGGCACTACCCCAGGAGTATGCCTCATCTCTGGAAGTACCTTCCCTAAAAGTGAAATCCTGGTTTTACTGAAATCAATAGCAAACCTTTTACCAAGGTCAATGCCTGTCTCCTCTCATTTTTTTTGCTGCAGTCTTTGCCTATTAGCAAGAAGGCTGCTATACCTAACAAACTTAAACTCGATATGCAGAAAGCAGAGATGTCTTTATCATAACTTTGGAGTTGGAACAGGATTTTTGTTGGATCATTGATATCCTTGCAATAAAGCTGATTACAGATCAGGGTCTGTATATCCTGAGGTAGGTGCATCATGAAAAGCCAGTTACAATTTCATGTGTAGTAGGTATGCAAGCTATTAAGTCTGAGAATTGATGCTTCAAGAACACCCCTGGGTATAAAGAAAACACAAGAAACCATCTCCTGCTGCAATGCTGTCCTTTCTAGGGTTTGGGTTTGTTTGTTTTTTGACAAATGGAAATTATGTTACTTAGGTCAAGGACAGTTTGTGTGTACTAAAGTTGTCTGGTCAGATCACATCAGTTTATCCTTGATATTTTCTTTGTCCTCTTTTGCTTTCTAGAAACTCCTGGCTCTTTGATTCGTTGATTAGGCAGAGTAAATGTCACAATTGGGGTTTTGCTGCTACAGCCTCTTTGTACGGAATGTCTAGTGGTTCTGTTGCAAAATACAACATCATCACATATATATAACGTTCCTTTAGAAATTCCTATTATCAATCTGATTATCTAACTGTTATCTTTTCACCTCTCCTTTTGTTGTTTGTTTTTTGTTGTTGTTGTTGTCTGGAGAACTGTACTGTTGATAATCTCTGCAGTGTCTCATAAACCCATCTTAGTCTCCCTTAGTGATGATGTAACAAATTTCAACACCTGTTGCTAAGGATTTTCTTAGCTTGGGCAGTGTTGGGGATATACAGCTACACATTTATATTTAAGCATACATAAATTCTACTGGTTTTCATCATGTTTCAGAAAGTACTCCTACCACAGCATGTTTCATTTTGTGGTATACCTTGCTTTTATTAATGCATCTAGAAACATTTCCTCTAAGTATCTGGGTATTTATGCAGAAAGTACCTTTTCTTCTTGCTTTTTTTTTTTCTAATGCAGCGTCCACTGGCACATTGCAAATCATGTTTTTGTATAGTGCTTGTGAATATAGACACTCTCTAGAAATGAGGATCCTCCTATGTAGGATAATGATATTCAGTATGTCTGAAAGGAAGGATGGACAGCAATGTTTCCTTATCTTTCCTCCACCTAGGCACTGGTGGTGGGTTTAGTTCACAGTATAAATTAGAACAGTTTCAGTAATTCAGATCCCACCGGGATTTTTGTGTTGTGGGTGTCATGAAAACATAGTTCTCACTGGCAAAGCTCTAACTATTCTGCATGTAAGCATCCAAGGACTACAGAATTAACATAATAATTTCCATCAGGCTGGATAAAACAGCTTTCATCTCTTCTGAATATTGGTATGTACGGAGAAGATGGCAGAACTAAGTTTGTGATTCAGCATATATTTACCTATTGTAGAGCTCAAAATGCAGTCAGATTTCTTGCATTTTCTTGCAGCAAAGGTTTTCAAATGTTTTTAGCAAGTAATTGGGCATTTATTTTGCAGCTTCTCTTACAAATTTGTGTACATCCTGCTCCTGGTTTTTGCAGCTCTTCCAATTCCTTTTTCTCTTTCCCATTCAGTGCATCCCACTACTGGGAATCTGTGAAGTGCCTGATAAGAGTCTCAACTATAAAAATTTTGTTGGTTGCTGGAAACCTGCCTTGAGTTTCATAGTTTTCATGACATAATATTATTTTGTTCATAAACACTCTCCTCTAGCAATATTTTGTATCTACCTGACACACCCACATTTATTCAATTACTTTTTGATGTTCCTTGGAATTGGTCCTATTTCTGTTCATCAGATGTTTGTGCTTTTTCTGTGGATGATCCATACCCACAGGGTATTATGCTGAAGACGATGTGATAATGACCATTCCTATATTGAAGAACAGCTTTGCAACATGCTTATTAAGTTGTTTGCTGCTGAAGATTTTTCATTTATACCTGAATTTTTCCATTGAGGATGAATCTGTCAGGTTTTGTCTGAAAGGTTCTTGTTTTAGTGTTGTTATTGACTTGGGTCTCTCCCTTCTCATAGAATCATAGAATGGTTTGAGTTGGAAGGGACTTTAAAGATCACCTAGTTCCAACCCCTCTGCCATGGGCAGAAACACTTCACATCAGATCAGACTGCTCAAGACCCCATCCAACCTAGCCTTGAACACTTCCAGGGAGGGGACATACACAACTTCCCTGGGCAACCTGTTCCAGTACCTCACCACCCTCATAATGAAGAATTTCTTCCTAATGTTTAGTCTAAATCTTCCCCCCTTGAATTTAAAGCCATTCCCCCTCGTCCTATCGCTACATGCCTGTGTAAAAAATCCCTGCCCGTTGCTCTTATAGGCCCCCTTCTGGTACTGGTAGGCCTCTATAAGGTCTCCTTGGAGCCTTCTCCAAGCTGAACAACCCAAACTCTCTCAGCCTATCCTCATAACAGAGGTGCTCCAGTCCTCTGATCATCTTCATAGCCCTCCTCTGGACCCATTCCAACTGTTCCACATCCTTTTTATGTTGAGGATGCCAGAAATGGACACAATAGTCTAGGTGGGGTCTCACAAGAGCAGTGTAGAAGAGCAGAATCACCTCCCTTGACCTGCTGGCCATGCTTCTTTTGATGCAGCCCTGGATACGGTTGGTCACCTGGGCTGTGAGTATGCACTGCTGGCTGATCAAGCTTCTCATCAACCATCACCCCCAAGTCCTTCTTTGCAGAGCTGCCCTCAATCATGGCCTCCCCCATCCTGTATTGAAACCATGGATTGCCCTGACCCAGGTGTAGGACGTTGCACTTGTCCTTTGTTGAACCCCTTTAGTTTCACAGAACCCCACTTCTCCAACTTGTCCAGGTCCCTCTGGATGACATCTCATCCTTTTGGTGTGCCAACTGCACCACTCAGCTTGGTAGCATTCTTATAGGATCCATTACAGATTCTGTGAAAGCTGGTTTTTTTATACATTCTGTAATAATAGAATACTGAAATGCTCCATTTTCTTACAGGCACTATTCATGCTAGCATTTTAAAAGGAGGTTGAGTGCTGCTGATGCAATTATTCCTGGTAAGTATTTCTAGTGTGTACTTGGTGACAATCTAGGGAAGATTATGCAGTTGTACAAAGATGGCACTTGCACCTTTTTAGTATTGCTTGCAGCAGTCATTATCTGAAATGTGCTCTAAAAGATATGGCCGAATCTAATGAACACGTAAATGCAGAAGTATGAATGGGAAAAAAAAGAAGCAAATAAGGTAAGCTGAAGCAACCTAGTGGATGTAGAATTTGCAATCTGCTTGTTGTCAGTGCTTCTTTGGTGCTGGGTTATCCCATTTGTCACAACAATGATGCAGCCCTTCATTGAAAGCTTTTCTAGTGGGTCTTCTCTTTTACTTTCCTCAAGCTATTGCAGTCAAAAGGCTTTGCTGCCACAATTCTTACTGGAGTCTAGCTGCTTGAGCATGCTTTCTTGTGCAGATAATTTCACAGACTACCAATAAAGCAGTGAATTGATATCTAAGATCTTTTGCTTATATTCAGATATTCGTATTTCCTCCTGTCCCCATATTTACTCAGAAAACTCTTGATCAGATTGAAATTTCACAGAGGTTCCACCTGTTTCTGTTTTGAATTGCTGACCATTCCTTGTAATGACTGGACACAATGTTTGCTTACTTTACACAAAACCATGAAACTTTCTTGTCTTGCAAATAAATCTCCAAACCATGAATTTGTTTGTGTCATTTTTTATTTCTACTCTGTTATACAGGTATTCCAATGAAGTAAATGGAATTTCCAGTAGTAACACTGGGTGGCAGCTCCTGTATATATTTAATTTAAGCTGAACCCATTCTGAAGATATTTTTATTAACATTATTTTAAGAATTTATTTTGTAAGGGCTTTTCTACATATGCGCGTGATAAGTGCAAATGTAATATATGACCAAATACTTTTTACAGAAACACCGAAAAAGGGGCATTTTTAGTACACTGTAATGTTGCTGGAAATAAAGGACTGTCTAATGATGATCTATAAATTAAAATACTATTATACCTTCTTATTCAGAAACTTCGACCCTCTACTGAGATAAGAAAAGAGTCAAGATCAGCTGACAAGTTGGGAATGCAGTATAACTGAAAAAGTTAGGTCGACATGTCAACTATAATAGGGCACTAATTAGGCAGTAACCCTAAAAACAACCTTCCTCTCAAAGTGGAAGTACAGAGTTAGTTTTTAAAAGCCCCACACCTCACCCAGTGATTACAACTGTAGTATTTACATTACTCTTCGTGTACAGAAGGGGCCTGACTGCAAACTTTCAGTCGTTCAAGGTGATTTTGGTCTGCAGGCTGTCATTCAGCTAGCAGCCTCAAAACGGTGCTATTCTCTCTAATGCTTTCTAGCTTTCTTTTACTTATCTTGCTCCTGGAAAAGAAATTGGACTCTCGAGAGCACAGAACATTTGGGGATGAGGTACTGTTAGTGTCATTTGATAAATATCCTGATTTTGACAAGTATCCTGACTTACTTGCCCTGAAATTAATTATTGAACTTAGTTTTTAACTCCAACTTTGATTTCTCCTCGATGACCATTCAGAACAGCACAGCTAGTTCAGGAATACCTCTACACCATCCATGAGAGATGGACATACATTTGCTAGACACTTCTGTAATCTTTGCCTTAAGGAGGCTTTCCAGGAGGATCTGCTCTCTTGTTTAGGACATCTTAATTCCACAAGGTTTCTGACGATTTTAGATTGCAATATTGAGGGAATCCATTTGATTCAACTCTCCTACATTTTCATTATCTGACAAGGATAATGAAACATTTTGCTGCTCATAACTGAAGAAAAACTGCATATTATCTAGCATACTCTAATGTACTGACTAATAAATGTAAGTGAGCATAGCTCATTGTGTCATTTTCTCTCACCCTTTATTCCTCTGGAACTTTCAAGTAGCTTTAGGTTGGTTTTCCAGCTGTTCCACAGATGGCAGCAAGCTCTTTAATGTTGTTGTGTTCCTTAAGAAGATTCCTTCTTATCTACTACTGCAAGGCCATCAGTTGTCCTTTTCCTTGTTGCCTTCCAGAGCAATCTTCCTGGTCCCTTGTAGACTTCATTGACTCTATATCCATGCTGAGTGTTCAGAAGTGACCTTTTTCTTTCAGCCTGTACCAGTATATTAAATGCTAAATTTCTGAGCACTTGTGTACATGTGACCTCTATTTCTTGTTTGCCCTGGGACTTTTGCTTTTAGTACTGTTCTCCACTTTTTTTGTTCTATCTGTCATGAGGCTTTGAGGAACCTGATCTAATGGAAAGTGTCACTGCCCATGGCAGGGGAGTTGGAACTACATGATCTTTAAGGTCCGTTCCAACCCAAACCATTCTATGATTCTATCTTTCCTTCTATATTTGTTTCCTAGCCAGAGCATATAATTCATTACATTTCATTAGATTCCTTCATAGAACTTTCTTTATGTCAAGATTTTCAATCTGTTAGTGTAGAATATAGCTAAATCCATTGGCTTTTTGCAGTCCTGAGGCAATTTTTTCCTACATGTATTTTCTACATTATGCCCTACATAATGTCAAACTGTGACTACACTTGGGAAACAATGACTTCAAAAATTACATTTTAGCACTTCATATTTATTCTGCCTTTATATCAAATCCTTTCAATTTACAAATCATTGTGAAATACCAGAAATGTTCATCTATGAAGGTAAGTCTTTTCCACATTGGTAAATATGCCTGGTAGCATTCCAGTTAATAACTACTAAAAATAGTATCTGAATGAAAGTGCAGCAATGACATAATATCAGTTAAAACAATTTCAAAATATAAGAAATTTATAGAAAGTAGTAAGAAAAAAACCTGAACCATCTGGAATACAGCATTACTCTGCAATTTTCTTAAAAATATTTACTGACAATTATTCTTCACTTCTTGCTGTTTCAAGTTTTTTATTTGGATTATGGCCACTGGAAAAAAAAGTCTTCTTGGAGTTAACCTGCTTAAACCAGTACCTAATGCTTCATTAATTGTCCAGACTGATTACTTATTTTAATGACTCAGCATTGCCTTTAAAATTTCATGATGTACTGGCACTATTCTGAGAGAAGGGGCTGAGGAAAAAGGGATTAATATGAGTCTCAGACTCAGTCAAGTGGAGCAAATCATAGAATAATTTCAAATCTGAAACTCACAGACACCTGAAATTCCCATTTGCTATTCTTGTGAATCCAGAAAAAAAAATCACTGCAAGTTTCCTCTGCCACTAATGAATTTTACCTATGAAGCTAACTATTGTTTGGGTCTAAACTGCTTTCTTTGATATGCCGTATAGCTCGTTGAGCAATAATAGTGTACGTATTACACTAACTATTAGCACCAAAAACTAGACAACAGAAGTGTGTAATGAAATAAGAGTAAGATCTTTCTAAGTATGGAACAAAAATTTCCAACCTTATGAGAGTTTTTAAAATTCTATTATTAGGAAAATCTGGACTCAGCTGTAGTTAAAAGTAGTGACTGTCTTTTAAGGAACTGTGTATTCCCTGGAAATGATTCCATCCAAGCTTAATTGGACTTGAGGCCTTTGACTTTGGAACTGAAGCTGACACAGATGCTAAAGGATGTTACAGATACTCAGTTTCCCGATTTGTGAAGTTCTGGAAGAGTCTGTAGTACTTTGTAAATGAGACTTGGAGAGTGTGAAAAATTAGTCCAGGACAAGAAAGATATTAAATCATATACTAATTTAAGATACAGATGGAATAGCCTGATATAGAGGTATGCCATAGGCAGAGTTCATCATATGTTTGAAGAAGAAAAATGACTAGGTTGATTTGTTTTATCCCCTTGTATACAAACTGAAATACGAAGATGATTTTAAGACCAATTTCTTCTATCTGAAGTAATGTTCAGCATAACCTTGGAAATATTTTCCAAGAAAACTAGGTATCATCTGGAATTGACAGCAGACTGTTTTATTTTGACCCATGTTGTTTATATATTTGTTGACATTTTTTTGACACGTATGCAATGATAAGTTATTTGTTCCTAGCTGAGAATATATTTCTTTCTCACATTGTAGCTGTCTGTCTCCTGTTACAACTACTGTAGTGGTGTTGTAAAAGCCCAATTCCCAAGCCATTTTTAGACTACACTGTTTGAATAAAAACGGCTTGTGTGTAGCATGTTCTGCTGTTGAATTCACTTGTTCCAATACTGTATTATGTTCCCGTGAACATTTCACAGCTTCATTCTAGAACAGTCTTTTCTCTCACCAGGGCAGTCAGTGATTCTTTACCTGAAATAACTGTGCAGGAAATATAATCTTCCACAGCCCTTCTGTACCATGTAGAAGCCTTGTAACAGACTATGACAGCAGCTTTTCTGTCAGCTGGCTTGGTTTTCCATGGAGAGAACATATAGTTAGTCCATTTGATTTCTTTTGCTATATCCTCAATGTTATCTCATCCAACTTGCTATTTTCTGTCACTGCTTTCTTCAGTGCCTCCTCATGTTCTTTCTGAGTTTGTATCATGTCCTTAGCTGTTGCATGACTGCCTGTAGTGTCCTTGAATGAGTTTCTTAGTACTTTTGTCAAAGTATTCCACTATTCCACAGTTGACTTTATCCCCAAAAGTATATGAAAAATGGTGTAGTACCGTGTACCTAATGTGCCCAGTTTAGCTGTTTCTTCATCTTTTTTTGTCAATATCTGTTTTCCTTATCCAGAAAAGTTAATTCTTTCCACCACTTATTTGATTATTTGATCTTAAATACTTGTGGTGGAGTGCATAAACTTTTCTTACTTCTTAATAGCTAAATATCTTCAAGATCAATACAAGTTGTAGTTGGGAAGGTGCCTTAAGGCTGTGCTATTAACCTTTGTAAGAAAAATTCACACTACACACCCTTTTTAGCTGTATTTATGAGTCTATTGACTGAGATCAATTTTTCTGAAACTTGTGTATTTTAAAGGAGTAGATGAATCATTACAAATGTACAGTACTCAGAAATGCCCTTAGCCCTTCAAAGAGTTTCAGACACTGCACAATTAGATTTATTTCAGTGATGGATGAATTTGTTCAGAGCATGCCTACTTTAGCATATTTAGGCTTAGCAAAAAAAGCTTTTCAGCTCCAGTGGCACTGTAGATCTTTTTGAGAAAAAGTATTAAGAACTGTCCTTATTTTGGACTGTTGCTTTCACTAAGGTCATCTTACCTCAGGCTTTTTGGATCCCTTTACATCTTACAAGCACAATATCATACTACCTTATCTGAGGGAGACCTATGATCTCTATAAAGTGAGTATCCATAATAATGCAATGCATTATCTTCAGTCCCTTTAAAAAGATTCAGAGATGCATTCTTTAAATGCAGTGAAGAATACTAAGTTTCTCTGAATTCCAAGCTCTGTATGTGATTTATTCTGTAGTACTTTAAACCTGAGCCAGAAATTTGTGAATTTAACTTTTGGGTAAGTCAGCTATTCTGAATATGGCAGATTGTGATTTTCTTTCCCACATTTGTGACCTGTTATTTCAAATTTTGTGTCTGTCTATAGACTTCGTAGTACAGACTGTTGTATATATTCCATATACATACAATTACATATATTAATTTCTAACTTTCAAGTTTGGTACTTTCACTGCTCTTGTGTGAGTGGTCTATGAGTCTGTCAGTACACAATTCAGTCTTGAGCTTCCCACACATTTTTAAAACAATTTTTGTGCAGCTTCTGAAATTCTGAAAATGTACCTTACATGTTCTGAGAATGATAGCTTTAAAAGAAAACGCTTGAGTTTTTCTCCAAATATCCTTCCTTATATTCACAAAGTGTTTCATTCAGAAAATATATTTCCAATACACCTTCAAAAGCTACCTTGAAATGAATTATGTAACTAGATGTTCCTTTATGATCATGTACTGAGAAAATTTCCTACTTAAGTTTGCACAGCTGGTTTTGGGTGAGATGATACAATAAGTACAAACAATAGAAGATCCTGGGTTTGGGGTTTTTTTGGAATTGTTCCAAAACATACCATTTTGAGAGATATCACTTAGATGGCAAAGCTAGTGGGGTTCATGAGACTGTGATCCACCTGCTCTGCTGCATTCCAGTAGAGCATAGTCTTTTCATTATAACTGTAACAAAACATTTGTTACTGGATCACAAGTATTTGATACTCTCAGGTAGATTAAGGGGCCCACCTTCAAAAAGTGTTTCTTTCCAGCGTTTCCATGTAATGCCATTTAAACCTCTTACCTCCATTTACCTTTCTTTTGATCTAGCTACATTGTGAAGATCATTGTATCACTAGTCACCAACTCATATGCTTAATTCAAAGTTCAGTGGCTTGTGTGAATTCTTTTACCTTTCTGCCAGACCCTTTAGCCTTGCAGTTGAATTGACTGCTTTGCCTCATATTGACTAACTTCAGTGAAAATACAGCTTTTGGATATTTCTACTCTTTATGTCTCAAATGATGGTGTGAATAATGTCTAATATGCTTCAGAATGCATCTTCTCTCATTCCTTGCACCAATGCCTAAATTTCATAAAGTTTTTCACAGAGTTGGCCCTAAAACCTCCATTTTACCAGGTGAAATGTGTTCTTGTCTCTTCCACTACATTTTCATAGCCTTCCATACTACAGAAAGGCCAATAGCATCTTGGCCTGTATCAGAAACAGTGTGACCAGCAGGACCAGGGAAGTCATCGTGCCCCTGTACTCATCATTGACTACTGTGCTCACTTTTGGGCCCGTCATTACAAGAAGGGCATTGAGGTCCTGGTGCATGTCCTGAGAAGAGCAACAAAGCTGTTGAAGGGGCTAGAGAATAAGCCTTATGAGGCCACGAGGATGGGAGGGAATTGCCTCAAGCTGTGCCAGGGAGGTTCAGATTGGCCATTAGGAAAAATTTCTTCATGGAAAGAGTTATCAGGCACTGGCCAAGGCCGCCTAGGGAGATGGTTGAGTCACTGTCCCTGGAGGTATTTAAAAGACAGGTGGATGGAGTACTTAGGGATATGATTTAGTAGTGGACAGGTACGGTTGGACTTGATGATCTCAAAGGTCTTTTCCAACCTCGTGATTCTATGATTCTGTGAGATCATAAACTTCACAGAAGATACTGGACTGTACTGAAAGCAGGAGATGGGCTTGAGTTGTAGTTTTCTCCTTGCTAAGATTGCTCACATCAATGAAGTTAACATTGTTTTAAAGTGGATGTATGTGAAATCGGTGATCAGACCCTTAGTGTGACCAAAAAATACTTTGCTCTGCTTGCTGGGAAAGCCTACAGTGCTTCTTATTTACACACAGCTTTGGCTGTTTCTCCTAATATCAACATGTCTGATTACCATGTTCATGCAGGCTATCTATGAACAGATTTGCAGTAAGAAATTCAGGTCTCTTTTGGCTTGTGAATTTTTAAACTTCTAATACAAGTGTTTACATCCTTGTAAGCAAGTTGAAATGCAACTGTCAACAGTGGCTATGTGCATGTGAAAATTCTTTGGACAGCTATAGAGTAGTCATGAAATATAGGCATAGTATGGCTTTAAATCACTACAAAAAAAAACCTAGTAATGCTTGCTGCTGTAATTATGGTCTTTGCCACATAAACTGCAGACATCAAAACATTGTAAAAATTTCTGATCTGCTGACACACGTTTATCACATTGATGTTAATTTTAAGAGACTATGAGTAATCATCACAGAATTAGCATGCTTTTTACATTAAAATATTAGTCTGGCAATAGCAGTGAAATTTCTCTCTCATGAAAGCAACAAGAAATCAGACACACTCCTGAACAAATCTTGTCCCTGAAGAAACTAAGTAGGGAAGCTGAGGTCACATAGAGTAAACCACAAATCAAGCTGCTAGTGTGACTCAGAAATTTGTTAATTCAGCTGTAAACTGTAAACAGAGATTTTCTAAAAAGCATTGGAGTGGTCCCTGTATTGCTATGCTGTGGTTTAAATATCGAAACGATCATGGCCAGCAGAAGGGGAAAGCACAAATTTGGAAACAGTCTCTTGTTTAATTTCCATGAGCCTTATCTGCTAATTTGAAGAAGTGTTTTCTAAACCACAGGAAAAGATGAAAGAGACTTATGTTTATGGCAACAGAAGTGAAATTACATAGCCATAGGAATAATATTTACCAATTTCATGCTTATTTATACTGCCCTTTTCATGGACTGATCTTCTATGCAGTAAGCATTGCAAAAGCACTAAAAAAGCGGTCCCTGTTAAAAGGATTGCAATCAAGTAATTAGGAACTGAGTTTGCGCAATTGTTTATTATTTGAGGTCTGATCACAGCAGTATTCTGGAACTCTCCGCTCATTTTTCATTCCAGATGTGTGTCACAGCTATAACTTGTATTAAAGTTGGGTAAGAGATGTGGCAGACTGAAAACCTGTTTAGTGTGTATATATATATATACTATATGCATCATATACTACAGTAAATATATATCCGTGTTACATGACATCTTTTTTATTGTGTAGAACAGCACCTCTTACAATAATAATTTCATTTTTAATTAACAGCTGCATACCTTTGGCTGTAGATGTTCAATTTTTCTGTCCTCTCAGTATGTGAAAGTATATCTACTGATATATCTGTCTTCAAACCTAATTTCAAATGAATTGAGTATCTCAAGCTATTATTTTCACTTCAATGCTGTGTTTCATCTAGTGTATGAAAATCCAGAGCCAAATCCCTTTTGCATTTAGCTATACTGATTTTATTTTTTTTATTGAATTGAGAGTTACATAGCAGATTTTAATAGCATTGCCTACATTTTGTTGTGTGAAAATGAGGTGTCTGTACCACCATGGATTTTGGTAGTTTCCTCCTTAATCTGCATTAAATCAAACAAACAGATCCTTAACCAATGTAAATGTTCAAAGCTTCTATAACTGTAACAGTCAGCAGCAGCTGATGTTACACACCATCAGTAATGGTCTTTGCCTATTTAAATTGAATTTCAAGAAGCTAAAACAGAACTCAACTGGATATTCTCAGAGAGATCAGGTGACCTCCTTTCAAAGTATCTTTATTTCCAGCATTTCCATATAATGCCATTTAAAACTCCTGACACACCTTCAGTGTATTTTACATCATGGCAGAGGCTTCAGAGAGTACACTGGGAATGGTCAATCAGTCCTCTAGACTTGTTTTTTTAGAGCTACAAGCTGTGTAGGGTGGATGGGAATCACCCACAGTAAGATATGCATGTGACAAAATTCTAGAGGTAAAAGACAAAGTTACATACCAGGTACTGGAGCTTTACAATGTGTGTTGTCCACGTGCATGCTCTGCATCCCTTTACTCTTCCCATTCCCTTATCAAAGTCCCTGACACACTAGGGCTCTGCAATTCAGAAGAACTGAGAGGTGGAAAGCAAGTAACAGTTTCTTTACCCCTACTGCAGAGTAGAGAGAACGGCAGGACAGCTCTACAGTATTCTTTCCAGCTGAAGCATATTTGGTGCATGCACCTCCTGTACTGTTATGGGCATACACAGAGCTCTGAAATCTGTAATTAATAGTGACTGTCATCTTTTTCTGTCCCTGAGATGGAGGGATTTTTTGTGTTGTGGGAACTACTGACTGGGGAACAGTCCATTCAGTCCACTTCAGGAAAACCTGGGTAGGCTTAACAGTTTGCCAAGGACCTTTCCAGAAACTTGGGTCTTGCTGTCTTTCAAATATACTCAACAATCAGGGAACTCAGATGAAACTTTATTTTTCTTTTTTTCAATGAACTTTTCTGTAGAAAAGAAGAAGGTGGAATGTGGTCCTTGCTGGGTTTGTGGTTGTTTCTTCAGACAGTGTTCTTTCTATATGTAGTTCCATTTCCAACATTTTAAAGTTGTGACTGTCCCAGTCAAACAAGGCTTATTGACGAAACTGACCTACGTTTAAATGCTTTGATGGTCTGGGGCCCAGCTGTGTATGTCACTGTTGGAATGCTTGAGATTAAAAGCCATTATGATGATGTTTTTGTCTTCCTTTTTTTCTCTTGTCTCAACTCAACTTAGAATTCAAATGTTTTTGGGAGCAGAAAATATCCAGGGCACACAAAATGCTGCCACTGAATTTGCAACTAGTCCCAAGAATACTTCTGTTACTTCAGATAGCTCTGTCTTCATCTTATTGCAAACCTCCACAAAAGCAGGGCATGACTGATGTATTAAACATCTAGGGACAGAAGAGAAATAGCTTCAGTGCCAGTTACATTTGAGAAGAGACAAATGTTTTCTATCTAGATGCTCAAGGCATTTTCTGCTCAAAGGACTCTACTTTTCCTATGGTAAACAAAGTATTCAAAATGAAGTTCCTAAGACACATTTTTAGAAATGGTAACTGGAAGATTATGTCACTGTGTCTACATGCCTAGTATGTCCATGTTACAGTCACTAAAATCCATAGATTTATCTTAAATCAAAATCAGTTCCAACACATTGCATTCCCCTTTGGCTTATCTTCAGCTGCTTCAGTTGTCACAAAAGTCATATTAACAGAGGCAGCTGCTTTTCATCCAAATAAAGTCTGTGATGCTGTTCTTTGAGTACTGACCCGCCAAAGCTGTGCACATCAATTGCAATCCAAAGTTCAGAAGGAGCTTTCATCACTAAGTTTTCTGGCATTTACTTGTCTTTGTTTTTTTGAAGTTAATTTCCAGGTGATTTTATTCTACAATTTTAGTATCCATTTTAACCCATTTTGAATGTTTTTCTTGAGAGTTCTTGTTATTAAGCAGCCAGGGTTTTTCTGTTTTCTAAAGGCAAATGGATGGTTTGCAAAAGAAAAATTTGACTTCAAATTTCTGTGCCAGCAATTCCTTTACACTATCATACCTTTTTAGCTAATTGGCACATTTTGTAGATTTTTTCCTCCCAAAGTTTCTAGGTGCATGACTGTCATAAAAGAACATCATCTTTCTTCAGAAAGAAATGAGATTAGTACATGTTGGACTGTCAAGCCAAATCTACCTGACACGTGTGCTCTGCTAACAGTATCATTAACATCTGCACAAAGCAGAAACTCTTTTTAGACTCCATCAGTTTTCCAGAATGGAAAAATGTATCATGATCAGTATTTTCAACAGTTTGGAAACTGCATAGCCACAGCGATTGCTGTCGATTTCTACCTGCTAGATTGCAGTGGCTAATAAATGATCTATGACATTATAATGGCACTTAAATTTTGAATGGGACAAATAAGCATGACTTTAAACCAAATAAATTAAGGTGCTTAGGAATTTACAATATATGATGACCTTTTTTTCTTGTGCAATATTTTGATCTGTACCACTTTTCCTCATTTCAACCTCGTAGTCTTTTGTGTCCTTAGAATGAAATATTAGCTGTTAAAATACTAGATATACCAAATCTGGAGGGATGAGAACTAATACCTGTTGTAGGAATTTCAGGGTGTCACCCAGTCTGCCTCTTATCCTACATAACACAGGATCAGCTCTACCAAAGTCATGCTGAAAATGTATCTCCCAGGTCAATTCATTGTTGTATTTCAGAGACTTGCTTCTGTTATGTAAGGTTATGGAGTAAAGACTGACTTTCCATCTATGCATACAGTAACTATTTTCTCATTCTCTTCAGGAAGTATTTGAGAGCAAAAAACATTCAGGGCACACAAGGTGTTTCTTTTCCTGCTTCTCGTAGCATGTGGAATCGATGAAGAGGGCTTTAAACTATTATCATCACTCCCTGAGGGGCTTATTTTTCTCCCATGTCTGTAACATACAAAGAAAAAATACATATAATATTTTTTTTTAATTCTTTGTAATGATGACCAAGAAAACACCTTGGTCTGTTGATACTGGAGTAGTGATAATAGTTCCCAGCCTCAGCTGATTACACAAGTCATTGTTGAGAACAGTTCAGTCCGCTTTTAGCAGGTGACATCTGAAAAATAACAGAAAAGAAAGAAAGAACATCTTTTTAATAGCTTTTAATGCTGCTGATGATAGAAAGGGTAAATTTATTTCTTCTGTTGCTGGTTCCTGAGACATTTTTTTAATCTAGATTGTGCATAAGCTAAACAAATTAATATCCCTAAAAGCAAACTATTCTTTTCCACCTAACAAGCCCTACACATCTTTCGCTTATTCTAGGACTGACAAGCATCATCTAGCCTTTCACATATATCTTGCCACCTTTCTTACTCAACATCTTAGTTTCATCAGCCATGATTTTAGAGACACCAAATTACATTTCTTCTGGAAGAAAAATTACATAATAGTTCTTCAGTGGATAACTCTTGATATTGTTTTGTGCTTCTTCATCTCCTGAAATCTGACTTCAGATATTCTGTTTTGAAAAACTTTTCCACCAAATTATACAGTGGTAACTCTTTGTATCTAATTGAATCTGAAATTATTTCAAAGAAAATATTAAGATGATAAAGTCAGCTTTGTGTGACTTTTCGTATTTGGAGTGAATGACAATATTAGAAGAGTCAGGAATTATGTAGCAAGTCATGGTACCAGTGTAAAAATTCAAATGCTTGAATTGGACTAGTACATCAATTTTTAGTAAAGAAACTGAGGCCCTGCAGTTCAATCCCTAAATCAAATAAATAGTTCCTTTTGATCCAGTTTTGTTGGGGTGTTTTCCTAAAGTCTTAACCTTAATCAGCCTCTGCTTTACAGTCAGTGGACAGCTCAACCCATTATCTTTGCACCATTCAACCTGTCAGAATTCATTATCTTGCCATCTACACTGAACTCCCTCTGCAACCAATTGTTTGTTAATTCATCTACAGCAAACTCTGAGGGATTTTGTTGAAGAGCTATTTTCGGCAAAATATTTGATTTATACTTCCTTTGGCACTATTTAGCCAAAGGTTCAACAAACGTCAGATTTGTACAGCTCACCCAAGCTTGGTAAGATTTTTTGTTTCTTGAGATTTTGACAATAATCTCTTAGCAGTGATTTTGGCAGTGGGTTAATACCACACTAAAAATTTTGTGTGTTTTTGTATCAAACCATTTAGAACTTTTTTCCCTGTAGGAAAATTATCTTCATTAAAGGACACTAAAAATAATAAGATGCAGCATCTTTCAATTTACAAGTTCTGTGAGAGGCATAAATTACTTGATATACATAAAATATTTTTCTGAGATTGCTATAGGGCATTGAAACTTTCTTCTTTTGGAATACAATTTCTTCATTTTTGTAAAGCCTGATATACTTTTGTAAGAATGTCTCCATTAGGACGACCAATATCCTCTTTAACTGAAAACTAGCTAATGTTATTCTTATGCCAGAATGCTAAACATTTTAAGCAGTCATGAGCTTCACTATTGTAGTTGAGTTTACTTATGAAATATCTCTAAAAATTATACATCTTTTCTTGTTGCCTTCATAGGACAGTCATACTAAAACAATCTGTCATACGTAGGACTTCTTCCTCCTGAATGTATCCTCCTCCACAAATGCTTTTTGGTCCAGAAAATACTTAGGCAATTGCCTGGACAGGGAGAATAAATTGTTGTAACAAAGAACTAGGCACCAAAGAGTTTACAGATCTATGGCAGCTAAAAACATTTCATATTTGAGTACCTTT
Organism: Phaenicophaeus curvirostris; assembly: GCF_032191515.1. Classification (NCBI taxonomy): domain Eukaryota; kingdom Metazoa; phylum Chordata; class Aves; order Cuculiformes; family Cuculidae; genus Phaenicophaeus; species Phaenicophaeus curvirostris. The sequence goes on along the minus strand of NC_091395.1, from coordinate 45,343,436 downwards.
GGGGCATTAAACAGAAGTGTAGAAATTTTATCGTAGACTGTGTTCATTGGTATTGTTCATTTGTTCATGTAGTATTAATTTCAAACACTCATATCTCTGCTTCTTAAACAAGAATTGGTAGTATTTGGCACTCTTCTTATCTCGTATCTACAGTTCATATTGTAGTTGTTCTCTTTTCTGGAGTGTCATTCAATTCTGCTGTAGAGTACCAAACAAGTACCTTAGTTAGGAGTATGGTATCAGAGGCCTCTATAAGATCAATGGAAATACCTCAAGAAAGCTGGTCAGCTGTAACAGAATTCTTCATCATGGTTTTTCTACAGTGTCTCAAAGGTTCTTGAGTGCAGTACAGAGAGCTGATAATAATAAGCACTATTATGACTTTTTTGGGAGCCATCTTTTTCTTATTAAGCAAACACCTGGGTGCTATTTGCTCTTTTCCACTAGTAACTATTCATGGTAATTAGTTTTGTTACTAGGATAACTACTTATTCTTATAAATATATGGCATGCCTGAATTACTGAGAGGAAGAGGAAGGCCTGTTAATTAGAGAAGGAGAAAGGTAGAGTTTTCACTGAAAAGGTATGTAGTTTCATTTTTTCCAACTAAATATATAGGACATACTTACAAAGACATCAGAAGCCAGAACAATAAAAGTTAGATATGCAAGTTGGAGCAGAGGTCCAAAGGAGAGAAAGGTACAATAGTCATTAGTGTAGAACTACTGATAATACATGGTAAAAGATTAAGCCACCTGTAAGCCTCTCTTAGAAAGGCAAGAGCTAAGAACTGGCTAAGAACTGGAAAATTCAAAAACAATAGAACCATGAAAAAAGGGAATCCCCTAAAGGGAACGTCACTAGAACGGGAAAAGAAGAAACTATAGTCTCATACACCTATGTCAACAGAGAAACAATGACAGTGTAGAGACATATTTGATTTTTTAGAAGGTCTCATCAGCCCTTTCTCTTCAATAAATAAGAACCAATGGAAAAGTTTGGAAGATAAAAGTGGATCTTAAAGAACACTAAAATTCAGGAGAACAAAACTAGATTGGGAAAAAGAAAATAAATTGTAGGACATCTTGTGATTTTCTTTTTTCTCAAAGAAATAATAAGAAACAATACGAAGAAAAAAGAAGCATCATAGTAGGAAGAGAGTAATGCATTGTCTTTGAGAAAAATAGTTTAGTAATAGCAAACAAAATCTCCAAATTTTTTACAATTGATCAGAAAATAAAATAATTGAAACAAGCATTCTTATTTTTCACATCTGGAATCTTGTATGCAAACTTCAGAGGCCAGAGTAAAGACTTTTCAGAGCTTTTTCTTTTAGAAAGAAATGTTTCATACTGCAGAATATATATTTTTAAATAAATTCTTGGTTTTGTCAATGTTTAGTAAATAAATATTACTACTTCTTAAATATGAACACTTCTGCACTTTTCCGATTATCAATTATATTTTATACTGATATTTTCTTCTGATTAAAAGCAGAAAATTCAAAGGAGAGAAGTAATAATAGAAAAACTTTCTTGATAATCTAGCTAGAGAAGCGGGCTGTCAGGGGCCACATGAAGTTCATCAAGAAGTCCAAAGTTCTGCACGTGATTTTAGCTTACTACTACATAACCAAAAAGGATCCTTCTATTAGCTTATGTCCTTCATCAACCTGAGAATGGGAATAAAAGGTTTATGTGCATTCATGTTCTATGAACAAATGAACTATTTTTCCTTTTGCCTTTTTAGAGAAAGTTCAGCTGGGGAGTAGGCTGAGGATGCAAGACTGCGCTTATTGTCTTTGATGATCAGCACATCTTTAGGCAAAAAACCAAAAAAAAGGCATTTAATAAAAAAGAAAAACGACCAACGAAACTCACCCCCTCCTCCCCACCCCAGGAGAACTAGCATTGAAAAGTTGCCATTAACACCAATTTGGACAAGTTACAGAAATTTAGTTACTTGAGGTAAGATTTGTGCAAAGGGATAAGAAATTTCACTAAAATAATGGCTGGGGAAAGCCGACAGACTTCCAAGTATAGGTTCCTCTCACGAGATCTGACAAGAAGAAGCAAAATCCAAGCTAAGCCCCATTTGCACAGAAGGGGCTTTGATTTTAATGTTATTATACAACAGACTGTAAATTCTGTGGGAATGTATGCTCCATGCAGAAGACTAGAAACAATCAGTTGTTTAGTCTGATCTCTTTTTAATATTTACCACTTGCTGGGTGTATTTACGGAACAGGCACTCAGGCCTGTGAGAAAATCTGGTCTCTATAGTGACGTTCGCAGCAGCAATTAATGGTTCTGACTGTCTCTTCTCCAAAGTGCCCTACGGAGACAGGAAAATGCCATATGCAAAACATCTACTATAAATTCCTAGGTTACACGCCTGCATTTCTCCATTGACTCTACAGGACTCAGATATGACAGATGCAGACAGCAGTCACTAAGAATTGCTCTTCTTGATTTCTTGAATTTAGCTGCTCTAAGTGCCAGTATCAATCTGTGGCTCCACTGTATTTAGTTTATAGATCCTATAGAGGTGATCTCAGATGGGAAGATCAGGCTTTGACTGCAAGTTAATGGATTTTGGCTATTCCCAGAGACAATTGCTTTGTAGTGCTGATGGTATTAGTACATTTGAAGGTGTAAAAGTTTTCCAAAAGTTAAATATCCACATTTTCAATATGCATTCCAATCTATTTTGCTATAATTGCCTACAACTCAGGAGTATGATGTTATTTTAACTCAACTGAAATTTCTGAAGGTATGTTTTTCCCCGGTTTCTAATTTTAATAAGGAATGTAAAACCCATTAACGTCAACAATAAAACTTACTTTGATTTCAGTATGAGAATTGGGTCTGATATTAACTCTTCACTAGGAAATAATTTCAAAATAACCTGTTCAATCTAACTAGGACTTCGACAGAATTTTTAAAAAAACCATTACAAATAAAAAAAAAAATCATAATTATTCAGAAATGCATTCAGCTAGTTGTAATTTCCACTACCAGACACTAGAGGGAAAAATGTTCCATGTTTTTAGACTATTAAGAAGCAAATCAAACTGTAATGTATTCCATTTTATGCATCACTTCTCAGTATAAGGATACAGTCGCTTACAATAACATTTGTTAAAGGTTTTCTAGTTGAAGCAGGAAGTAATAAATTATAGTGTAGTAATGTTGTAATCGAGTCATTTAATTAACACTCAGATCTGAGAGAACATAGGATTCATAACAGTATACTTTACCAAGCGGTCAGCTGGTATTAAGATGTAATACAGTCTGATTTTTTAATCCTTATAGAAGCAGAAAATCCATTAAAATACAGTAAAAATTTTCACCTAGGAAATTCTTATGAACACTTTACAGGTGCATATTCATTCACAGGAACTGTGGTTCATCTTTGCTAGGAAGCATACCTTGATTTTCATGAGCACAAAGAATTCTTTTATCCGTAATCATCTTTCTCCAAGACCGCCCCCTAGCTTTTTTCTTGAACTCCATACTCTCTATGTTCTGCTTTTCCACAAAAAAGCCAAACCAAACCAACCAAACAAAAAAAAAAACAAAGCAAAGCAAAACAACACAAAGAAACAACAAAAAAAGGAAAAGGAAAAAAGGAAATCTGGCATACTTAGACCTTTGCACAATCCAAATGTTTTGGATATACATCCAAATATATACCTAAATGCAGTTTATTTGAAATAATCTGGAGATTTAAAAAATTCAGTGGTGTTTTTTCCCAGACAGGCACACAAAGCAGAAGTGTGTAACAGTCATGAGTAACAGGGAACACAACAGACGTGTGGAAATGTGCTCCTCAAATTAAGCCAAAAAACATCCTAACCCAGGTGTTTTAATGTCTCCAAGACTAATAATCATATGGCATTATGGGACAGTGTTAAAAGCAGTGACATGTTATCTACTGTCTTTTTCTATGTACTGTAAGTTAAAGGTCAGCTATCTCCAGAGTTTTCAGAGCCATAACTTGTTAATTGTAGTTGCTAATCATTTCTTTGCTCATTCCTTATAATTGCTGCAGGTTTATAAATGTCCTTATGGTTGTCTCTATTACAACTGCTTAATACAATCTGATGAAAAATATGATTGAGATTCTCAAAGGAGTCCAAAGAAACTAGATTTCTGTTTCCCACTGCAGTGGAGTGAGATCTGGACATATCTGTCCCTGAGGACCATTTTAGAACCTCATTCCAAAGTTCTCCCATGAAGACATCTGCTGCCTTATTACTTTGATGTCTTTGCTTAGATTGACAGATCTCAGCGGGTTAGTTTCATGAAAAGGTGTAAGAATACTCTATGTAAGGCATAGAGGCATGTAAATCTGTTGTTCATATTGATAGATGAAAACAACAGAGTCAAAGGGAGGAAAGAAGAATCAAAGACCCTGCCAGGAGAATTACTGAACCTAATTGGTTACCCCTTGTCTGAGTTCTACACTACAGTGAGAGATGATGCTAGTTCTAGTATGTGACAAAAGATGAATCGACAAGTGATGGATAGTATGAACTTCTGTTTGATACTCATTTGTTAGGTGAAAAGACAATGATGCAACAACTTATGGGGGCCAACTAAAAAAAGTTGTTCATAATAAGCAAAAGACTGACATCTGTCCCCCAAATGATTTGGGTTTGGGTTTTTTGTTTTTTTTTTTTTCATTTTTTGTATTGTTTTTTTTTGTGGTTTGTTAAAAAGGAAAGAATGGCAAGATTTTCAAAAATACCAAATTCTTGATGAGGTTATATTCTAAATTGTAAATATACCTGAACATGAAGGATGAGTGCTACAAACAGATTGGGCTCTTTAGTCATCTGGAAGGGAAGTAGATAATTTATTATGGATATAGCCAAATATAGAGCTTAGGCAGGATTCTATATAGCCACTTTAAATAATTGCAGAGATCTATTATTTTTATTTATCCTTTATGACTTTATAGAGATTTTTCTGACAATTCTCTTTACAAAAATCTTCAAGTGCCTCTCACAAAGTAAGGGCTTAATTATTACCCAAAATGTATAAGAAATTAGATAAATAAAGGCACCACATGTGTGAAAGTAATGTATCTGTCATGGAATGATATATAAAAGTGAGCACTTATGTTTTGCACAGCTTCATATGTAACATATAGCAAACATGACTACCTAGAAAGGCTGAAATATTCCAGACAATAATTTCCAGAAACAAGTAGTCTGAACACATATCCATGCAATTGCTGATGCAGTTAGTAGATGTCATGTTAAGTTTTAAACATGCATAAATTTCTACAGTTAATATTAATGAGATGTGTATACTGAACAAGGGGAAAATATATCCCTAATGAATGAAACTTGTCACTGAGATTTCTGAATGCATTAAATAACTTAATTTTGTACTACTCTATCACACTGTTTTCTAACATTCTTATTCAACAATTTTGGCTATACTATGAGTTATGATAAGATAAGTACACCTAAAGTTTAACAGAGTTCAACTTGGTTTGGAATAGAGTCAGGCTGCTGCCATAAACCTGATACGGACTTGAACTTCTCTGATATTGGTAGAGCTATGTATCATAGCTACCTGAATTTTATTTCTTGTGCTGTATTTATTCTACAATATAGCTTTATGTTCCTGTGTATAATACTATATATGTATATACATGCATGATTATGTATATATGCATTATTAAAGACTTAGATTTTTCTCCTGCAGTTGCAGAATTATGTATAGAAGTTGTAAAAATATTAACCTAGAAGGGAACAAAGAGAGCTGCCTGTGGAAAAGACTGTATATAACCAGAAAAACCTTCTTTTTATTCTGTGACTTCTGATTTTTTGTGTCCTCCTACTTCCTAGAGAGTTTGTTAATTGCAAGTACAGTGTATTTCCAGTGTTGAAATCATAACCAATAAAGCTTTTGTTATTGAGCTCTAAGCTATGTCAATTCTTAATCTTTACAAACATTTCTGTGTAATCGAGAAGAAACAGGAAAATATATTTTGTTAATCTACTAACAAAGATTAAGTGCAATTCAAGCTGGATTAACCTGCATTCCACAAAATTGAACTCTGCTGTACTTGGCATTAAGCTTCCTGTTTCACAGTACTGCAGATAATCCTTAATGGCATAAAATGTTACTGAGAGATTAGTAGTACAGTTGCTGAGAATCAGTACAGAAGCATACGTGAAAGATCTGGCATAGTCTTAGTTTCTTCATAGTACTATTATACTACAGTGCTCCTGTCCTTTCTGATGCAACAATGTGACATGCATACTTTATTATAGAAATATTTATTTCTCTTTATCTTTTTAAAATACTTTCAACAAAGAAGTACTTCTACAAAGAAAGCTATTTCTTGATATTTTGGGAAAGTTTGTTTTGAATCTAGTCCACCTACTTTTTCCAAGAATGTCTTGTCTTTGAGTAGATATGGCACAAACCCACTTGCATGCCAACACCCTAGAAGTTCATGCTTATCTTTTCAATACCTTTGGAGCATATTTCTTTAAGCCATCAGACAAGTCATGACACTAGTTTTCTAACAGTTAGGAACATAAACCCCCAAAGATTCCATTCTTTTATATAAATTATTTATTTTTCTTCCCTGAGATTTGTTTTACTTTCTAAACATACTTACAAATGAGGTCCTTAAACCTAGGTGCCATCTGAAGCACCATACTGTGTTTGAGGCAGAAGTCTGCACAGGACTGGGACAGGACAACCTGCAGGGCAACCAACTCCTCATGCAGCAGCAAGAGGTTCATTAAGGGCACATGCCCTAGGGTGCCATAAATGACACAAGATCTCTGTATTTAAGGAACTCAGGACAAACTCCTATCAGTTTTCTGAATGTTCATTGTCAAGGAGATAATGCTTTTTTCTTAGGTAACAGAAATTCACAGAATCACAGAATCATTTAAGTTGGAAAGGATCTCTTGAGATCATGTAGTCTGACACCCTGCTCAAGTAGGTCAGCTATTGTAGGTTGCCTAGGACAGTGTCCAGTTGGGATTTGAATATCTCCACAGCCTCTCTGCCAGTGGTTGACCACCTTTACAGTGTTTTGTTAACGTTCAGAGGGAATTTATTGTGCTTACTGCCTCTGTCATGGAGGACCATAGAGAAGAGCCCAGGTGCTTCGTCCTTCTTTCCTCCCATCCTGTATTTATGCGTGTTGATAAGTCCTCCTTTGAGCTTTTTCTTCTGCTGGTTGAGGTGTCTGAGCTTCCTGTAGGCCAATTTTACTGGTAAAAACTGAAGCAAAGAAGGCACAAAACACTTCATCCTTTGGCATTTTATTTGCCACTAGTTCCTCTGCCCTATTCAGCAGCAGCCCACAATTTCCCTAGTCTTCCTTTTGCTCTTCGTGTACTTGTAGAATTGGTTCTTGTTGCCCTTGACATTCCTTGCCAGATTCAACTCCAGTTTGCTTTTTTAATGCTACCCCTGTGTGACTCAACAGGAACTTTATACTTCTTCCAGGTGACCTGCCCCTGCTTCCACTTCTTGTACACGTCTTTTTGATGTATAGGTTTGGTAAGCTGCTCCTTGTTTATCCATGCAGGTCTCTGCTGCCATTGCTTTTTTAATAACTGCCAAGACAGAGCTTTCTTGAGCTTGCAGGAGAGGATACTTGAATAACAGCCACCTCACCTGGACGACTCTTCTTTCCAGGGCCATATAATCTGAAAAGTTTGAAATCTGTGGTTTTGAATTTGCTTTGTGCCCAATTTCTTCTCTTAGAATACTGAACTTCACCATTTCATGGTCACTGCAGCCAAGGCTGTCTCTGACTTTCAAATTCCTGACAAGTTTTCCCTTGTTCATAAGTATCAGGTCCAGTATGACATCCTTCTGTGTTGGATCCTCAATTGCCTGTGCCAAGATGCTGTCTTCAATGCACTCAAGGAACCTAGATTGCTTGAGCTGTGCTCTATTGTCCTTCTGGCAGGTATCAGGGTGTTTGAAGTCTTCCATAAGGACCAGGGCCTGTGAATACAAGGCTTCTTCCAGCTGTTTGAAGGCCTCATCTACTTTGAGGAAAATCTCATGTAGTTCTTCCTGATCAGGAGGTCTGTAGCAGGTACTGACTACAACAGCAGACCCGTTGTTCTGCCCACTAATCTTCACCCGTAAACTTCCCATCCACAAGAAGGGCTTAAAGGATTATCCAGGAAATTATAGGCCTATCAGTCTTACTTCAATCCTTGCGAAAGTTATAGAGTGAATACTACTGGAGGCTATCACAAGTCAAATGAAGAACATGATTGGAAAAAGCCATCGTGGATTTAGCAAAAGCAAATAATCTTTGGCAAACCTGATTGTCTTCTATGACAAAGTAAGCTGATCAGTTGATGTGGGGTGAGCAGTGAACATTGTCTACCTGGATTTCTTCAAGGCTTTTGATACATTTTCTCATAGCCTTCTCCTAGAGAAACACAACTTTCATAATGTTGTGGTTTAAAAACTAATGGTAAGATTCAGTGCTGCCATAGACTGGGTTGCTGATTGTACAATTCTTTGATCAGTTTTGGAATACTATTAAAGAGTTTTTCATAGTTTTGTATTTTTTTTTTTGAGAGGGAAAACTAGTGACTACTTGGTCAACTGGTATCCAGTATATCATTTGTCTTATAAAAAATAAAAAACCTCCAGTTATTTACTTCTGAATATTAACAAGCCATCTCTCCTAATTGCAGCCTTTTGAAGACGGGATATATTTAAACTAAAGAGATAATAATTATGAGGAAAGCACAGAGAGTTGTACTGTGTTCATGTCACGAAGTTGCTACTTTCTTCAGATATTTTTTGTGGACACATTAATGGATGCACATCAGATGCTAAATCTCCAAATTATTGGCTCAGAAAAGATCCATTATTTAACATAGACAGCCATCTGTTTTTCCACCCAAAGGGTTTTTTAGAGATGTTATCACTACTTTATACTTGACTTTTCTTTGAGCGTTGAATTTTGATAGCATGCTGGTTATTAGCCTCACTTGAAATGAATAGAGCTTGGGAGGTATAGAAGTACTGTGTGTGTAATTTATTGCCTGAGGAAAGAAGTGCCTAAGATAAAATCTTTGCCTGGATCACACTTTGTCTAAGCCACACTTGAAAGCAATTGAGGATTTTTTAAAACAGACTGCAAACGTAAATTTAACCTTCATGAAGCAATAGAGGTCTTCTTTATGGCAAAATTATTCACTGAATTAATGGTATCTTTGAACTAAACAAAACATGTTTCTAATGATGGCTGTAGTTGGCTGTTTGCAGTTTTTAACAAGTAGTGTGCTGCTGGGCCTCAAAAAAAACGGTCGGTAGAATTCTGCTGTCAAATATTCACATTGAGACTGTTTTGATTCTGAATATCAGAAAGACTAAAAAATGACTGAGGATCATGAAGAGTTCCTCTCCCTTGGATGGGATTAATTCCAGAGACTTATTTTGCATATAGATACGATCTGGACCTGAACCAAAGCCTTGATCTGTGCCCTTCCTAGCTTAATGTAGAAGGAAAGGGTTTAGAAGCTTAAATAAAATTCCTTGAACAATCTACCTCTATTGTTTATCTCTTCTCTCCATACAGATCTTCTTACACTGAGTCATTCTCATTTAGCTGACTACAAGGACCACTGATTATTTCCAGCATATAACTCATTGTTCCAGTTCACAGTAACCTACCAAGAAAAGTATTATGGATTTGTGATCATGGCTAAGAAAATAAAAACTTTTCCTAAATCATAACATAAGCTCTCTCTCTCTCTTTCATTTAAAATTATTTTAATTTAAATATGTGTAGTAAGATCTGACCCAAAATAAAATCTTGCTGATGAATAGGATTCCAACTACTGATGTAATTACACTATAGTATTTTTATGTGCATAGGAAATAAATAGAAATTGTTATTTCACAGTCCTGTAGTTCAGACAACTGGCCAAAAATTTGGTGCATGTTGGACTGCTTCACCTCCCAATAGCAAGGGAATTGTGAGTACCAGAAATGAACAGACCACTAAAAGCTTGATATTTCATAAAATTAACATCTGTTCAGGTTACAGAACAGAATTTTTTTTCCTGTAGTGCAACAGTGTAATTTCTGAGGTTACACTTATTACAGTAAGTATCATATGTCATTATGAATTGAGAACTACGTATGCTTCATTTTTTAGTTGTTTTTAGTTTGCACGTACTGTTCCTAAATGGCCAAGGAAGAAATGTGGATCTCTCATATCAAGATGGATGAGGTGATATCAAGAACATTCTCATGCAATGTCTGCGCATACAAAGAACAATACTGCTGAGAAACAGGCCATAGAACAAGTGGATTATTTATAGTTTCTTGACTTTCTGAAAATGCAACGTATGTATCTAAAAATGCTCCTGCTAATTGTTTGATATTTAAACCTATTTTGTTTGTTAAATAAAAGTTATAAGTTTAACTTCTCAAGGATGTGAACACTATTTTCTGTTTTCACCCAGGCATTATGCTGCAATAACAGGGTAGATATCAATGTAATAAAATTATAGAAATCTGCCTGTTTTTTGGAAAGTCTATGGGAGAACAGTAATGATTGATTTAGGCCTTGGTAAGGACATATTGCCAAATGTATGTGACTTCAAGTTTGATAAATTGCAAAGTAGCTTTTTTTCTCAGAGCCTGTAAACCTGTATAGTTTCCTCAGTTACTGTGATTATGCTGAATAACTCAAGCAAACCTAAATGCACCTGAAAGTTTTGCTGCAATACAAATGAAAGAAAAGACTGAAGTGGCATGTAATAGAATCATCTCTGTTTATCTTGAATTTACCTGAAAGCGAACACATATCCAATAGCAGTACTTTTCCTGCAATGATATCACAGTTAGAATTCCTTTCTAGTATAGAGACCTCTTTAGAGTTGGTAATGTGAATGCAAGTTAGCACAAACACTGTTTATTTCCACTTTTTATTTTCTTTTATGGCTGGTCTGTGCCATAAGAATACAGAGCTATAAATGGAAGATTCAGGCTAGTGAATATACTGTGTTACTTTTGTTCATTCTTGAACACCACTGAGAGCAAATTCACAAATCAGTTAACTTTACAAAAGATGTCAGGCTTGGCAGATTTCTTAACTTCAGTGACTGCACCAACTTTAAATTACGTATGATGTATTTCCCAGTTAGAATGAAAAATTGGACTGATTTGAAGTAGGGTTAATGGTAAACTTCTGCTAACGAGCATATGGATTTTTTTACTCTTTCAAATATTATAATACTTTTTATAGTAATTCTAGTACAAACTCCATGAGACATTGTCATGTGTTTACAATGTCAACATCACCAGTATAGAATATATTACAATTTCTGAAGATTTTCAGCAGCCATATAAGAAACACAACCAAATTCACTTTAGCTTGACACATGCCAGTGGAAAAAGAATCTATTTTTTATTAACTGCATGATACAAAAACTTCAGGACAAGAAGCTGTCTGTCATTCGTCTGTCATTCAGTGGTGGACATTGTGATATCCTTTCACTTATCTACTATACTAGGGAAGATGAAAAGTTTTTCTTTGCAGGCTATCTTCCTCCGTATATTCTCCAACAGCAATTTATCAGTAGGAGCAACAAAAGAAGCAAAAGAGTTGGTCATAGTGTGATTAAGGTATCTCCAAATGCCACATTACTTTTCGTTTCGGAACACCTGTGCTGTAGAAATAAAGCTCATCTTCTAGAGCTAACGTTTTCTGTTACTCATTCCTCAAACTGAGGGAAGGAGAGAAGAAATCAAAGAGCAGAGAATGAAGCAGAAGAATGAAAAAAAGGCAGCAGCATCTTAGAAGAAATCCGTTCTTTACTGTCAGTAGAAGTGATATATCTTCAATGTCTTCTGCTGGCTCAGGTCAGATTAGACATGATTGTGCTGCAGCTTCCTTAGGATTACTGGAAGCTGGGAATTTGTGACACCTCTGTCCTTCTGAATGCCACCACTCTTATGAAAATAAATTTTTCTTTTATGACATTTTAGCAAAAGACACAAATTTGGCTGTACTAAATGTTAGGGGTTTTAAGTTAACCTCTCGATCCAGCCTAGTAATCATGAGATTTGTATAAAATAATCCTCTTGCTCAGAAAATGAATGGTGAAAACCAGGAGAAGTGCTATAGCAAGCAGTCACCTTCCAGTATAGCAAGGCAAAACACCATCCATGAAGAAACAGTACATAGACAATTAAAATATCACTTTATTAGCAATTTTTCTGAAACGTATCTTCCAGAGGGAGGGACAGGTCTCCATCATTCATTCCCCTGGTGTTCTGAGTGAGTTTTTTCCACACAGAATTTCACTATATCTGTCTACAAAGTTCAGCTTAGAAAGGGAAATATTTCTGTTTTCTGTAAAAGACAATATTTTATGCGCAATGAGGCAGGGACAAAATCCAATCCTACGCCTGCCATATTTAATGCTGGTCCTGCTTGAAACAGTAAAGATATAATAAATACATTTCCTTCTAAAGGTGAGGTAAGGGGTAGGTTCTCTGACTTATATCAAATATAAATATAGTTAGAGTAATTTGTTAGATTTATGTGAAGGTTCTCAAGTTTTTCTTCTTTCTTATTTTTGTCTAATACAAAGAAAGCTAAGAGCTTGGTATGGAACGTAGAGCTACAGAGCACTGGAATAGATTAAAGAAAACAAGGCAACCACTGTACGATGGCACAAAATATCAGAGCCTGGAGTGTCCTGAGTCTGTGAAACACAAACAAATTCTCTCTTTGGTATAGAAAAATAGTAAAAAGATAACATCTGCTTCCAGTCTTCACATTAGCTGTTTGGTTAATAAAAGCTGTATATCAGTTATACCTGCCTGAAGATACTGACCAGCTAGCATCTCAACAGATTTCTTATTTCTTTTCCAAATAGGTCTTGGAGCAAAAGAGTACTATATCCTGTGGTGCAGGATTTACTAAAATGAAACGGTAACTAAGGAACAATGCCATATAATTTTCCATTTTAACATTTGTAGTTTACATTTAAGGCACTTACTCCAGAAGAACATATTCCTTTGTGGCAAAATCTTTTCTCCCTACACTAGGTCTCTCATTCTCTTCCAATGTTTTTTTTTCATTTGTCTGAGCATCCAGTCATATGAAGAAGTTTTCCCTTCCTGTTACTTTTACCATCTGTTTTAGACTCTATTCTTCCCACTTTAGGGACTTGTTCGGCAGCGTGGAATAAATCCATATTCTGAGAAATGTTTGCTTCTCAGTGATATTGTCTCCAGGTTAGCCTGACATTCACAAAATTAATCAAAAAAGAAAAGATTCACTGACCGAGCTGAGGTAGATACTCAGACAGCACTATCAAACCCGCCTTAGTTTTGTACATCTACTGACTTTTATACACCTACTGAAAATCTCATATAACTAAGTTTCTTCTTATCCAAGAAGAAAATGGTTGGATGTGTTTGTTCATTTGTTTAACTCGACAGTTTAGCATGAGTTTTTAATTCCATGCAGACTTAAAAGAGAACTTTTTAGGACCTGTCTTGAAGATGAAAAGTTTAACTACCACTCTTCTCTCCCTTAATTCTGACTAAATATATGTGTTTCCTTTTTTCTAAATCTACTTGCTACATTCTATTAGTATCTCATATCTGAGTGAGACTGATCTCCCTGAAAAAAGAGAAGATGACTCTGTTCCTCAGAAGCAGATAAGAAAAGTCAATAAAAGCAAGCACTGGCCAAAAGGAAGACCAGGCACAGGGAGGCATCAAGAAGCAGGGACTGAGACAGCTGAAAAGAACAGAAAACAGTTAAGGCCTAAGATATAGGGAGAAAAGGACCAGGAAGATCCTTGAACTGACTGAAATCAATTCTTGAAGAAAGACTCTTCCTTGAAAGTACAAAAAAAGGCAGAGAAAAGCTGTTTATCTGTCTTAAATGGTTTTCTTCATCAGGCTCACTGTAAAAAGAAGGTTAATTGATCTGTTTTAAAGATCTGACCAGGTCAACATCCTGCCACACCAAATTTTCAGGAAGATTGACATTGTTAATAAAATATACTGAAAAATAACATTAAGAAATGACACTATTCTATCCCAGATATTGGAATTTCTAAAAACATTCCCTTTGACTTCCCCAAAATGTAAATTCAAGTCTATCAGGAAATGAATATAACAGCAAATAGCAAATACTGCTATTACCTAGTAGTGGTTGCAACTGACATATACAATTTCAGTAAAAGGGTCTGAAGGAGTTCTTTTACATTTTACAAAAATAGTTCCTTCTGCATCATGGCCTGAACAGTTTTGCTTCAGATAATTGAAGGCGGTTAGTCTGGGCTTACATATTTTTTGAAAGAGTGAAGAATTTTCAGATCTTTTGGAGAAGCCTTTCTGCTGTTACTTTACAAAATGCATTAATCTGCAAAAGCAGACATTTTTGTGCTCATACATGCAAACAGCTTAAGTGGCTCTCTTGGGAGCTCAAGCTATCTTTTACTTTCAAACTGTTGAAGGAATCCTTTCACATACAAAGCTAAATACAGCTGTTTCTGAAACCTAAGCAAGAAAATCTAGGAGATTTTAGCTGAAAAGAGAAAGACACTTCTTTTTTTTACCACTTTTTTAGCATTCATCACCTGTAGAATATTTTACACCAATAGCTTTTAAAAAAATGAGATGACTATTCTCTAATAGACCAAGGTAAAGGAAAGTAAAGGGAGAATTCAGTGTTGTCTGGAGCTGAGGTTTCATTACCACCTGCTCACCACTATATACTTTTCATAATAATCTTCATGTCAGGTTTGAGAAAACAGTGTAAATACACTGTATCTTTAACTGTACAGAACCTCTTCTTTCTGGCATCCTTTCAGCATAGGAATTTTAATATTCATTGAGAAAATTATCCCACCTTTCTTTGCGTGCCTTCTTTATTTTTAGCTTCCTAAGTAGAAGTGTTGACTTCTGGTTTGCTAAATTTTGTTAAATAATGAAATATGTTGGCACACTAAAAACCTATACCTAAAAAAAGATGAAGAACTCAGGAGCAGGGTTCAGAGGGAGAACAAGCAAAGTTTTTACTGAATATTTAAAAGGATACTATCTTTAGCTGCCTATATTTAGCTTTCAGCTTGCTTAAAAGCTTTTTTTTTAAGATTCTAACTTAAAAAAAGATGGAGAGGAGTATAAGAAAAAAATAGGTATTAAAAACAGCAAAGATATTATATACATAACATTGTGAGTTTCTTTTCACACAAAGAAAGTGTTCACATTTTTCATTATGAAAGTATTGAACTAGAATTAACAAATTTTTTTGGATTCTCAAGGTGAGCAGTCAGGATTATTCTGAGTCATAACAAAAATCAATGGGTACAAATACTTCAGATGAGATATCATAATGCAGCATTTATATGCTACCATACTGAAATTACCATGATGCAAAATCCAATACTTTTGACTGCAAGTATGGGTTTCAGCAATTTATCTCGTTGTACTGGACAGACTTTTCTGGTGCTATATGTTAAGTAAGAATCCTGAGTAATAAATTCTGAAGACATATGCAGGTACTGAAAGTCAAGAGTATGTATGTATTTCTTTTCTATTAACTAGTGTCATAGCCTCATTGTCCTTTGACTGTGTTCATTGATAAACAGACAGCTTATACTCAAAAACCAGAAAAATAGAATGCTTTCTGAAAAATTCCACATCACTCATCATGAAAAACCCAGAGAATGGGCAAGTAAATAAAACAAGATGGAGAGGAATAATTTAATAGTAAAATTATGAGATATATTCAATACACTGTGCTGCTTATTTGTCTAAATCTTACTTCCATATCCTGTCAGAAACAGTCACCATCGGTTTGGTCATAGGTCATGATGAATAAATGGAGGACATTCAAAGTATTTCTTACTATGTAAAGTTTAGGTAGGATTATAATTCTTGTTCTAAATATTATGTTAAAAATTATTTAAACAATTTTAATATTTTTAGACACCATCATGATTCCTGTTGCAGAGTAACTAGATGATGTACATGTGCACCAGTACTTCTCATATAATTGTGTACTATAAATGTATTGATATGTATTTAGGATGGAATTATTATTTGCCTGCAGTGAAGTCACAGTGTATATTTTTTAGTCTGCCCAGAAAAAAATACTGAAAAACACCCACCCTCACACCTTCTTTTTTCTGAAGAATTAAAGAATAATAGCTTAAGAATATTTTTTAAAGTTCTATAAATTCTTCACGGTAAATTTATTTATAGTCAATACATTCTTTATAGTCAATTCTTTATAGTCAACTACAAGGGCACATAGTGACAGGACAAGGAGTAATGGCTATAAATTGGAGAGGGAAAGATTTAGACTAGACATTAGGAAGAAATTCTTCACAGTGAGAGTGGTGAGACACTGAAACAAGTTGCCCAGGGGAGTTGTGGATGCCTCCTGCCTGGAAACGTTCAAGGCCAGGTTGGATGGGGCCTTGGGCAGCCTGATCTAGTGGGATGTGCCCCTGCTCATGGCACAGGGTTTGGGACTAGATGATCTTTAAGGTCCCTTACAACACAAACCATTCTGTGATTCTATGAATTTGTCCCTGCTATTTTATCTGTACTGTCAGTTGCTTCTGTAATGAAGAAACAAAATTATACAAAGATAAGAATCCTAAGAAGCCTTAAAATAACTGAAAATATTTTTATTGTCATTCAAATGACACAAATGTTAAAGTTTAACTTAAGATCTCCTTAGACTATTTCTACTAGCAATGGGCTTAGCATTAGAAAATAGAAACTGTATTCCAAATCCATTTTAGTTCTGTTAGAGCACTAGAAATTAGATCTTTAGGAAAAAATCAAACAAAAGGGATTTAGGTACAGGGAAGTTATATATTTCCTCCAGCTTTTTGATAATGAATTAAAATACAGATTTTATACAAGGCAGTGCAGTGTCTTTATTCCTTCTCCTCTAAAACAAAATTTCAGTTGTAGCCTGAGGTTTTATCAGCAAGCTGTTTTAAAATATGCAACATGTATAAGCAAACAAACATTCTTTCTAAGTCAATTATACTATGCATGTGTTAAATTGTGATCATTAATTACCTCTATAAATCAGGTAAAAAAGGAGTAAACAACCTACTTCCTTGATTTCTTGTAAATCTATCCTGTATCATGTATCTAAATCTGTGTTATTTTATATAATATAAAAATATACTTGTTTTAAATAATACAAAAATATACTAATGTTTCTAAGCTTTTGACACACTTAAATTGTCAGGGCTATCTTTTTAATTGTCTGCAGCAGCAATTCTGAATAATTTCCTCACATGGACATGCTCTAAGAAAGTTGTCCAAAACCTAAGCTGTTGTTTTGTCATATTTTTAATTTGTTTGGCACTCAGTGTAACTAGGGTGGTTTTCATTTGTATTTCATATTTTTGCCCAGGTGAAGAACCCTGCAGTTGGTGTCGGTGCTCACCAAATTACAAAGGCGCATGTTAAGAAAGGGTTTTTCCTGGCAGGCTACAGATTCTGTTCCAATAGCTGGAGTACATTTCTCGGGGTTTATAAAACTTTTTACAGAAAAAAGAACTATGCACATATCATGGGGGTTCTTCACTCTCATTTAATCCAGAGCTGCTGTTTTCCGTTTTCCTTTTCATAGACAAGCATTAAAGAAGATAGGTATTTAGATCCATGTCTTTGCTGCCATGTATACACACTTTCGCCTTCTAGTTTTCAGTGCTAATGCATTTCTGGTGTTCTAAAAGAGTTCTCGATACCCTCAGTTACTTTCATCAACAAACCCCACTAATACTGCAATACAAATAGCACTTATTCTAGTGAATTTCCTGTGATACTTGATATACCATTCCAGTTGCCCCCCTGTGCTCTGGGACCATTCAGCTCCTGGATTTTTGCTTTAGCACAGTAGTGAAAATGAAGAAATTAAAAGGAGGCAGGATGAACTGAAGGCAGCTATGTCTTTGGTAATGACACAATGGAATAATCCCTAAAAATCAGGGTACTCCTAAAGCAGGAGTCTAATGTGTTAATCTTCTGTGTCTTCTCATGTTTTTTTAGGAACTTGGGACACAAAAAGAGAGGAAGGGAGGAGAAAGAAGGAAGGGAAATAGTTTCTGTCAGGTATATAATAGACTTTAGGTTGTTAGGCAGTAAGGAGGGAAAAGACGTGACGATGGAATAACAGAAGAAGGAGAAGGAGTAGAGAGACAGAGAATGGATAGAGGAAGAAAGAGTGAATACACACCTAATTACATCTAAGTGATATTTTCAGTAGTGATATTTTACAACTTCATGGCAGATGTGCTACCATTGATGATTTTAGAAGAAAGGACAGGGAAGAGTGATTTAAGAAATTATTTCATTAGCTTTTGATGTCTACTATGGACTCTGCAGTTAAATGTTTGATTGGCTGAATGACCACCCACACTGTTGTTTGTCATAACAGAAAGAAAAATACATTACTTGGTACTCTTGAGAGTTTTTTAACTTCTTTTTTTCGCCATGAATATGTCCATGGACAAATTCAGCCACAAAGTCCTGTTATACAAAACTGTGACTTTCAAATATGTTCAGGAAAGATATTTGCATTATTATATGCAGTATAGAAGTCTTCTGTTAGTTATATGTTTGCACCTTCACTCTCTTGTTTTCTCTTGTTTTCTCAAAATACGTATTAGAACTTGGAAAGGAATAGACTGTATCTTCCGATTTTCTAGCAACAACCTTGACTGATCTATGATATTTTGTACAAATAGAAAACATTATATTTCACAAGCATCCCCCTCTGCCTTTTTGTTCTTTTCCCCTTGCACTTGTATTAGTCTCTGAACTATATTATCTGTTTTATTTATTGTTTTATTTCTCTGAGCTGTGATTTACTCTGATAGTACCACTTTTGTCCATTTATTTCCAGTCTCCAATGCAAATATAGTTGAAGGGGAAAAATATACTGTTACATTGACTCTGCTGTGATGCAATTCAATAGTGTCATACTCTGACATGAGCAGTATTGTTATTCTAATAATTTCATATAGTTTGTTAAACTGGGATGACAGTTTTAGTGGTCTGTAACATCTAGGAAATAATTTGATGGGAAATAGGCCATTCTGCAGAATTTTTTTCCTCCCAAATGAATCATAGAAATTAGAGATAGAAAAGACAAGTCAGAAGTAGTAATATAATGCTCTCCTATAAAAGTGGATAAGTTTCCCTGTTCAGTCTCTGAAACATTGTCATCATGGTAGAAGGAGCTGATATTCAAAACGAATAGATGTCCTGACCTTGAAAAGACACCAACCCAGTGAACTGTAGAAAAAACAGTCCAAGCAGATACCAGAGCCAAAACCGGGATTGCAGACCTCAAGATATCCACCACTACAACTGCCTGCAATTATTTCAACACTTCCATCTGCAAGACAGCAGGGTTTCTTGATTCACTTAAATGTCATTACAAGCTTTCTTGATATTTTATGTTATGTTTTAACTTACCCTTGGTTGCTTGGACAAAGAAGTTACATTAAGAACGATTTAATCAGAATTACGTTTGACTGGATTAGTCATCATGATATTGCATTTTGGGGAAAAACACCCACAAGAACTGAAAAAAATATGCGTTTATACACTGAATGGGGCACATAACTATAGCAATATTCATTCTCAGTGGAAATACACATATGACACTTCAAACTTTTGCAAATGGCAATTGAACTCTATTTTGTCAAAATCTACTGGAGATTAGCCAACAAAATGTTTAAAAACTGAATTGCTCAATTTCTGGACTACTTATTCAACAGGAGTAATTTTCATCTACTATTTCTATATTATAAAACTACAAAGCTGTATGACAGTGTGGCTTAATACAATGTAGTTACGGAAGTAAATATATATTAACTAGATATTACTCTGATAAAACTTTAAAGGTTTTCTAAGAGATCAGAAGTCTTGTTAAATTTCTGCTGCTTCTAAATCAAAATATCTTGGATATGAAACTACTACATAGAGTCTCAAAGCAGAATATTTTGTGCTACTGTATATTTTATGGTAGCTGTGACTGCTATTATTTAGAGTCCTTTAAAAAACTGTACCTCTTTAAAATCCTTTAAAAAGTGCAAACACTGACCACGTCTAGATTTTTGAGTTTAGGTCCACAAAAGGTCTTCAGTCAACTCCTGCCTACTCCTGCATTAAGTGCTTAAACATGCAGTGGTAGTCCAGGCCTACTGCTGCTTTTCATAGGTACTTTATGTTTCATTTCACATAAATTCATCCAGTGGATAGGACTATCCTTCTTGGCATACCCAGAAATACCTCAGTCTTGCCAGTACTGAGATACTCCATGTCCCAATGCACCTGCTAAATCTTCTGCCTAGTAGAAAGTAAGTGCTGCTATCATGTGAGACGACCAATATAAGAGACATTTTCAAAGCAGCCCTGACATGTCATACAAAACTGCCAGAGGCACAGTACATTCCCAAGTCTGTAGCACTCATCCAGCATATGGATTCTATTCCTTTCTCTGCCTAGCAGTAAAACTCACATTACTTTCTTCTCATGACTGAACTACCAAGAATAGCACTGACAAATATTTTTAGACTGTAAGAAGGAGAGCAGTAGCTGTCTCACTCACACATGTGCCATTGAACTGCAGGAAAAGAAAGCAGGTGTTACGTCACAGAAAACTCTATGCTAGCTGGCATATCTGTAAAACTGCTTAATAACATCTGCATACACTTTGGCTACAATCATCTTGGACCTGAAACCAAAATCCTCCATTCCGTTATTCTGACTATTATGTAATTCCTCACTGCCATTTTCTGCCAGTTACTCTTTCATGCATCTAATTTTCTTGGCCAGAAGATGGCATAGGCATTTCAAATTAAATTGTGGCTGCAGCTTCACTGGAAGTTTCTGTATAATAATTAGTATAATCCAAATACAATATAACATTTTCTTTGCAGCGTGCATCAGAATGATCTTTCACTTGTGCTGTGCTGATTATGTCAAATTTTCTTCAGCATGCAGCAGACTGGAATAAAGTATTACAATATGGATTATTCTGATAACATGGTATTTAACAAACCTATTCATCCTTATCTCTCAAATACACTATTACGTTGTTCTCCAGCTGTCCAGACCTGTAAGATTCAGTGTCCTGAATTTCTATCAACTGCAGTTAAAAGTTGAGGTTACTTAATCCTTGCAGTATCTTAACTTGTCTATGACATGCAGAATCTTTACCTTAGTGAGGTTATAAATGAGTTCAAACTGTAAATTTTTAATACTCTCTCCTTGGTGCTAACAAGCTACCTGCCTGACATCATTACGTTTGTAGGCAATTCCCACGTGTGTAATTACACAGCTGGTTTCATTGCAATTCCAGCTAGATGACACAGGGTCTGAAAATCCCTTCTATTACGTGGTAGGGGTGTACATTTGAATGAGGTTTTAAGAAAATAGCTAAATAATACAAGACCTTTTTCCAGCCTAAGAGGAATGAGAAAGGCTTTCCTGCATGTGTTTAAAGCTAAAAGGTTCATTGTGAGCTTTAAGACATTCAAATTTCACTGCATCACAACCTGAAGTATTAGGGTTAATTTACTAAAGAGAAGCAAACCCCATAGGCCCATCATGCTATTCAAATTTAATGTGCACGTGGACTTCTCGATTCAGGCCAGGTTTATAAATAGTGCCTTTAGTTTAAAAATAGGCTTTTCAGATCTAAGGGAGTTGATATTATGATTTGTAAAGTGAATGAAGCTCCCAGGAGCAACTGGAGCTTATGTAATATTTATTCCTTCATTTCTGCTCAGCTGTTTTGTGCTATTTTGATGCTGAGCTGCAAGGACTGTTAGTTTCTTAAAGTTTTCAAACCTTCCTTCAGTGAAGCTGGGACTATCTGCATGCTTGCTTGTTTAGGCAACCTTCCTTTGCTTTAGGATTTTGCCTAAGAAACAGTGACCATTAACCCCATTTACAGGTGTTTTTATTTAATAATTTTTATTGCATGCAACCTTTGTGGAATCCAAAACTGCACTACCAGGTACAACAAATTTCCACTATTAAATTGATCCTAGAAATATTACGGAAATTTCTTCCTTTTCTTGAATCTTTATGACTGGCTAAGGTCCCAGAGAGAAGAGTTAGTGAGCTAACTTAGTTAGCTGTAGAGCTAAGCCCTGTCTCTCTACAAGGCTATTTTATTAAATTTGCATTTGGCATGTACAAAACCAACTTTCACTCCTTGATTTTAGTAGTTGTTTGTGAAGCTTTAAAAGTGAAATACCAGTGCTAATGGAACAAGATCCAGGGCAAAATTGTTCCTGGAATATGGAACAAATCTAGTATCAGCACGTCATTGAGGCACTATTCTTCGCATGGAAATAACCTCAAGAGAAGCAGAGGCATGACCAATAGGTACACCTAATGAAATGCCCTACAAAGGAAGAAGTTCAGCATTTAGTGGCAAAATGAATCATATTGTATTGAATATTATGCTTAGCCTTCTAATTTTGCTTTTTTTCATAAACTAGCCCATTGTTTTATTTCATGTGACGATTCATATTGCACTATCAGAGACTTATTTGCTCTCTCATTCAGTTATGAAGAAGAGTTACTAGATGTCTACACCAGGTGTTTTGCTAGCAATGCTGTCACTTGTGCTAGATTTGTGTTAGTATGATCCTGTGTTCAGTTATAACTATGAGGCGCCACATTTAGATGTTCTACTTCCTGCTGAAGGAATTCGTTGACATACACTTAATCTTAGTCTTGTTTTCAGCTAGCGGTATAAAACTCCAGATTCACATTCTGAGCAAGGGCTAAAATAAAGTGCTAAAACAATCTGTAATTTAACCTTGAAGAAAATCAGTAGGAATATTTAAGTGATCAGAAATTAGTGCTTTAAAAGGTAATAAGAACTTCAGTGCCATTAAGTATATGACAGCTGTGGACATAACAATCTTGTCAATATTATATTTGAATACATTATGACTTCTTGAAACCTGTTCTAAATTTATAGCAAAGTAACCTACTAATTAAACCTAGTTGTAAAACCAGAAATTACTGTTAGCAGTTCTGGAAATATCTGAAAGTCAATAAAAAGACAGTAGATAAGAATAGCATGGACCTAATAGTTAGAAATTAAGTTTGAACTTGTAACAGCTCCAACACTGAAATATTTTACACAGTCTTCTTTCCTTAAATATATACTTAACAACTAAACATTAGAGGTCTGAGTCTCTGACCACTGAAACGAAAGCTTTATAAGTGACTTCAATGATAGCTGCACATACTGTTTAATCCTGTCTAAAAGCAAAAGCACCTCCCGTTAGCACAAAGACTCTGTTTCACTCTTGGCTAAATTTGATACAACCTTAAGCACGAATGCGTGAACAGGAAATGTAATGTTATGTACTTCAAAATGTAGCGACATGATGAAAACACAATGTTGTCTAGCTAGCATTGTAGAAGCCAGTATATTATTTATATGGGGAATAATTTGAAATATGTGAACAGAAAGAGTGACTTGGCACTAACATTAGAAGGTACATAAATATCTCGGGGGGGAAAAAGGGAGGAGAAATAGTAGCCTTACCAATGTTGCCTAAATTTCATTCACATTTCCATAGTACCAAAAATTCTAGCTGGAGTCCCTAATGCTTTAAGACATTGTTATTTTGTTCAATAGATAAGCTGTTTCTCTTTTTTTGCAACATTTTTTTTTCCCCAAGCTAAAAGTTTTTGAGGAGTTAAAATGCTTCATAGTCTCATCACTTCGGCAAAAGAATCCTGTAGATCACATCTCCCTCAGTTCTCCTAGTACTGCAGAAAGAAGTAATATTTTTGATCTCTTGGAAAAGTGTTCAGCCCTCCACTCTAACTCTATTGGGGCATTCAGCACCACTTAGTCTAAGCAACTGTAATTCTTTTCCTTTAATAATCTTCAGTCATTTACGTTGCCAGAAATTTCTGGAAACTTTTGAATTCCCACTAACTTCAGGATATACTTAGCACTGAATCTAGGGGTATAACAGCCCACAAAGTAATTTGTCTATGTTACGCAGATATAAGTTGCTACTTGCATTTGCATAACATACACATCTACATCTCATAGTTCTTAATTGATGCTTTTATAAATTCATTTTGACTCATAAGCATTTTTTTTATAAGCTATCAAAATTTTTGCACTCAGTTTACATTTGATTTTGGTCTTGAAAAAGTAATATTGTCTGGGAGTATTTATTTGTTTCCTGTTGCTTTAAGCAAGTTTTTTATTCATCAGCTAGGTCTGATGTTGCTATATGTTTGCTAAGCAGAAACATGTTTTTCAGTAACAGTTATTTAAGGGAACATTGCTTTAGACTGCATTTAAAAGTGTAACTTGATAAAGCTGGTTACCAGTAGATCATCTTTCTTTCCATAGAGATTCTTAGTGGCTTAAAGTTTATTTGACTTGTTAAAGTCAAGAAACGCAGACTCTCTCTTTTCCCTTCAGTCAAATGGTGTTAATGCACTGTAACACTTTCTTAAGTTACATGCATCACATTTTTTTTTGCAGCAATGTGATCTTACTCTAAAGAAAATTAATATTTTTTTATTCAAGGAAGACATTCAAAATTTTGATTTTTTGGCTTTTTAAAGAGTTCAATATGGAACATCAGGTTTTACTCATAGCTTTCTGTTCAAACACAATTCTGAAGATGAAAAATGTGACATCACTAGTTTCTGGGAACTGTCTCAGTCACTGTCCAGCATCACTCCTTTTACTGAAAAGTATGTCTCTCAATTTAGGAAAGACAACTATGTTTGTGTTTGGCTAGACTTTTAGAAATTTTTACTTAAAATTCAAAAAATGATACTTCCTAAATATGAATTGCAATGGTTTAATTAAGTGGTAGCCAGCAGAGTGAAAAAGAGTCACTTTAAAAGTCACATTAGTGAACTTGAAAAATATTGGAAGAAATATTTTCATTTTGGGACTGGAAAAGTTAAGGAACAATGCAAGAAACAGGAATTAAGCTAACTATGGAAGGTAAATGTTTTGAAATTAATTAGCAATCTTATTATGTCTTCAGATGTTTTTAAAGAGAATATTTGTTTAAAGTCAAGACAAGTCTTAAAGTTATGAATGTCTTAATTTGATATAACTTCTGCATTTGTATTATTGGAAGAATCCAAATAAATGAGATTATAAAAATATTAGGTCATGATAGTTAAACTCAAAGACAATTTTCTTTTAAAAGGTGCATCTTTAATAATTAATTTAATAATGTTTTCCTTTTAATATTAAAAATTAGTGTCTTCTTTCTGATATGTGATAATGAATTCTGATCCAGGAAGTAGAAACTAATTACATTTAAAATGTTCCTCTAAAACTAGATATTAATATATTAAGAACAGAAGTTGTAGGAAAGAGTGACAGAAAACTAATACTTGCCTTTTTATATTTATTTTGCAGGAAATGTATTTGTTGTAAGCCTGGCAGTTGCAGACTTGGTTGTAGCAATCTACCCATATCCACTGGTCCTCACATCTGTATTTCACAACGGATGGAATCTGGGATACCTTCACTGCCAGATTAGTGGCTTCTTGATGGGCTTAAGTGTCATTGGATCAATCTTCAATATTACAGGCATTGCTATCAATCGGTACTGCTATATTTGCCACAGTCTCAAATATGACAAGCTGTACAGCGACAAGAATTCATTGTGCTATGTTCTTCTTATCTGGGTCCTAACATTTGTTGCTATCGTGCCCAACCTCTTTGTGGGATCGCTACAATATGACCCCAGGATTTACTCATGTACATTTGCACAATCTGTGAGCTCAGCATATACAATAGCAGTTGTGTTTTTCCATTTCCTGCTTCCCATAGCCATAGTTACTTTCTGTTACTTGAGAATATGGATTCTCGTTATTCAGGTAAGGCGAAGAGTTAAACCAGATAACAACCCCAGACTGAAACCACATGACTTCAGAAACTTTGTGACCATGTTTGTGGTATTTGTACTGTTTGCAGTCTGCTGGGCTCCTTTAAACTTTATAGGCCTTGCTGTGGCTGTCAACCCAGAAACTATAATCCCTAGGATTCCAGAGTGGTTGTTCGTATGTAGTTATTACATGGCGTATTTCAACAGCTGCCTTAATGCTATCGTATATGGACTCCTGAACCAGAACTTCAGAAGAGAATACAAGAGAATTATTGTCACTTTTTGTACAGCAAAAGTTTTTTTCCAGGATAGTTCTAATGACGCGGGAGACAGGATGAAAAGTAAACCTTCTCCACTGATTACAAACAACAATCAAGTGAAGGTGGACTCTGTCTGAAAATGAGAATCTTATTGTCACTCAACAACATCCAAATAAATTATCTGTATCATTAGATCTACTGTTAAATATTATAGTGAAATATCTCATGTACACTGAAAGCACTTTGATCAAATTCCTTGCGTGGTATTTGGGAACTCAGGGTGCAGAGCCTTGACATACAGATCCTGTTAAAAAATGGTAACACAATAATATTCTTGAGGGAATTACAAAATTATGCATGGATATTTTTTTTCCTTAAACAGAGATAAATAACTGGAAAGAGATTGAAACAGAAGTATCCACATTGTGTGGCTCAATAAAATAAAAAATAAATCTGCTCCTGCCACTTTCTCCCTGCTTCTACTGGTCAGAGAATGGTCCTAATTCTAAAATCTCTTGGAATTCCTTTTAAAAGATGAAATCAGACCATTATGAAATATATTAGGAAACGTGAGGTGAGAAATCAAGGTAATTGAAAATTCATTAGGATTTTTGATAAGTACCTCTATGTATATTGCTTTGATCCTAACATGGACATGATTATTCATTTTCTGGATATTAAACCTTACCAGCCCTCCTAGGAATGGAAATCCCAACTGACTTCTCAATTTTAAAATAGCTTTTAGGAGGAGAAATGACTTGATTGTCTTCAAAGCTACAAGGGCAGGAAGATAAACAGCAAGGAAAGAAAAGAACCACGATTCATCATCTCAAGCATGAAAAGAGGTGTAGGAGGGGGTGGAAAGAGAAACATCCTTTCTGAAAATACAGTAATTCATGAAATTGAGAAGTACCCCAGAGGAGTTTCTGGGGAATTCACCTCCAATAAACATAAGCTAGGAAGTGTGCAGCATAGAAGTTCTAAACCTCTGTAAGAAACAGATTAATGCACTTAAGAGGGATGGTGGGTGAGGATGACAATTTTGTCTGGTTAGTGGAATCTTAATTTCATGAAATCCTGGGCTAATGTGAAATATTTACAGGATGAGAACGTAACATCTTTCTCAACTTGTTCTCCTGATAATAGGCTGAGACTATAGGCTATTTAGTAATCTGTCAGAGATGAACTTTTTAAAATATTAGGTATTTACCATAATGATGAACATAGTGCAACAATCTAGAACAATCAGGCACGTCTAAATAATACAAAAGAGAAGATACTAATTTTGGCACTGGTACAGGGAAGAACATGTGATTCTCAGGACAGAAGACCTGCTCTGTGGACTTTCCACAGACAGCAGGCACCTCTTTGGTGAGGGGAAGCACACTATGAATTGAGGAAGAATAAGTAGATAGACTGTCTCCTGCAACAATGAATCTCTGTTTACAATGAAGCCCTCTGGTGGAGAAAAACAATTCACAGTAGGATTCACCTTCAAATTGACCTTAAAAAGAAGGAGTGTTTAGTTCTGGAAAGATATTTCAACTGTCATATTTTTAATGCTTAAGTGTTCATACCTACAGTGACGTTCAAGTACACTTGAGATTTTCCAAGACAGTTCCAATTATTTCAACTGGACTAAGAGTTTCTAAATAGTCATCAGACTTCCATGAATCCATAGTAAAACATGGACTTTACCTAAACAGTTAATTTCAATTACTACTTGCTGTACTGGAGATTTTCTTGAGCTTAAATGTCTTCAAAGCCAACAGTATCTCTATGTTACATAATCCGTTAAACTGCATACAGTTCTAACAGCACTTCACCTTTTTTGGATCATAGATTAGTGTACCCTTGACTTAACAATGAACTAAAAGAGAATAGATTCATATTTACCTGAAAATCCGACTGATATTTCATCAACTGAGCAGTTTCTTACCTTAAAAATAGGTGCCTCATGCCAAGTTGAGAATGGAACTAATGAACACTGTTGTAAAATCCTGGAGATGAACTAACAAGTCAAAGCATTGCTGAGGTGCTTGACTCATCTTTGTTTACATTTGCCAGTCAGAACCACTGTGTAAATAACCAGCTCTCTTCTATTGTGATATCATCATATGATACAATATGATACGACATGATTAACAGCATAATGTATATCACAGCTTTCTTCACTGTGATTTCATCCTTGGAGGATGCTTCACACTGTAATTTTATTGCTTCGTGTGTAGTGATTTCAGAATAGCAAGGGAGGCATGACCACCTTATAAAAAAAAGTTTTTCATGCAAGAAAAATTCTATTTAAATTCTTATAAAACTTGCCTTATTTAAAGCATATTTTCAATGAAAATAATGTCTTATGATGCATCTAGTAAAGTAGCAGAAATATAGTTTAAGTAGCTAAATGATAAGTAAATTTAGAATTCTCAAAGATATTTAACTTGCAATTCCAAATAGAAAATGTACATGTTTATCATGTCTACACATTTATAAGCCAGTTCAAGATACTGTATAAAATATTGTGGGTTATCTGAGGCATTGAAGTCCCCTGTAATTCACAAGTGCTGAAGTATATTTTTAATGATAGTGAAAATGGTTTGCTATATGCAATAAAACATATTATACCAAAGGTATGTATTTTGCTGAATAGGCCTGTAATAAAAATGGAGAACATTTTTCAGATCTGATATTTTGAAATATTTGTATTAAATCTAAATCACAGAAATGTGCATGTTGGTGATGTTATGACCTGCTAAATATAGCAATAATTTTAAGAAATTACTCTCTTGTTCTTCTTTGGGGAGAGGGAAAATTTAGTACTCAGAATTTAGTTTAAATTTATATGGATGAAAAAATTGAGAAATATCTGTTATCTTCTTCAAATTAATTTTGCATTTACTGCCATTCTGAAGATTTGCTAAACAACTCATTACAAAATTGAAAAAGTAATCAAGTTTAACTGTAATAATGATTTCTTTTAATAGTTTATATTGCTTCAAATGAGTCAAAGGAATTAATGTAAAACAATGAGTAGCCTCATTAGCTGCTCATTGAAAATGAGCATGACAATGAAAGTCAGCACTTCACAAGATCAGACACCTTCTGGTCAACACAAATATGGACAATAAAAAAAATTGCACTTTTCTTTCATTCTGAAGAGATGGACTTAAAAACCCACACAAAATCAGTTGCTTCTGTGCAAGCGGATGAACAATGACATGTTTTATATTCTAGGTCATTAAATTTTCCCTGGTATAAAAGGCTAACATAGCACAAATGCATTATTTAGAGCCTTCTCTGGAAGTTTTAGATAATGTACTTGTCCTCTAAGCAGCTACTGGCCCTGGATGGATTTAACTCTAAAACATGAGTCTTGGCAGTCCACCACACTTTCAGGGGGCCATCCCTTCCCTACTTCCTATTCATTCCTAGTCTGAGCCAAAGGAACTTTGTGAAGGAACAATGCCTCCCCTGTATGCAATACACTAAAGAGTTATTGACCCTGAACTTATCCTACAATAATTTCTTTCTTGTATCACAATCTTGATCATGTTGGCAATCTGAACATGATGGTATATCATCACATCTTGAACCCTTGCAGATAGACAGTTTTATTGGTGAATATCTTCCTGGCAAATTTCATGTTAACATGGAAGTTTGGCATTATTTCGTATTTGCTAGAAAAAAATATTAATGAATATATTAATATAAATTAACAGGATATTTTTTGTAGTTAAATCATAATTAACTGTGTGCAACAATGTAATTTCATGTGGAATAGTTCACTCAAAAGTTCTTTGCACATTTTCTTCTTCCACTGTGCTAGTATGAAACAAATACATGTTATTTCAATAGGCATAATATATAGCAACGATTTTACTGTTTTTCTTTTGCTTTTTATGTATTCTAGAAGGTAAGTCTTTGAATCATCCGTAATAAGCATACTGTTGTAACCAGTCTGTATTGCATGGTATAGTACATCCTTCTATAATCTGTTAATATGGCATCATTTTCTTCTTTGCAACACTTAAAATTTCATAATGTTAATCTGATTAATTACGACATACCAAAGGAGATTGTTATTTCCCTTTAACTGCGCTGAAAAAAAATTATGAAAAAAGCTCTTTAAAATGTAATACACAAATACATAAGCATATGTGGTCACTAAATTTAAAATAGAAGCTCAGAAGCTCTTCTATTTGAACATCTTGTTCAAGGATTGTAATAATACAGATGGACTGTTATTCTTTAATTCTTTTCTAACTGTGCTTTCTAAGTATTATTAATATGGTTTACAAATAATTAAGAACTACAAATGTCTGTCATCTTGTCAGTGAGGCTTGGGAAGTCAGATGTGCTAAAATCAAATTTCTTGGAAGAAAAACATTGAAGTAATGGCCTGGCTTATAGCCCATGTACTGTATCTCCAGCTTTTGCCTGCATTCAATAAGGATTTCATTATGTGGTTTTATGAATTTATTCATTAAAAATATTATTCCTACCTCAAATATGTGTCTGAGAGACTGCAATAAAGAATAGGGCATAAAAGATTCACAGTACAAGTAAATAGACTTTTGAATTTTTAATAGAAAGAAAAATATATTCAGCAAAGAAGTACAGATATTGACAATGGTCACAGAAAATATTTTTCCAATTCAATAAAATACTCGTCAACCAGATCATCCCTATTGTCAATTACTAAACAAGGAATGCATATTTTGAGAAGCTTGTCATTCACAAAAGTGTATACTGATCATTCTGAAAAACAGTATTACAAAACAGTATTTGAGACAATGTTCCATTATCAGCTCACATAAACCAACACAGCTTCACCGATTCATGTCAGCTGAGGATTTTGGCATATTTTATTTCATAAAAGTAAAAATTAGCTATTTCATACAGCAATAGATGTTTCATTTCTAAGGAATTTATTATTGTCAGCTGTCCAGGTTGTGGCAGAATGTGAATTTGCCTGCTACATATCTACAAAACTGACCTCATCCCGTGGAACTATCTCTGTGATTTACCAGCTTTCATAAGTAAATATATAAAGTTACCACTGTTTTATCTGGCTTCATTCTTAACTGTAGAAATAGTATCAGTTTAGCAGAAAATATAATCATCATGAGATATGGGCAATTCAGAGAGAGAAAGTCTACTTACTGCTATTCTTTCTGCTTTGCATGTGTGCACCAAGGTTTCATTTAATTGCAACAAGAATGTTAATTTACATGTTTGCCTCAAGAGTCTAAAACTGTTTATATCTAAATATATACTCTTCACCCTTCTTTGATGTGTACAAATATTCAGCTTTTGTAATGCATATAAAACTTGAGACAATACAATGAGATTATCAGGTGTACAGTTCAGACTAAAATATTTTTCCATACAATTTAAGCTGTGGTATTTTCAGTCTGAGCACAGAGCACTGCCTATAAAAAACCCAATTGCTCTGATTTACATCAAGAAGGTCCCCTAGGGCTAGCAAGCACAAAAATATTAGTTCAGTATCAGGAAATCCCTAAACCAAGGATTATTGGAATGATACTTGGAGGAAGTATCATAATATTCTGTTCTTGTCCTGTTCTTATCCTCTTCCTCAGTACAGATACTGGCCAAAAGCTCCTGGAATTGACGAACCTTTAATGTGACTAGCTATGTATGATATAGAAATATAAATCAGAAGTAATTCAATGCAGTGCACTTGGGCATGATCATAATTCATTTGTTTCAAGAAACTGGCAACATCCTCCCTCCCCTCCACTAAACAACAATTGCTAATGCAGCAAAAACTGTGTTTTAACAATATAGCACAGTCAAATCTTAGAAAAGTAGGGTAGGTTAGAATAGAACAGAGCAGGAGAGCCATTCAAATTACAAGTTACCAAGTAGGCACAGAAACAACAGAAAAGCATATAGAACTTTTTGCAGGAAAAAGTCAACAATAAGGAATGGTTAGTGAGAATAACTCCTAATGTTATCATGAAAATTATGTTATGGGAAAAAGGGAGCCCATTTTATACATGAAACAAAGATTTTATTGCTAGTTTAATTAATATTCTAATGGTCTAATAACAAAATGCAAGTTATTGTTAGTCCGGTTACAAGTAAACTAACATTCCAAGTCCAAATCATCTATTTACAGAAACCCCTTGTTGATGGTATAATTCAAGTCACGTTAATGACTACATGTTAAGTATAGTTTTATACATAAAACTTCCTAGCATCTACCCCTTTTCCCTGTTTTTGTGCTCACAATACATCTGAGTCATCTTATGCTCCTGTCTGTTGAGAAGAAGAGGCTATAAAAATTTTTGTAACCCGTCAAGCTACCGAAACTTTCAAGTTTGAAGGAAAGGTCCAGCATGGGTAGAATTTATGTGCATGTGTGTATTTGTTTATAACACTCTTTTGTTTTGACTCTTAACAGTATGTTTGATAGGAGTAGTGGAATAATCACTCCCTCATCCAATGGAAGATAACATTTGAAACACAGTAGTGACAGCTCATAGTGAAAATCCTATGTTTATCAGGATTTTTTTGTCATAGGTGGCCCAAGAAACATGAAGATAGAGGACTGGCTTGTTGTCATCCCAAACAGGCTTAAAGGTCTATTGCAAAGTTGTATGCTCTTATTTGGGAATATAAGGTCTGGGCAGTCAGTGTGGTCCTAAACAGGACTCTTCTATCCCTTTCCCTTTGTTTGTTTTACTCCTTCAAGCCAGATTTTTTATTCAGTTCACATATTGGTAGAAAAATGTTATCTGGGCAAACAATAATCAAAAGAGAGACTCCATCTCACGCAATTACTTCACTGCTCATAGAAATTAAGTATTTTCAGAGCAATTGGAACAGTTTTGTGAAAGAATTACATAATCGGTAAGTTTCCTTTTGAATACAGAAATGTGACAATTTCACAATGTTTCCTGATGTCTAAGAAGTGTTTTAATAATACAGATGATATTACCTAAATAACTATTTCTCAACAAGAAGACTTCAAAATAAAAAATCCAACTGGCTGTCAAAGAAACATTTGTACTGATATTGAAATAAAATATGATCAAATCTCCAGAATAACTTCCAAAGAAATAGAATAATGCTCATACTCTTCTTATTTAGGACATGGCTTGCAAATAAACACCAATACACTCACACAAATACCCACTGATGTAATTTTGCACAGATGAGGATGCATGTTCAGGAAGGCAAGACAATTGAACTTTCTCATAAATAACCCTGCAGAGTGTCATTGCGTCACATGTAAAGACGAGTAGTTATTATTACAAACAATCTAATCATAGTTAAGGGCAGAATGATGATAATATGGGCAGATGGAATGAAAAAAAGTTCCAGTCATAGTAGAAATACACAAATAAGGAAATTCAGAGCAGTGTCTATAGCCACGTGGAAGTATTTTTAAACAAGAGTTTGGTTTTGGCCTTATCGGTCATTTTATTTTTTAGTTTTCTTCTTCATCATCATAACTTTTGGGCAGTGTTCTGTAGTACTGAGAACAGTAGTTTAGCAGCTGCCCATGACATTCTTGATTTCAGTTCTTCATTCTGTTTTAGAAGAAGAAAATTTTCGAGGGGTACCCTTATAACGTATTCCAAGTATGCTTGGATACATCTGGGTATACATAATTGTAGGCAAGTATGAAAATTAAGTGTGCATTTAGTAAAGAGTAAGTAACAGCCATAGGGGATGACTAAGGCATTTTAAAATCATATGCATTACTGTTATTTTGTCAACATCAAATAACAAAGTGGACTATACTGGATAATTGGACTTGTATTTCTCCTGTTATTGTACTTTTTATTTCATTCAATCCTAATGCTTTCTAGGTTGTGGAGATACCAACATAAAATAGCGGAGTGGACTCTGTGTGTGTGTGTGCATGCTCTGTGAAGGTGGGATAGAACAGTATCTTATAAACTAAACCAGTAAGGTTACTCCTTCTCACCAATAAGCTAGCTATATGTAGAATTGCTAGCTGTTATACGTAGAAAAACATGAAAGAACAGCTGCAGCCTTGAAAATTACTCTGTATTGGGTCTTCCTTCCCCCCATGTCTGGTTTTCTACATGCTAATCTCTGCCAGCTTGAGGTGAGGCAGAACTGCCACCACTGTGGTCTGGCACTGGGCTTGGTGCTAGCAGGAGCACTGTACATGTTTACTGCAAGGGGTAAATGTCTCTGACAGATTTGCTGATGTTTATGAAGTTCTAGTAGGTGTGGATCACACCAACCAGCTAGTATAACAAATGGCATCCTTGTTTCATTTTACTGTCTAGTCCTAATTCTTTGCTTTTCTAGGCAACAGAGAGCACAACTGCTAATACCAGGGATCAAGGTATTAGTGGATTTCAAATGAGTCATGACAATAGATCCTGTGAAGTTTTTTCTTATTTTCAAGGCTTGCAGCAACAGAAAGTGAACTTAATTAGCAGAATTTCATTAGTTTTCACACTTGGAAATTTAGAATGTTCAGAATGTTTTGCTTCTAAAAAGCAAGTATTTAACTCTGGAGATGAACTGAAATAGAATATAAGTAATTTATACTAATATAATACCATTACTTTGTTAAAATTTGCTATCTCGCATTTATGTCAGTATATCCCACAGGTAAAGTAAGTTTGAATTTGTTGGTATTTGAACAAGACATCTGAATAAAAGTTTTCCAAGTGTTATCAATGAATTTTATCAAGTAATAATACTCAATATTAGTCCAATTTTATTATGGAAGACTGGAGGACATTGTGGTTTTATTCAGATGAAATATATCATCAGGGCATCACTATTTGTCTTTTTTTTAAAGGGCACACCATGAACAAAGAAGTAAATTACATCCAATTTCAAGCTTGAGTTATATTTTCCCTGCCTAAAGGCCCGTCCTCTGTCTTACAGCTAAAGTAGTAAATTTTTGCTTTCATGCAATACAAATTTTTTTAACATTGATATGCATTGCTACTCCATTGCAACAGGAATTAACTCCCAGGATGGCTGTACTTCTGTAATAAATGACAGAGGCAGCACAAACCATTTCTTTAATCAGCCATCAAATATATATATGCTTTTACTTGCAAATAGTGTAGGATAAATTCTCCCTATTCAAATCCACACCATGAATTCAATTTCTTTCTGGAAAAAAAAAGAGCCAGTCTTAATTGAAATTAAAAGGAATAGATTGCAATTTGCCCCTTGGTTCACTTTGAGACTTAGGATTGCCAGGCCTCATTTTTCAAAAAGCATGAGTCAAGCATACAAAAAACTGAGAATGGCACTAAAAAGGTGATTTCAAATAATAATAAAACCAGTGTACTTTAATTTGCTGTTTCGGGTTTTTTTTCCCAGGTCTTTAAGGTGCAATCTTATTCCTATTTTCAAGACAGGATTTTACGGCAGCATACGACTTGACAAATCTTATCAGTAATCTCCTCATATAACAGTCCCAAGATTAGGAAATATTTCTAAAATGTTCAGTGTTTTAGAGCTATCAGTTTTGATTCGGATGGACTTATGGCCTTTATTTTCTCCAAGTTTTTGCTTGGAAAATAAAGATCAAAAGAACCCAATAATAAACAGTAATTTCAAACATGCATAAAAATTATTGGCTAAACTGTTACAGTTCTAAAAATACACATTTTCATATACATATAAAATAAACAGGGCTTTAAAAATATAGAAGTGCATTAAAACTGAAGCAAGAATTCAAAACAAAATAAGACAAAAGTAAACTTAGAATGCTTTTTTGAAAAAAAAAATATAATTTTACTCAGTGTGTTTTTGACAAAGGTTAATTCTACTATGGGAGCTAACATGCTTAAGATACGTAATTTGTGGTTGATTCTTGAGAACTAAAGTGCAACTACCTGCATTCATGAAGACAGTGTGATTTTTACTAGCCTTAAGCAAGGTCTCAGATAGTTTCCCTAACCTTGTTTTACTTCATGAGTAGAACTAGCCACTATTTTTATCCACTCAGATCCCATGGATAATTATGTCCTCTCCATATTGTAGATGAGAACCCTTCAAGCTCTTGCGTAGGACCTTTCCAGAAATAACAAGGAAATGAGCCATGTGCTAAGTAAATTGTTTTGGCATGTGGCCTGTAACTGCAGCCTCTCCAGTATGGAACTGCACACGAAATTTTTATATGACTCATGTGCAGTCGTTCTTTCACCTGGCAACTGCATATCTACTTACACAATTCAGTAAGCATTGAACTCAGTAAGGTTCTTCCTCCGTAAACCAACTTAATCAAGACTGGAGATATCCAAGGTGTAGGAGTGTAATAATTAATCTTTTATTTCTTTGGAAGGTCAGACTCTTCTAAACTAACCCAACAATTAGAAGCGGTTCTTAAACCTATTGGTACTAAACTAAAGGTCCCTTATTATTTTCTTTTTCTGTTTTTTCTTTTCTTTTTTTTTTTTTTTTTGCTAATGCATCCATGCATTCTCCAGCATATTTAAACCAAGATGCCTGCTTGTCTTTTTTCTACTCTTTTACTGCAACATCAGTCTAAAAACATCCATTAAGCCGTAACTATCTGCAACATGTTAGAGTATAAACTATCCAGTATTAACTCAAAACTTTACAAAAATAATGAAAATTTAAAACTTCCTCATTGTTAATCTCATATTGTATACTGTTGCAGTTTTAGTTTTTGTTTACACATTATTAAAAATCTCTCTTCATGTTACACCGTGACAAGTCATAAAATCAGTTATGATTTTTTTTTAAATATTCTGAATTCTTGGGAAACTTCAAAAATATGTAGGATTTGAAGCTGATATACATGAAAAGCAGGGCATAGGATTGTCATGTGCTTGTATTTGAGTAATATTATTGCAAACTTTTGGCCCAGTGAAACACCACTGTGGTTACATGAAAACATGTTAATTCTTAAAAGCTTTCTGGAATTTGCAGAGTCTACATAAGTTGAGTATTCCTAATGTAGAAAAGGATGGAAAAATCTCTGAGAGAAATTATACTAACTGGAGCAGAGAAAACATTTGTAAATGTACATTTGAGACTTAATTACAAGATAATTACAATTTAATCTGATTTCTATTGGTGTTTTAATTAAAGTGATTTTAAAAATTATCATTATTTCAATGTTTTTGGCTATTATAAAACTTGTAGCTCATATTTCAATTACAGTATGACACATGGACTAGAGTGCAGAGGACAATTACATGCACATGCAGTTTGGATATGGATTTAATTATATTTTTTAATGTAAGTAAAGACATACTATCATTTAAGATTATTTAAGTTGCAATAAAAAGCTTTGTGGCAAATTACTTGTTTAATTTAAAGAATGAGGTTAAACATTTGCTTGCTTAGAGTGCCAAGGAAAATTAGCTAAATTCAAACAATGAATAAATGCATGACTTTTTTCAGATTTATTGAACAAAAATAAAATACTTCAAAACATGTAAACAATTCAGTTTCATTTTCAACAAATGCATAGGTACAGTAAAAATAAAAATCACTACTCAGAGGTAATAGTACAACTATATTTCAGTCCACGGATGGGTTTTTTCGATTCCAGGATGCACTTTCATCTAATGGTTAACAATTATATTGTGCATAACTTTTTAATTCCAGTCAGCATATTTCAAAAGAGCACAGGAAAAACCCCAGCCACCTAAATAACGAAAAAGCTCTATTCAGAAGCCACAGAAAGTGTTACCATTGTCACTGTGCCTGTGACTCTGTACACTTGCTTCAGGATCTGTGCTACACACAGCAACAGTATGGTTTGATGAGCTTGCCCCTCTGAAGGAAATCAAACTTTGATAAGATCTCATGGAAACTTTTTTATTGCTGTACTTCTGTTTATAAGGTGAAACACAGGAAGAAGCCTCAGGAAGCACCATAATGAAACATAGTAGAAAGGAAAGTTCTCCGGTTGTCATATCTTGAGCCATTCATTGCTTTTACATCAGAACGACACCGAGGTAGCAAAATGATGAATCAAAGGCAAGGGCCAAATTCTTTCGCTGTGTAGGTGAGAACAGCTCTTCCTTCCCAGAACAGAATGGAATACTGACCTTTATCCAAGCTTTCCTACTGTTGGCTGAGGCTCTCTCTCATTCAGTGAAACATAAGATAAATATAATTATACACATCACTATATATACACCCTACTGATACAAGTAGGTATTTCACAGCAACCACAGGGCATGGGAGCCGATAAGCAAGTTTTGGATTTTAAAGGCTGTGCTCGAACTTCTGCAAACTCACAGGACATGTGTTAACCCTATGTACTCCACACAGGCACATAGGGCATAGATCTCCACCCTTGGAAGTCTGTCACAACTTCTTTTGATGGCAACCCTTAGCTATGAGATTCCAGCTTGTGCCTCAAGCCGAGCCAGCACCATGCAGTCTGCACGAGCCCTGTGAGCACCTTCAGGCCCCGAGACCGCAGCAGGTGGGTGCAGGCATGCACACGCAGCCTTGCCCAGGTGTGAACCCACGAGAACCTCAGGCTGCTGATGAATAATTGCTTTCCTGCATTCAGCTGTGCTCATGCTCTCTTAGATTAACTGAAGAGTCCCTGAGATTCTGAGGGCATTCAGGAACACTAGGTTTACCTGAGCTGGATGTAACAGCTCACTTGACACTACCCACGTCAGACCTGCTGCTGTGCCAACAAGGAGCCCAGAAAAAAGGCTATGCTCAGGGGGCTTCATCCCAGGGCTTCCTTGATAGACAGCTGCGGGACAGCTGTCCTTTAACAGCAATTCACCACCCCTTGTCCAGATGCCAGGTTCCCCCATCCACCTAAACACCTGGGTCTGAGTTAGCAATGCTCTGGTTCCTCTCCAGGCTCTGGCCTTTTACCTTGACTGTGATGGCTGCAAAATGCAGTGCTTGGTATCACCATGGGCTGTGTGAAAGCAGAACATCAGGACTTCAAAAATAGAGACTAAGGTTGTTTTGCAGAATGCTGCAGTAGGTGCATGCTACCCAAAAGCTGAAGTACGATCTGCATGCACCAACATTTGCTAAAGAGAATCCGTCAGTAAGGAGCACAGTCCATGGAGAATTGGGTTTCAGCTTGATCAAGTCACAGGCAAGTCAGCGGCTTACTTATAGCAATTTCCTGTGCTGATCAGGGTGTGTGGAGATGCTTGACAAGAATGTGCATCACAGAAAAGTAGGTAAAGCCAGTCTGCTATGTGAAGACAAACAAGAAGGTAATTTTCAATTAAAACCCAGCATATTATTTCAGGCCAAGCAGAGCACCTGCTCCTGCTGCAGCCCAAAAGCTCTCCGATGAGCCAGCTGTGACTAACATCACCTCTGCCAAAGCAGGAGCTGAGGGTAGATCAAAAGCACAAATGTCATTGCTGGGAACCAGGCACAGATCTCACAGCACTGGTGAACGATACTGCAGATGGCATTCATGTCCCTGGTGTATGTGTGCTAACAACAGCACCGAGGTGAAGGTGTCAGTGTTTTGTGCAGTTAGGAAAGTTTCTCTTCCTGATTGGAAGGTCTGCTTCCAGACTACTAGGTAAAATTTATCCAAAGAGGTATAACATGCAAAATGAGGATGGACACAGACTAGACAGCTATATTGGCAGAGTCCTCAACCTGCATGAGACAGTTTAAGTGGCAAGGGACTTTTAAGCCCTTAAATTTGTTCACTTCAAGTTAGCTATTAAGTTAGTATGAAGGGAAAGTGGGTGAGTTGGTAGGAACTGCAGTATGGGTTGTAGTTGCTCAAACACAAA
Organism: Phaenicophaeus curvirostris; assembly: GCF_032191515.1. Lineage (NCBI taxonomy): Eukaryota > Metazoa > Chordata > Aves > Cuculiformes > Cuculidae > Phaenicophaeus > Phaenicophaeus curvirostris. The sequence continues at coordinate 45,303,474 of NC_091395.1, read as the reverse complement.
ACATAAAACAGTTTATTTACCTGTGGTTAATCTGTGTTATTTCTGCAGAAAAACATGCACTCAGCAGTCTTGTTCTATTAGCCTTGTTCCAACACTTAGAAATATGAAGTGAAAAAAAAAATTGAGGAAAACAAATCCCAAATATAAAAACAGATTATTTATTCAAAATACGTATTGTAAACTAGGAAGAGAGATTGAAATTCTGTTCAACACACAGGAAAGTCTACCACATCACAGAACTCGTGCAGATGCCTTGCAGTGGGAATTGCTCTGGGATGATATCCTTAGCTGCTCCCAGAAATTCTAGGCCTTGATACATTGTATGTGTCATCACTATTACTGTTTGCATAAAGCTGTTATTATATTTTTTCAGCTTCAGAACTGTCATTGTAATAAAATGAGCCATCTGTAGAAACCGCATAAAATTGTGTCTCTGCATTTAAGATGATGACTACAAATTTCATGTTTACAGGTATTTTCAAAAATGCTTGTGTTCCCTTTTCCTTTAAAAAAAGTCATTTCCATTATACCAGGGAAGAATCTTACAATTCAAAATGTATAGCTGTCCATTATTATAAAGAGGTTATTTGTAACATTCTGTGTGATGCAATGTAGCCATGGGACAAATAATTCTCAACAAGTATCACAATTATTTCAAAGCAAATGGGCTTATTCTACAACAGGTACCTCCAGATTTGGGGCTGCCTGCCAACTAAAATGTATTTTTAGATTTCTTACTTTTCCTATCTGGCATGCTTATCAAGAGGACATCTGGAAATAAGTGTCACAGCACAATTACTGATATCCTAATCCACAAAAATACTTTACGGAGGCCATAAAGTCCCTTACTGCATTTGATACAATTACATGGGCATGCATTCTGATTTTGAATGAATTGAATGAGAGGATGCTTCAATGCCTCCCAGATACATCTATAATTTCTGTAACTCTTGCCATATCATGTTGTTCTTGATATTTATTTTATTTATATTTCTGAAACAGTATGAGCAGTATTAAAATGAAGTGACAGATACATTTAGGTAAGGCAGGGCTGATGAATCTGCAAAGAATTTTAACTGAGAATTTTTCTTTTGGAACACTTGCAGAGAGAACACAATTTCCTTTGGCTTTTTTTTGTTTAACATTTTTCTACTTATTTTTCTGCTGCTTAAGGAAACATAGTATTTCATTTCAAATCAAATAGTTAAAATATCAAGTGCTGCTGAATAGTTGCTTCTCATTGACACATGAAATTGATCAGATTAGTCACAGCTTGGTGTTGCTGGTTGTGGATTTTGAAGGCAGTCAGTTCTAAAAAAGAAATAATTCCCTATGTACATTAAAAAAAATGTTATTTTCAGGAGTTTCAGCTGTGCATTTTTCATATGTGCTTCTTTTAAATGTTCCCATGAATAGAGATTGGACAGAGGGTTCTTGAAAAAAAACAAACAGGAATAGAATATGGCCACAGCTGAACAGAATTCACTTAAATATTCAGGGAACTAGTAATAGGAAGTGCTGGTAAAATCCCTCCAGCTCTAACATCTGGATGACTTGGGCAAAAAAAGAAATAAATCCTACTTTGAAATACAAATTTATTAAAGTTACCACTGTATTCTGGGACCTCATGTCAGTTATTCCAGAAATCCAATTTATTTGCAGATAAATTGGAGGTTCTTGGAAGAGGTAAACAGTTACTGTGGTGAAAAATGCTATGTGAGTAACTAAGTAAAGAATAGAAAACATATTTATTCGTATTATTTGCTTCAGGATGTTCATTTCATCCCCAAATTAAAACCAGGCAAAGGTACTTGCATTAGCTGTGTTGTAGTGAAAAACCAAATCACTTTATTCTTATGAGTTAACAGTTTTTCTTCTTAGAGGAAATAATGAAAAGCCCTGTTTCTTGGACATATAAGCAGATGAGCCATCACCATAGCAACCGAAGGACGTATCCATCGCGTCATTCTGTCAAATGGCCCTGCATGTGACTCCAAGCTCACATTCCTTACTTTCATCTGAAAGTAGGTTTTAGTCCTGCCATCCAATAAAATCAATACTTTGTAGGATGTTTTCTGCCTGCCATGGTTTAGAAATAGGAAGCTACTTAAAGTAGCTTTTTTTTTGTCTAAATGGAACAGAAAAGGTTGTTTATCTGTCAATATACTGAAAATTAATGAAAACCAGGATTACTAGAAAAGAGAGCATTTGTTTCCAGGAACGTTAAGTTCCTCTTGCTCTTTATTGTGGTTAGTGATTCGATGATGTCTTTGTTAGAGGGCATTATCACAGGGTCTTCAGACAGCTTCCAGCAGTGAGTCTGGTTTATTTAAACACTGTGTTTCTTTCTTAGAGTTACGAAGGAGGCTTTGATTTCTCCACCAAAAGGAGGAGAATCACACTGCAAACATGTCTTATAAATCAGACAGCAGGAACCAAATACAAATTGCATAGTGTTAAACAATTGTCCATTTCCCTTGCAAATCTTAAAGGAGGATTTTATTTTTGTGTTCTTCAAAAATTTTACAAATCCAGCTTCCCTCACAGATACTAAAAGGTCATTTTCACCTCACCTCTCCTTTCTTCTTCATCACCCTCATATTCTATCTTTCTCTACACCTGCCTTTTAATAAGAATCGAGACATTTGGCTTCTGCTGGTCTAATTCCCAAAACAGTGAGGCTGAGCTTTCCCAAATTTTACAAAAAAAGTGGCCAGTTATGTTTTTGTGGGTTCCGCATTTCACCTCAATAAAGTCAGTCCAGGTTCAGTTTCTGTTAGCCAAATGACTACTGCACAGAGAATGATTTTATCCTCCAGTGAATTAACAGCTATATGCAAAAGTGATTTGTAAAGTATCAATTTGCCATACTGGAATAATATTCTTGAATCCCTATCTATACAACTTCTGACTGCCAGTTTCAGTTAAGCTAGATGGACTTAGTAGTGTTCCAAGGCAGGTCACACAAAACCAGACCAATGAAACTGTTTTCTATAAACATGACAAGTGAATTTGTCAACCTCCTGTAAATCAAGTAAACCCTTTCTTTGTTAGGTGCTATTAGCAGAACCAAGAATCAATTCAAGTACAATGCCTAGTTATTTTTTTCAAATAAAACAAAATATATGGCTTTTAATCCTGAGCCACATATCTTCAGATGTAAGGAACTTCAACTCTAAATCCAAAGAACAAATATTTTCTTCTCAATCTAGTTAGTATTTCTGGGAAGATGAGCACCTCTTTGAGGAATGGTAGCTAAATAACTGTTCTCATAAAAAAAAATCAGCAAGGCCAAAAATAATGGATGGCAGCCTACACAGTTTGTGCTGCCTCAGCTACTTCACAGTAGTGTTCAAATATAGTATTTACTCACACAGAACTCCCTTACTAACTTGCTTAGAGTACTTCCACTACAAAATCTGATTCTCCTTAGCTACCACCAGGTCAAGTCTGCCCAGTTCAAAGTGTGCACCATCAGATATGCTATATTTCTTTTCAGTCTTGAAAGGACTCAATTGCCTTAATTCTACTTTTGCCTAGTTGTCACCTGACACTACAGAGACATTAGTCCTTTGTCAGAGACAAGTCTTATCAATTTTCCCATTTTACGAACACTGCCACTATGTGCCTACCTAATGAAGTATTTCTACCTGACTTTTCTGCTGATAAGTTGGGTTCAACAGAGCCATTTTACCTCATTTTATGAGTTACTGGTTCACTTGCATTGTCTTTCTAATTCCAGATGTAAATGGATGCCTGGGCTTATTACTAGGTCTTGATTGTGCTTGATCATTTACTTCTCAGTCTGAGTTTATGCACATGAGCAAAGTACCAGTTAGCTAATTAATCATTTCATCTATACTTTCAAAATTGCCATCTTGACTAAAATAGAAATATATATATGTGTATATATATATACATATAAACGCCATCCTTTGAAGAAAGAACTGCCAAGTCTCTTTTTTCAGTTGAAACTCTTTGTGTAGAGAAAAAAAATTGGTGAAAAAAATTATTAGCATTTTGAAGGCCACTCATTGTTTTTTGGAAATGTTTTCTGCAAGATATGTTGAATATGGAAAGCATTTAATATTAACTTTAAATGCAAGTGTCATGTCTTTAGCTAATAAAATACTAAGAAAATAGATGTGTGGCTGCATTCAGTAAAATCAATATAGCAATTTGATTCAGATATGGCATTGTTTCTCTTTTTTCTTTTCATAGATCTGAGAACATTAAATCATGTCAGTTTCTATTTGTGAGAAAATTGCAGGTGTATATACCCAGATCTAGTCTGTAATTTACTGTTGTTTTACATACAAAATTTGGTAGCTTCCAGTGCCCCTGCTCTAAACTATGGCTTTGTTGTAGTAGCAAGTGCTAAATCTCAGAAAGTAAATCTGGCCCGTATGCGAATGATTCTCAAAGGATGTGCTGTGGTCTATAGTGTTCCACAAGAATAGCAGAAACATGGCAGACTATTTGTGCTTTGCTGTTTGCTTTTAGCATTTAATCTTAAAAGCCTGATGGAGGCGAGCAGTGGTAGGGATGCCATTTGAGCAGCTTGTTCTGCCCAGGCTTCCAAAAGTCTGGAAAGGTCTCCTTTGTACTGTCACTTCTAATCCAAATGAAAGTGCACTCCAAATAACAAAAGCTTGGGATGTGTCATCACATGCCAACGAATCTGCATAGGGATTGACAATCTATTTTCAATGAAAAGTTATTTCTTTTAGCAATATTTTACTGTCCCGACATTTTCAGGAAGCAAGGAATGGATTTCTGGCCACCCAGCAGCCCAGGTGATGAGAGATTTGGAAAATGTTGACAAATGGCTTGTGTACTTACCTACATAAAAAGCTTATACATAAAATTTAGGCTCTACCTAAGATGCTGGTGTTGCAGATCACTAAAGACAGAGTACATGTGTATAAACAGTTCCTGATTTGATTTTTGTTAAGTTTTTGTTCATTTTGTGCACTGAAAACCTTTATAAGCTGTTATGATGGGATCTTTTAAGGCTAGCAGAAATTAGGTGTCTGGTATTCATTATCACTTTTCGGCCAGTTCCACTTGGTTAAAGCACCTTGATGAGCCTGCCTGTATATCCTTTTATATTGCTCTATTAGCTTCCTGTCAGATATTGACAATTAGAAAACACTTAGAAAATTGTGCCTATATATTTAAATTACAATTAAATAAACTAGGAATTACTGTATAGTGTGATTTGTGTTTAGAATTTGCCTGCTAGTAGTTGCTTGAAATGCCTAGCATACTTTCCAGGCATTATCACTGCAAGAAATGCTCATCCTTAGAACTTGTTTTCTAACTTCACTTTCTAGAGCTAACAACATTCATTTTAGATTCTGTTTTCAGGGGCGTGCAAAGTTGGCCAGTAGATGTTGTTTATTTATATCAGTACATTCAGAATGAAAATGCCTTTCTCAAACTTGCCTATCTGTTTCTGAGATGAAAGCTAAACTGGAATGTTGAAGATGGACTTGCACACGAATTCCACAACTGGAGAATCTTAGATGTGTTTAAGTGTTTGGATGTGATTAGCTAAAAGTGTAGTAGTGTAAAGCTCATGCATATCACTTGTATAATCCACGACATTCTGAAAAGAAAAAACATTTCCTACTTTAAGAGATGTTTAAGTTTACATTTAACACTTCTTACATTATTGGCCATTGTAAAGAAATCAAAGGGCCCCTGGGGTAGTCATTCATACCTTACAGGTTTATCCTGTGACCCAAGAATGCAGCACTTCCCATACTGTGAGGCAGGAAGATTATGTAAGTTATGATTTTCATCCATCATAGACAGTTCAAAAGCTTATCTTCTGGCTGAGGATCTCAGAGCTTACGGTTCCCTTATTCAATAAACTTTGGCTCTGCTGACACTGACAGTGGGACTAGATGGGTGTATCCAGCTTCAAATGGAGAATTAGCAGGTATTCTGGATGCGTGACTTAAATGAATTGCATGCATATCAAAGGTGGTATAAGAAGATGTTCTGAAACTTTACAGATGTTGGATTCGTGACACTTAAAGTGCTTTGCTGCCATCCAGTATCTCTTCACTTTATCTTCCCAAAACTCAGTCACAGTCCTAGGATCCCAGCTTCCTTCCCTCAGTGCCTGTAAGAGCTGCAGCCTTCAAACTGCCATGATTTAATTTGGTCAGCTGTCATCTTTGCCTGTTATTATTAATACTGAGAGATGGAAATCCCAGAAATGTAGTGCAGATGGAAGCAGATTAAGTGCAGTAAATAAACAATATAGTAGTAGTTTGTGTTGATGCTATCCTTTCTCTTTTGCTTTAAAAATGTAAAATACAACTGAAATAAACAAGCACTGGCTAATCATACCATCAGTTTTTAGCAAGCAGGTGTTCCTCAAAACTGCCACTCATAGCAAAAAGTTACATAGCTTGTCTATTACAAGAAATATCGTCAAGAACAGTTCAACAAAACAAATATTCAGATGACTAAACAGGCACAGAACCTAGGCAAATACATTCAATTTCTTCAACCAAGTAATTTTTTCCTAAGTACAGTTCATCCAGAAATTTAGACAAAGAAGAAAATTACACATCTGCATAGGAAATGAGAAAAGTCAAGCAGATCTGGAATATTTAATGTTAAATTTTTAATCATAATTAAATAGTATTTAAGACTTAAAAAACCCAAATTTAAACACATGAACTAAAGAACAAAAATTATGCATATTGCTAGTAGTACATAAAGAACATCTGGTCTCATTAAGAATGTATTTTTTCTTTTCTTCACAATATACCTCTTTAATTGATCCAGCGGGAAAATAGTAACAAAAACTAAGCAACTAGAATGACTATCTGACTTCTGTGGGAACATCAGCACTTGTTCGTCATCATCCTCAGTGCTATAAGATGTCATTTAGGGAATTTCTTCTGAGATTTTTCTTTTTCTAACATGTATTAACTCAGTTTATATGCCCTACATGTAAAATGCATCTTTATTCATTTAAATTGCATGTTGTCTGTACTTTTCTGAATAAAAGCACTTCTTAAGAGAAACAAAGTATTTCATTGCCTTGATCACAGGTCTTTGGCCTTAAAGGAAAAAAAAAAAAAAAGATTTCTTTATAGTTTCTCCAACTTGTCCTGCATGTCAAACAATAATAGAATTGTTAGTGCTTTTCCCTTCTTCCCCTGGGTTCCTGTAGTTCTTCTCTCTAAATACAACTTCAGTAATTCATTTAAAGAGATTTAGTATTAGATCCTCTAAAAACCCATGGAGAACATTGGAGTTGCCACTGCCTTTGTGTGATGTATTTAATCTAATTTTCACCTATATTTGAGCTTTGTTGTTTATCAAGTGGATAACTTTTTTTTTCAGATTATCATGCAGTCACACTGCGAATAAGAAATCTTTGCCTAATAACAACAGACCATAGACTGCTAGTAGGGCCCAGAGGACGAGGTCAGCACAAAGACCATTAGTTAGAATACACAAGATTTCAGGAGAAGCAAAGATTTCCTGTGGTCTTTATTATTACTTATTAAAAAGGTAATAATAATTACTTTTATTTAAGTAGAAGACAGGCCCAAATAGGGTGCTAGTCACCCTTATATTTTCTCCCTTACTTGTAAGATCATAAGTTGTGAAATGCTGTCAGTTGTGCTGTAGGTAGACTCAAAAACCAGACAAATTCTGAGTTGACACAGTGAATAGAAATATCTTGGAAAGAAGTCTTCTACTTTTAATCGTGCATCTGTAGTCTATAAAGTGCTAAATATGTGTTCATTCACCTAAAAAATTGCCTGATAGAAGAATATCATAAATAGTTTTAGAAAAACTTATCATCTCCGTACAGCCATATGCTGTGGTGTGTGTCACCATCTTGGACTTCTACTACAGCAGCAGGTGCCAGTAAAACACCAGTAAAAGGCAATGGCCTTTCTGCATACCAGTGCCTGGTGTTTTCAGTTCTAGAGAGAAACACTGTCTGGAAAACATGCAGTTAACTTTCAGAAAATGAAATTACTAAGATGAGAATTAGCTGAAGTTGGAAAACAGTTTCTATGTTAGGTCAAACTACAGACTGATCTTAGCAACAATGTTTGCGATACCAGTTATGCTCGTTAGATGAGTGGTATATTGAGTGGTCATGGAGAAATGACTGAAATAATTTCTTTTTTCTCTACATCTGCAAGTAGGATTGGAAGTACAAGTATCTTTCTAATCAAGTTCTGTTTCTTGCATTTACATGCATTGTATGATTATTTGAAAGGAATCGATATTTTACAAGGCAGGCGACTGGATGACATTTTAGGTTCAATTACTTTGTTTGTGGACTTCTTAAATCCCAGTACTCTCATTTGTCCGACAGTATAATACTCTGCTGCCTGCCCCTTCCCATCTGCAATCAAACTGCATTGCATATACTTTAGGAATGTACAATATATTGTATGAAAAGAGGCATACAGAAATATAATGGAAGATGGAATAGTGCCAGTTAAAGTACACATTGTGGAAATAAACCTCTTAAAAAAGAATTAATTTGTTCTTCCAGTCTGTATATTATTTACAAGGTAAGGCACACAGGTTGCAACATCTTTGCTGTGAATCAAGATTGTTTCCCATATCGAATCTTTTTTTAATATAATCCAAAGAGATGGGATTTGCAAGAGCAAAGGGATTTTAGTATTTGTAGACAGGAAATTATGTTAGACGATGCAGAGTATATTCCCTAGCATACAGTCAGAGGAGTTCTTTTTCTTTCCTCTATATGGAGCATTGCTACTTCATCACTTATATGTGCACTGAGGCTAGACTGCAAACCTGTTTCTCCTTTTCAACACATGTATACTATAGAAGCTTTCAACCTTTATGCCTTCAGAATAAAAGAGACCTTCAATTTTCCGTGTTCTTCATCTTTTGTAAAGAGTAAAGATAATTATCTTACAGCAGGATGAACTACACAACATACATTATTGTGGATTTGTCTTGTTTGTTGAGGATGTGAAAGCAGCCTGGCTGAAAGAAGCAGCTTTTTCCTCTCCTCTCATCTTGTCTCAGAAATGGTAGTGTTTATTTGTCCTAATTTAAGCTTCGGGAGAAATTTGAGATTCCCTCTTTTGTAAAAGATGCTAACTACTTGTCTGCCCAACTTCCTGGACTGTCTTTCCTAGGAATGAGGAAACAACTTCACAAGGATTGTCATTTCAAATATATTTTTCCAGCATGCATGTGTTTCATTTTCCACCTGTAAAGTTTTTATGTAATTTGCTATACACTGGCAGATAATTTTCTGTTTGATTTTTGTCAGTGATTATGTGATTTGCTAATCTGCTTTTGAGCCCTCTGGCAAACAGCATTTCAGACATGGTTTCCCCATGCTTATGATGAAATGTAATCGACTACAGTTCCTTCCTTCCTTCCTCTTCTTTTTTTTCTTTCTCAACATGACCTGAAAATATATTATCAGAATCTTTTCCAGTTTTTAAGAGATCTAGAAATGTGAAACCACCAGAAATGTGAACAGCTGTCAAATTACTGTCGTCTTGAGGATTTTGGAAGTTTGTCTGGCACGAGTAATTTTGCTTTTGGATTCAAAGCAATAGGCACCTAAATGTACGTATACCACCATACATACCCTCCAAAATGAGCTTGTCCTGCAGTAAATCATAGTATTTGGGTGCAATTACACAATGCCCAAATTTTCTCAAAGGCATAGAGAAACCAGCATATCCTACGACCACATCGTCATGGCTCCACATTTTCTGAAAAGAACTAATTTCATTTACAGCAAAAGCCATCTCTTTTCTGCTAGCAAAAGTACCAGCTTCCACAGACTTTCCATTTCCAGGCATCATGCTCCATTGACACTTCAGAACACATCTACCTTACAAAGCCAATGCTAGCATAGCCACGTTGACATAGCTCCTGCTGGAGATGCAGCATAGGATGACAAGAGAACCTTTTCAGCTGTCATAGCAACACTATCTACCCTGCATATGTAACCTAAAATGGCAGAAGCACTTTTGTATCATCATGGCTGTGACAGACACCAGGGGTTAAGCTGTGTTTGCTAAATACAGTGATATAATGGATAATATCCTAGTTTCAAATATAATTAAAGATACTTCTTACACTGATATTTTTCTATGTAGTTATGCTTTGAAATTATCATACAGAATATTCTGAATTAGTGCTGCAAAACATAGTCCTTATAATAGAATCACAGAATGCTTCAGGTCGGAAGGCATGTCCAGAAGTTATGTAGTCAGTTCTGCTAAGCATCAGCCTCAGTCAGAAAAGGGCCAGATTCCAGTCTGGATCACAGACCGGCGATTAGACCTTTGAAGCTCAAAGAATAAATAGTATTAACATGGCAATGTCAACTAAAAGACTGACCTAAACAGATGCTGTACAGATATAAAATCTAATTTACAGAAAGCAGATATAAACAGGACTTGTCATGATGCTCTTTAACATAGAGCTGGTTTTCAGGAGTGCGGGTTTGGTGCGTGAGAAAAGGGTAGGCTGAAGTCTGCCCTGAATACCCTCACTAAAAGAAAGAAATTGGCAGCTGCTGAGCTTTTGCACAGACTTGAGAGGCTGAAAAATTCCACACTGCCTCAACAATCAAGAGAATAAGGTTTGCTTTATCATGCTTCCAGGAGGTTGCAAACAAGCAAAAAAGGTGGTATGACAAGTCTCAGTACATTATGTCTAGAGAAACAAGTGCAAGCATCTTTTAAGAGAAAAAAATCCTTTCAGCTTTCTCATGCAAAATAGGCTTGTCAGTCTGACCTCAGTGGCAGGGAAAGTCATGGAACAGGTGATCTTGAGTGCTATCATGAAGCATGTGCAAGAGAACCAGATAATCAGGCCCAGTCAACATGTGTTCATGAAAGGCAGGTCTTACCAAACTAATCTGATCACCTCTGTGACAAAGTGACTCACCTACCAGATGAGTGAAAGGCTGTGGATGTAGTCTTCTTGGACTTCAGTAAGGCCTTTGACACAGTTTCTCACAGCCTAGGAAACTGCCAGCCTCTGGACTGGACAGGCGAACATTCTCCTGGGTGAAAAACTGATTGGATGGCCAGTCCCAGTGAGTGGTGGTAGATGGAATTAACTCCAGCTAGAGGCCGGTAACAAGTGGTGTCCCCCAGGGCTCAGTGCTGGGTCCAGTCCTGTTCAATATCTTGATATCTTTAATGTCAATGACCTGGATAGAGGCATTGAGTGCACCCTTAGCAAGTTTGCAGACCACACTAAGCTGGGTGGAAGTGTCGATCTGCTGGAGGGTAGCGAGGCTCTGCAAAGGGATCTGAACAATCTGGACTGATGGCTTGAGAACAATGGCATGAGGTTTAACAAGCCAAAGTGCTGAGTCCTGCACTTGAGGCAACACTACACAGTGCTACGGACTAGGGAAAGAGTGGCTAGAAAGGTGCCCGGAGGAGAAGGACCTGGGGGTGTTTATTGACAGACGACTGAACATGAGCCAACAGTGTGCCCAGGTGGCCAAGAAGGCCAATGGCATCTTGGCTTGTATCAGAAACAGTGTGACCAGCACCAGGGAGGTTATTGTGCCCCCATATTTGGCACTGGTGAGACCGCAGCTTGAATACTGTGTTCAGTTCTGGGTCCCTCGCTACAAGAAGGATGTTGAGGAGCTACCATTTTATAGAACAAATATATGATATTTTTTTCTGTTGTCACTGTTTCTGTTGGATATCATTTAGGCATTAAATCTGTACAACATTTATTTTCGGTCTTTTTTCTGTGTAAGAAACTATTATAACACAGTAGAAAAATATATATAGCCTTGGTGACCATGCATAAAAACAAAATAAAGAATATTTTTTTCCATCTAAATGTACTGGAAAATTGTTTGCCCTCTTTATAGATGTAACATTGCTTACTATGATATTCATGGCAACTTGATTAAATTAATTACATGTAATTGCAGAGCCTCAGACTGAATTACCCAGTGTATGCTGCAGACCCTGCACACTGCAGAGGGGATGGCCTTTAAAGGCCCCTTCCAACTCAAACCGTTCTATGATTCTATGATTTATTCTGTTCTCTTGGCATTTTGTGATGATGGTATATCCTAGCTTAGCATGGTGTCTAACTTTCCAGCAGACAAAAATAGTCTGGTTAACTAGTTACAAAATGCTGATGTATATGCTGGGCAGTTGTCAGGGTCTATTGAGAAAAACTGCAACTATATGCCCACAAAACAATAGTTTCTAATTGGCCTCTGAAGTCTTGTTGTCTCATATTAATACATAAATAAGGCAGTATGATGGGGAATGAGGTAAAAAATCACAGCCATATTGTTTGACCATATCAGTATAGATGATGGGCTAGTCATGCTAAGTCACCTTCTGTGCTTCAAGACCAACCAGTTCCTTCTCTGTCAGATCTCCTCTCTAATTGTCCCCAGAGAATATGACTGACACACGCAGGCATGCAGGTCATCAGTGGAGGCTGCCTCTGAACCCTTTACTATCTATTATGAACAAACTATGCTTAAAAGCAAAAATGTACTTATCAATCAGATGATCAGTCTTTTTTGGGGATGCAATTTTGATCAAAGCAACTTTCTCTGACACAATGTCCTTATTTTACACCAGTGATATCTAGTTATTTAGACATTCATTTATATGCAGTTATTGCATTACTTATGAATGTATGTCCAACACAGACACCTTTAAGACTATTGCCAAATTTAAAACATTACCTAATATTCATATTGGTACAAAGCCCATGTTCCTAAAATTACTACTCAAAAAGGGAAACTAAATGCTTTTCCCACAAAAAAACTAAGTCAAGGTATTATGTGTTAATGAGAAATGGAGGATTGTGAATCTTTAATAACTGCTCATCCAAAGCCTAATTTGAGAAAAATTATTCTGAATAAGTAAAAAATGGATGAAAACAGCAATCTGTTCCTGAACAAACTTTGGGCAGAAAGAAGCAAACAAGTTAGCTAATTAAATCATTCATTATGAATTATTCCTTCAGCTCAAGATACCATTTTTTTATAAATTATATTTTTGGTAGTAGATATTGGTTTTCCTAAGGCTATTTTAAATTATATGGTTACTAATAATATCTCTTGTTTTAGTGGACCCCTCAGTCGCATTTACAACCAGGGCTAGTTACTGTTAAGTGAGCAGTAATGATTTTGTTTCCCTGCCTTGGAGACATTCCTAGGACCATTTTCAGTTTGTTGATGATGACATGGGAATAGAAATTGTCCCTAGAACACATATACTTTCCCTGAGTTTCTGAGAACTGACTTTGTTTTCTTCACTAAAAAGAAAAAAAAAAAGCTTTAAGCTTTACCATCTAGTGGAGAAAGAAATTAGATTGATCTCATCAGATCTTTCAGACTCTGTCACTGGAGTGAAATGTAAAGTTTTTTTACTTTTAATTGTATACATGTAATAAAAGAACTGAGAGAGTTAAAACGTCTTATAAACTTTTGATTTCCCTCACATTTTTTTGTTTTGGATGAAGAAGGGAAGGAAGAAAGCAGAAAAGGAAATGTGTGGAGCTGAAAGATACAAAATTTGATAAGGTCATAAAACTACATTTTTGAAACCTGTAAGATTTTTATTTTCCTTACAGAAAACAAACACTTTTAATGGCTCTCACTTCTCAAAAATGAAAAAAGTCATTTTGTCATTGTCCTGCCAAAGTCCTGCCAAATTTCCAGTATCTTTCCAGAATTTGGATTCTTCTCTGGATGTGTGCTGTCACTAAGGAAACCCATAGCTCTGTGGCTTTCTGGGTTGATGATTGCAGTGTATGTTGAAATTAAAATTCTGCCTATAGAGAGCAAACTGTTTGCTTTGCTTATAAAATAAAAATAAATCAAAAAATATTTTGAGACAGAATCTACTATTCCTGCACTGGCTTTCAGTTAAATACTAGTTGAAAATCTAGGTCTCATTCCTATTAATTCTCTGGCTTAATGATTCAATTTGCTTTCCTGCCTACATGACCCACTGAGTGACCATGAAGTCCTGCAATAGTTACTTTCGGCCATAGGAAAGGGATTGTTAAGTTCCAAGTGCTGTATGTCTGCTCAGGACATAATTATTCCATTAACCATTCCACAAATGTAGAATTCTGCACTACAAAGATCAGGCTGGTCCTAGTTGCTGCAAAACAAAACCTTGAGTAGAAAACCTTCCCTAAATAAGTCTATAGATGCATAGTTACAAGAATCACTGCAGAATGGGGAAAGGAAGGAAATCAAAGGAGGATTTTTTATATTTTCTATAGAAGCAGTCCCTTCAGAAAAGGATTAAACATTTGACATTATTGTCATTTCTTCAAACACCTGGATTTACTGAATTCTCATTTATTTTGTTACTTACCAGTGTGTTTTTCTCCCTTCTTTCCACTGTCTTGTTCAAATTCTCAGAAGTTATTAGATTTCTGCATATGTGTTGGCCTAAAGCAGCATTTCTATTTGCTATAGTTCCACTATATCACTTCTGAAGTCTGGATTCATTTTGTTGACTATATATTTAATCTTTTTGCATTAACATCATTACCTTGTCTTGGCTTACATTTCTTGCCATATATTGCCACCTTACATATAAATATATGCTGAAATTTCCATCTAACTTATCTTTGGTCCTCTTTCTTTTATCTTTACATGGTACAGAAATTAGACTCTTAATTGCTTTTATTATGGTGACTTGTAATACTTCATTCTTCTTGCCTATGCATCTATTCAGAAGTCGTGCTCGCCTAAGTTTTCATTTCATGGACTGCTTCTCAGCTGACTGCGAAACATCTGTACAGTTGTTCAATAATTTTGATATATAAATTCTAAGAATAATCTTAGTTATATAAATACTTGATACTTAACAACATGCAAGGTAGATACAAGATTTAATAGGAGACTGTTTGCATGATATATATTTGTTCAGACTTTGGAAATAGAACAGTCACAGCTTAATATGCAAATCAAACACACGCATATTATGTTCAAGCCTCATATTGCACGATGTACCTGGAGGTAATATGTCCAGGAAGCAGATAAAAATTTGGTGTGGAAAGTTGGGAAAGGTTTTGGAAGTACAAGGCAGAATGGACAGAAGGTAACAAGATAGAATACCAACTGAACTAAAATTATATTTACAGTTCTCTTTTTAATATACTGATCTTTGAGTGCCTTTTATGAGTTATACGTGACTTTAGCAGAAACTGCTAAAATGCAAGGTCCATATGAAAACCATTTAAAACGGATATTTTTCTTCTCTGTCTACTGTTATTACACTGAAAATGGTTACAAGTCTTATGGAATACATAGAGCTGGAGACAGATATAAAATTTATTATTCCTCATATTCAAAATAAAACTGATCATTTTGGGATGATAACTGTATTTTTACCATTTTTAGTATTAAATACTAGTGTCAACTATCACACTAAATTGATTGCAAAAGCTCTAAAATTTATTCTGTATTATATGTGTTTTGTTATATTTTTTATGGCATATGTAACAGGTGTTTCATAGAATCATAGATTCATTAAGATTGGAAAAGACCTCTAAGATCATCAAGTCCAACTATCAGCCTACCACCACCATGCCTACTAAACAATGTCCCAAATGCCATGTCTACACATTTTTTTAAACATCTCCTGGGATGGTGACTCCACCGCTTCCCTGGATAGCCTGTTCCAAAACTTCACCACTCCTTCAGTAAAGAAATTTTTCCTAATATTCAATATAAACCTCTACTTGTTCAACCTGAGGTCATTTCCTCCCATGCGATTGCTGATCTCCCTTCTTACTTCGCTAAGAATCAAGAATTATTTCATGGTCACTAAGCCCAAGATGGCCTCCAACCACCACATCTCCTGTCAGTCGTTCTCTGTTTGTAAACAGCAGGTCAAGTGAGGCACCTCTCAGTAGGCTTCCCTTACAAGCTGTGTCAGGAAGTTATCTGCCACACACTCCAGAAACCTCCTAGACTGTTTCCTCAGTGCTGTGTTGCATTTCTAGTGGGCGTATGGTAAGCTGAAGTTTTGGTTGGGTGGTGGGTAACAGACCTCCTGCAGGATATCTGCCTTGTTGGCCTTCCTACTCATCCTTAACCATAAACACTCAACCTTATCATCACAATCAAACCCCTCCCTAACATACAAAGTCACCCCATTGCCTCTCCTTCCTCACCTATACCTTCTAAAGGCTTATAGCCATCCATTGCAGCACTCCAGACATGAGTCATTCCACCATGTTTCTGTGATGGTGACTGCCATAGCTATCAAGCTGCACAATGGCTTCCAGCTCCCCCTGTTTGTTGATCATGCCACAGGCATTGGTGTAGATGTCTTTGAGGTGGGCTATCAATTTTGCACCCAACACTGACATGCCACCCTTAGGCTCTTCTCTAGTAAGCCTGGTTATATCCCTTTCCACCTCCAAGCCTAGTTTAAAGTCTTCTTGATGAGCCCCACCAACCCACTAGAAAGAACCCTTTCTCTCCTTTGAGACAGCTGAACTCCATCTGTTACCATCAGGCCCAGTGCCATGTAAATCTCCCCAAGATCAAAAAAAACCCCAAATTCCACCAATGGCACTAGCCTGTAAGCCATGTGTTAATCATGTTAATCAGGTGAGTTTTCCTTTTCCTCTCACTGTTCTTCCCCACTAATGACATGATTGAGGAAAATTGCCTGTACTCTCGATCTTTCCACAAATCACCCCAGTGTTATGAGGTCCCTTTTGATGGCTTTTGGTTTTCTCTCTGCCAACCTCTATAGCAAATAGTAAGTAATAATCAGAGGGTCATACTAGACCAGGGAATTTCCTAGTAACATCTCTGACCCGGGCACCAGGGAGGCAGCAAACTTTCCTGTGGTATGGGTCTGGTTAGCATATTGGGCCCTCCTTTCCCCTCAGAAGGGAGTCACTGACAATTATCCTCCTTTTTCACTTAACAGAGGCAGTTATTATGCATGGGGCTGACTGACTCACCCTAGATCCTGGATGGATCTTCACCTACCTTCTCATTTGCCTGACCCTCCAGTTCCAGAGCCTCACACCTGTTATGTAAAGGCAACTGGGAAAGTGAGGGAGGCTGGGAAAGGCGTTTGCCGGTTTGGCAGCCTATGTAAGTTCAATGCAGGTGAAACTTGAAGAACATACTACTGCGATATCTTACCGTGTATCTGACTTGTTGCTGTTTTGTATATGCTTCCTTCTCCCCCATGATTTGTATTCAAATTCGGATGCAGTCATTACTGAAATGCATTGTGGAGTACTAGAATCCAGTTTGTCCTCACATTTTCTAGAGATCTACACTCAGCCTGCCTGTGCTTAAAATTTGATCAAGCTCTATAGCTTTACCTCAGTAAGGTTTACCGGAATATAGCACAACGTTATCAGAAAGGATGTTTTGACATCCAGTAATCGTGTAGCATGGGTGGGATAAACACACAGCCACAGCTGTGATTAAGCTCTAGACAATTCAAATTCTCCCTAACATACAGAGCTACCCAGCACCACCTCTTCCTTGCTTATCCCTTCTGAAGTGTTTACAGCTGTCCACTGCAGAGCTCCAGAGTTGCTAGTCATCCTACCACGTTTCTGTGATGGCAACTATATCACAGCTTTCCTGCTGCACAGTGACTTCCAGCTCCTCCTGTTTGCTGCCCATGCAGGGTACTTTGACCTCGATTCACTTCAGCTGGGATGATATTCCCACCACATTTTCAAGAGGAGAAACCCTAATTCCTATGTGACCAGCAGGTCTGATGTCATGTAGACTAGCCCATGATCAAAACCCCCAAAATTCTGCTTGTGACTCCAGTCTTGGAGCCAGGTATTGATCCACTGACTCTTCTTATAACTTCCTTCAACATTCCTTGCCATTGGAGAGATAATAAAGTTCAGTACATCTCTGGTGTTTTGAAAGGCTGTGCTTTTGGCACTGAAGGGGGAGGGAATGGGTCACAGCTCATCTAAATTCCAAAATGCAGTTACCTGATATTTTAAAGGCAACATCTTCAGAGATGAAACACTGAAAGGATAGTGAGTCTAACATTGTATAAGTGTAATAAGACAGACACAAACAACTAGTTTTAAAATATATTTAATTCTGCAAATAGTTAAAAATTATTCCCTCGATTATGTCTGATTTTTCCTTTAAATGTTACTGCAGACTAATGTGAAAAAAGAGAGTCTAAAGCAC
The DNA here is from genome assembly GCF_032191515.1 of Phaenicophaeus curvirostris. Classification (NCBI taxonomy): domain Eukaryota; kingdom Metazoa; phylum Chordata; class Aves; order Cuculiformes; family Cuculidae; genus Phaenicophaeus; species Phaenicophaeus curvirostris. The sequence goes on along the minus strand of NC_091395.1, from coordinate 45,285,260 downwards.
AATTAGAAGAGAAAAAAAATCAATGTTTGTCCAGTTTGAGATGGGAAATACTAATTTAAAGTTCTGTCAGCTGCACTCGTGTGGATTTAGCTGAAGTAATTCCCTTGACCTTTTGCGAGAGATCACTACCATGTCAGTAGCTACAGCAGAACGGGATGCTTGTCAGTTGCTGTACCTTGATGTATTAATAACGAGTTCCTTTAATTAGGAGTTAGACACTCACAGCCAGACTGTAAAACAAAGCAACTGTAAGAACACGCAGTCTATTCTCTGCTGTCTCTATGGGGTAACAACCTCTGGCAGAAAAATAGTTCAGGTAGTTTAGGGCAGTAATGTCTTAAAACACTTTACAGAAGATAAATCAATCAGACTGTCAACTTATAAATTTTCTTTTCTCACTTGTGGATTCAGCTGCAGATTTCCCTGACTCAAATTTCTCTAAATTGTTATCTAATGTTTACCTATGTCAAAAAACCTATGCTGTACTGTTCAAAAATTCACTTCAACTTTCTAAATCCTATGTAATGCAGATTCTTTTGATCACAGTAGGTATTCCCTTCCCCACCTATTTTATTTTCCAGGGAATAAACGAAACAAAACTAACTTGAATTTACAGGCATGCGCTGTTGACTACACTGATCCAATTTTTGTTCCCCTCACACATTCTGCCCCTTAAAGTACTTCATATGATGAAGATTAGTGTTAGTGCCAATTGTAACAATGTTTCATGACATTTAGAGAAAATATATGGGGGGCAAATCTGAAGCTTATACAATTCCATTGCATAGATAGGAAGCTGCCTTTCACATTCCTACCATTTTCAAGCCCTGTGCTGCAAATTTTGATGATGTTTCTGCATTTCCCACTGGTAGCCTGCCAGATTTTCTACCTTCCAGACAGCATATTTTTATTTTTTAGTTCAGTCAGCAATTCCTTGTTCAACCAGTTTAACCACTTGCTGTGCCTATTCAGCTTCTTGCACATTGGAATTGACCATTTGAGAGTGCTTTGTGAAATCTGTCTTCCTAGAAAATCAGCTACCTGTCCTGGACCCCTTTCTCCTGCCTAGCAGCATCCCATGGCTTCTTGCCTATCAGTTCTCTGACCATGCCAAAGTCTGCTGTGCTGAAGTTGCCTCCCTCCCTACCCCAAGCATATTAAATCTCTACCGCCTCGCAGTAACTTCAGCAAAGGCTTTTATCAACTGTTATGCACCTGACAAGTTCATTCTTGATTGTGAGTAGCAGATCCATCGAAGCACCTTCCAGTTTGTTGTGTTCATCCTACATCAAATATTATCCCTGGAAATTAGCTGAATATTGTGCATCCATCAGGTAATAAATATAATAAACACGTATTAGAACAGTCAAAGTCAGCATGAAAATTTTTGTGATGCCTGGTTTCTGGCTGCAGTTGTCTCACACCGTTCACCCTGAACACTAGGTCCACTGTTCTTTCTTTCATTCTGTTCTGTGCTCCCCACATACTCTGGATTTATTGATGATTTTTCTAAAAACAGGTAGACAGGTCCTGGAAAGTCACTTTGCAGCTATCTGCCGCATCTTTGATCCAATAATAGGGAAGTTTTAACCTGAGAGTTTAGACAAAGAATTGCTACAATAATCCAAGGATTTATTTTTTATTATTAATGTTATTAATACATTCTTGATCTTTCAACTGATATTTTCACTTACTGGTAACAATTTGTTGACAGCCTCAGCTTCTATTATTGGTTTTGGATGCACAATCCATTGCCTTGCTGTATTTTTTAAAAAAGCTACTCAAATCTAGAAAAATAGTCTCCAAAAAAGGAATGTAATTGTCTATAAGAAAGGGAATTTCCTTAATTCATCACTATTCAGCCAACTGAGAAAAAAGGACAGATTTTTTGATCTTTTTTCCAAAATTCAGAAATGCAAGTCTTTCTCTGAAAACACTCATAAAACCAAAAGTTTCATTTTTGGAAAGTTGTCTGCTAAGCTGTTACTAAAAATATCTGGGCATTTTTATGTAGATTTTAAAGTGCTATACAGGGAAATCCATTATGATTTGCATTGCTTATGTGACAGATAGGGAATCTGAAGCACAGAAAGGGGTTCTGCTTTTGAGTGTAGAAGAACTTGCTATACTAACTTTTCAAAACATGCGCTTATTTTGAAATTTTTCTAGTCATGATCTGAATTTTTAGTTTCTAATTCTGAAACATTTGTGTTGTGTGAGGAAGTGCCAGATACTCAACAGAGACTCAGATGTTATACTTTAAGTTTCAACCTAATAACTTTTCTGCCTACCGGGATAGTATACGTCAGAGAACTTCCCATCTTCTCTTAGCATTTCCTGATCCATCATCAACAAGGCTATTTACATTTTCTTCCATTTTATCACCTCTTTATTCCCATTATCTATTCTAATTCAAAATAGATTTTAGATGTCTTTTCAATTCTAATTAAGTACTTAACAACTCTCTGAGGTCACACTTCTGTTTATTACTTAGCCTTGTAGACTCTTTCCACATTGTCTCTTCGACATACAAATTAAATTTTTGAAGGGACATTACCAGAGTGTAAGGACCTTTGAGACGTTTGTTCATTGTATCTTAAAGCGTGCTCATTAATCGAATTTCCTTGTGTATAAAAAAATCACAAAATAGAAAATACAATCAGAATGGTTTGTAGTCACAGTCTCCTAACCAGGCTGTCTAAGCCTTGCAATTTTTTACAAACCTAGAATACTTTAGACACCCTTAACTGACTACATATTATCTACAGGCTAAAAATTTTGTAATCTTCAGTTTCTGATGTTTAACCTCAATATTGAATATGGACAACTGAAATAATTGTTTACTATATTAAGATAAAAAATCCCACATAAACAAAAGCAAATTATCTCTTTTGAGAATGCAAGTGATCGCTGCAAATTGTTATAAACTCAAGTTTAATAAATACCTCAGCGATCTATTTATTAATATTTATTAATAATTAATAATTTGATGTTACCACTAATTATATTGTTTATTAAAATTCACCAGTCCTCTGTGTTATAATCTTATTTGTCCTATATATTATACTTGCATGCGGTTTAAGTCAGCTGAAAATGAAATAACATTAATGATTTAAGGAAAGTCACTGACAGAGATAATATGTGCTTATCTGATTAAGGAAAATGTCTCAAGTTTAATTTCTTGGTTTTATGCTCAAGACACTAAAATATCTATGATAATATTTCCTGTGATCATTGAAATTGGATGGTTAGGGATTACTAGTAGGATACTTCCAGAATTAAGAGCTTGCAACTCTTCTGTATATCAAAAAGAGCCTGGATGTTTCCTCCTGTATGGAAAAGAATTTTTTGTTTTGATTTCAACATTTGAAAGAGACTGGGGGCTTTCTGTGTTGGATAAACTCAGGGCTGAGAGCAGTTTATATGACTCTGCTTTGGTAGAATAAGTTGACTTGTATTTGCTTTTAGTGTTTTTTCACCTGGAAAAATGATTAATTAAGGTATTGTACTGGAAAATCATGAGATGGCTTAATTGTAATATCTAAATGTTATGATATGCCTAAGAACTTGGAGACAGGCCAGAGACTGCCATTTTTATTTAAATTGTACAGCATACACTGTACAAAATACCCAGAAATCTAATACATATATATATAAAATAGAGCCTTTGCTATAATTGCTTTTTTTTTGTTTTTTTGAGGGAATTTCAGATTGCAGATGTTCTGGAAATATGAATAAAACCAGTGACATAGATTGGTTAATAAATCAACTAGTTGCCTTCATCTCAATCCACTTAAATATCATGTTTTCTTGATAGCTGACTTTATTTCATCAGCTTGAAGGACTGGTACACTATGAACCAATTGAATCATAAATGACACTTTGTGTTTATCTTTTCATTGCTGAAAAGTGACTAGACAACATGTGGTCTGCCAAGCTTGCATATGTCACACAGATTCATGCATAATGCAATTATGTAGAGGATCAGACTAATAAATTGCTAATTTGTTGTTCTGTTTGAATTTGCAAAATAATTGTACCCTAGCATCTCTGGTTTGGGGCTTTTCTTTAAGAACCTCTAAGCGAGTGGTTTTGAAGAAAAGTTGTAAAAGACTGAAGCAGAGGTAAATCAAGAAGTGATGTATTCACTTCTGTGAAAGCAGCTGTGAGCAAAGCTAAGAACAATATGTCATCTGACAGCTTCCGACATAAACATTTCCTTACATTTTAATTAGTACTGATTAGTTATTTTAAAGAACATTAGATGTTATCTCTACATTGGTTTCTTAAAGGGATGCATAAAAAGGCATCATTATTTATGTTCATGCATGTCTAATATCTATTTGACATTTGCTAATGGTTTATCAAACCCTTATCTCTGAATTCTAAGCTGTGAATATTCTAAAAATGCAAATTTAATATTTAAAATCTAGAGATAAAACGTGAGAGAATTGTTGTTTGGTTGGTTTTTTTAAAATAAATTTCAACTCCTCTTATTTGGAAATGTACTTCAGTTTCTATAGTATCCAAATCAGGAAGATAATTATCTATACTGGCTCTGTCTAGATTATGTTTGAAACTACAACAAGCAAGTGCTTAGATAGAGACCTTTCAAGACTAAGACTTTTTCATGTCAAGTTTGTTATGACTTTGCTCTCAAACCATATAAATCATATCTCTACAGACTACAGTCTTTTAGATTTTTAGTTTACCATGTATGTGCTTGCAATGTAACGACATATACTGATACTAGGATGTTATCACTGTATAGGAATGCCTAAGGAATTAAAACAGTATTTGTGCTTTATCCTGTTACTGAGACCATATCCTATCACTGCATTATATATCGTCCTTTGTAACTGCATGGTCCTATTGCTTGACTAAAAATTTTGGGAAGGTATCTACCACAAGGGAGAATTTTTTTTAAGGAAATTCAATCTTCTTGCTTTATCAGAATTTTGGCAACAATTCACGTGGATAAAAATGAATGAGACCTCTTCTCTCCATTTTTTTATTTCAAGTAATTGACTAGAAATATTGATACAAACTTGTTATCTGAGAATCAGTGGAATAAAAAATAATTATTCTGATTTTCTTGCCAGATTTGGTAATTATCAAACCTGTCAAGAGACAGGAAGATTAGCTGTAAAAGTTACAACAGTGTTCCTTTTTTTTCTGATTTATCTTTTCCTGGTAAATCCTCTTCCTAATATTTAAAGAATTCTAAGGAACTCGTTCACATTTTCCATCCTAAGATTTTTCTATGACTGTTTTTCCAAAAATGTTAGTAACAGAAACATTTTCATAAGAGATGAAAGAAGTTGTCCTAGAGATTTTTTATTTCATGACTCTGACACTCATTTTTATCAACAGATTACATAGAAATATAAGAATAGGAACACATTGCCCTTTGAAATTAATTATTTGGTCCTTAGAAGAAAGAAGAGATAAGCTTGAGGTCTTGTTAGTATTATTTTCCAAAGAAGTATTCATAAAAGAAGCTTCTAAAATCACTTGGGTTATGTTTGACTACATACAGCAACAGTGCAGAAAAATCAGTGATAACTAATGAATACAATCACTTCAAGATGGTAAAGTAAACTTTCTTTGCCCTGTAATTTTTAGGAGAAAAATATCTTACATTTTTTAAGGTTTTTTTAATATGTTCTAATTTTTTACTGACTACTGTTAGCAGTAGAATGTAAAAATAGATAGAGCTATCTTACATTAAGGACATTACTAAATAATTCTGTGGGAATAAAATTAAGCTCTTAACATGTATAGAATAAAAATATGTTAAAAAAAGAAATCATTGAGAAAAAGATGAAGCAGTGTTTTTGACAGATAATACTCTGTAAAACTGTATATGTTATTCTCAGCATGCGTATCAGAATTGTAGCTTCTAACACTGGTAGTGTTGGCAAGAAGATTAAATGGTATTAAATGTAAAAGTGCAACCTGTTCCTAGAAACTGGGTTTGAAATTTGCCTTTGAAAGAATAAGATCTGTACTGGGAGAGAAAGACATACTTTAAACTCTTACATGTGAGCACTCTCTTCAAGCTCTGTTTTTGAGAAAAGTCTAGAAGTTGTTGTTCTGAATGCCAAGGGGACTTTGGAAATTTTTATCAGTAATGTTGTTGCAGTTTACCAGCTCCTCTTTCATAAGTTTACACAGTGTAACGATACAATGACTGCTACCAGCAGATCAGTGCAATTGTTTCCTTTTGCATTTCTTTCTATCTGCAGCATGAAATTATAGAGATTTGCCAAATGTGATACTATTATGAACCAATAACTTAAAAGTTCTCACACTTCTTAGCACATTTCCAAAAAGTTTTAAATCTTAACTAACGAGAATTCATTGCTGAGGATATTACAAATTATGGTAAGTTGAACTCAGATATAAAAATGCATAGAAATGTATATTAAAAAATGTATAAGGAAAACAAATCTTTTAGGGATGAAGAGCACAAATCATTAATAAATTTAGTAAAATGTTATAATGATACTGGTATACTATTTATTTTGTCTTTCCAGATATGGATCTTTATATTGCAATGATATATATATGTGTGTATATATATATATGCATTTAAAGCACATGTGACTAAGCTACACAGTTTCAAAATTTGCTAGGATCATTAAAACATCTATTGTGAGAAGTGACACCTTTTTACTCAGCAGGCGTTCTCCCTCTGGGGGAATTTTGAATTTCTGCATTCTGTCTCTGGGTAAGTGAATTGTGTGATGGACAGATTCAGTGAGTTTGAGATGATGAGGGGAAATATCTCTCTTAGGCTATTAGTAAGAAAAAAACATGAGAGTTACTATTAACATATGGGAATGCCATGACCCCATCAGTTAGTGTGCTTATTCATACTGAATAACTACTAAGAAAGCTCTATAGAGATTCATAGATAATATTTTACTCTCTTTTTTTTTTTTCACTTTCCTTTTTTTTACCTCTCACACCATCCTTATATACTTTACTGGGTAGAAACAAAAAAACAACATTCCTCTGTCTTCTGGCCTCCTGAGCTTGTAAACCATTGTCTATAATAAATTCAGAAATTGTTGCAGCAAAAACTAAAATATTTTCAAGTCACAAGAAACTGTTGGCATAGTTTTTAATGAATCATCACAACAACTCTGTTTTGAAGGTGTTTTTTAAAACAAAACTAGACCAAAAGTTTTCCATATTTTGCAAAAAATCAGTGGATTTGCACTTTTGAAATCAGTTGAAATCAGTGAATGATTTGCTCTCATAAAATCAAAGTTTGGCCCTCAATAACCATGCATTTTCTGTTTGAAAAGACAAACACTCTAAGCATGTATTTGATATAGGTTTTTTTAAAATTTTTATAAGCTGACACGGTTCTTCTATAAAGAGAACTAGGGACTTCAGGTAGCACTTTTAAATATTGAGCAGTCCAACTGAAGCAAATCATGTTCAGTGATCAGGACAAGATCCTATATTTTTCTAATAATTTTGCATCCATGTTTTCTAGCAGTGGTTCTGATAAAAAATAGTCTAATTTTTTTGAGTGTATAACTTTGAAGGGAAAAATGTTTACCGTGTATTTGATCATCTTGTTTTTCCATACTCTTAAATCACTAGGTGTAAAATGCTGCTATTACAAATTAGTATAAATTATTATTAATAATCTTAACACAAGAATAAGAAAGACACTGAGCTAATCAGATGCTAAAGGGGACTAAGTAAGTATTTCATCTAGAGGCAGCATAAAATCTTCCTGTAGGATTATTCTGAAAACATAAGTGTTGTTCCAGTCCTATGTGATCCTCTCAAGTGTTTGGCTTCTTAATTGATTCATTTTACTTTCAAAGACCGTTAAACACTCCTATAATTGTTCCCTTTTAATGATGTACCTACTGAAATGAGAATGTCAATGTAATATTAAAAATAATTTTTTGGCTTACAAATGAAGTCTCCAGAACCAAGTTACCTCAGTAACTCACCAATGATGAGGGCACCACGTTGTTAAGATATAGTGTTTAAAATATCACTATGTGGGTGATATGTTAGTATGTTCCTTTTTTAAACCCAAGCTCTTCTGATTAAACAAAGCATAGAGTAAAATTGAATCAGAAGTAATTACATTGGATTTGCATATTAAAGTTTTGGTAGCAGGAGGGCTACAGGGGTGTTTTCTATAAGAAGCTACTAGAAGTTTCTCCCCTGTCTGATAGATGTAATGTTTGCCAGGTCCAATGCAGATCTGCTGCTTGCCAAGGCCAAGCTAATAGGTGATAGCAGTATCGCCTCTGTGAAAACATATTTAAGAAGGGGAAAAAAGAACCTGGGCAACACCAGCAACAGCCAGAGGAGAGGACTGAGAGTATGAGAGGTAAAACTCTGGAGACTCTAAGGTCAGTGAAGAAGGAGAGGGAAGAGTTACTCCAGTCACTGGAGCAGAGATTCCACTGCAGCCCATGGTGAAAAGTCCTCCCTACCCAAGGAAGAAGCACTATGTGATAAGCTGCAATCCCAATTCCCCATCCCCCTGCCTACTGGTGAGGAGGAGGTAGAGAAATCAGGATTAAAGTTAAGCCCAGGAAGAAGGAGGGGTGGAGGGACATTATTGTAAGATTACCCCACTCTGACTTGATTGACAATATATTAAACTAATTTCCCAAACACAAATCTGTTTTGTACATGACAGTAAGTGATGAGTGCTCTCTCCTTGTCCTTACATCAACCCCCAATTCTTTCCTCATATTTTTTTCTCCTCTGTCTTGCTAAGGAGGGGAGTGACAAAGTGGCTTCGGTGGGCATCTGTTGTCTAGCCAGGGGCAACCCACTACAGTAACTATCTGTTCACATGTTCAGATTTCACTTAAAAAACCCCATATATTTAAAATAAATATAAACCGTGTTAACCTACTCTCATGTAAATTTGTGTGCATATTTTGTTTGATGATTAGTCTACAATTGATTTAAAGATTGTTTTCTGGGCAAAACAAAGTTGGGATATGAAATGCAGCAGAAGTGAATAGTTTTAGTATCACTTCATTCTCTTTATGTAAACTCCAAGTACTACCAAAAAGCCAGAAGAGGTTGTAAAATGGTTTTATGGCTTCTGTAAAGCATGTTTTTAATGTCTCTACATGTGTCTGTGCCTGTTTCAGTATAAATGTATTCCAGACACAGTATTCCTCTACAACCCTCTCCCTTTCAAATGGAGTGGTCTGTTGCTATGACCACTGTTGCGGTGAGTCAACATCTATTTAAATCTAGTAGGTTAGCAACATGCAATCAATCACAGGATTTCACTGGCTGAATATTCCCAAGGGTCTTCTAATTAGTAGAGTATTCCTCTCCACTTAAAATGCCACATAATTTTTCCAGTCACATCCTGCTAATTTAGAGTATTCTTTCTCTCATTGTGTCTCTTTTTTGGAAAGAATAATTTCCTCCTCTTATGTCAGTGCTGCTGTTAATAAAACCCTGTACATATTATTATGGAGAACATAGGTACAGAATTGTATTTTTAAGACAGACATGCTATCAATGAAACAAAGTGCAGATCAGCCACAAAAACTCAGAGAAATGAGTGTGGAAGACACATGATGTGATTAGAACAACCAAACTCACTTCCAAGCAGCTCCATCAATTAGCATTTAAGGACACTTGAGGTTGTTTAACTGACACTCGAGTGATATACCAGAGGAAATTTAATGTTCTTTTCTTTAAGTAAGTGTTTTGGCAAGTAGTATAGACAAGGAAACAATATTTTTACAAAACTCAGTAGATCTTTTCTCTCTATCAATATTGATCTATTTTTATCAACATGTTGCACAATAAAACACTCACTTTGAATAGACAGATGAAGAAGGGAACAGTTGCCCACATTTTATCAGACTCAACTGGCAGAGAGAAGGTCTCCAGAAAATTCCTCCTGAATTCAGATGCAGAACGAGGCACCATCAAACAAGTGGAATTGCAGAATAGTGAAGTGGCTCTTTTCGGGAGATATGAGCTGTATTTAGAGTACATGACCCAGGAGCACATCTTAGTCCCTAGGCTAATCCCGTATCAGAATGAGATCAGGTGCACAAAATTCCTCAACCCTACATTCCTTTTCCTTGAAAGGGAATGAAAGAAAGCTCTTTATGTAGACTCTAAGAGAATCACAGCATTCTGCAGCCAAATCTTGGACATGCCTTGTTCTGTGGCCAGAGATTGTCTTCAATCTTATAATGAAGATTCGCATTCTCTTTGTTCTAATTGTTAACAGGTAAACCAACATTTAAAAAGTGATTCTAGATTTTAGATCACTCATTTAAGTCCTGTTTTGAAAATGCACTAATCAACTTTCCAGAAAATAAAATTTCTTTAATGTGTCTTAAATTGCTACAGTGCCATTTATAAAATGAGAATATGTTCTCAAAAGTGTACACTATAGGTCTTACCTCTCTGTATTTAAATCAACTGTTAATTTTTCAAATCTCATCTGGCTACAGGAGTTAACTTGTTTAAAATTGTGGCATACATAGTTTTGTCCTTAAGCCTAATAAGCCCACATAAGTCAAATACTTGGGGAAAGTTAGCTCTTAAGAAGCTCATGATGAACTTCAGTGTTTTTCCAGTTTATTTTCTTAAAATTTTCTTGACAAAGAAAGAGAATTATTTCAAATGTTTTTAAAAGCCCTATCCTAAATGACATGATTGCTATCATTAACAATAATGTTTATGTTCTATAGTGATTCACAGCACCAGAAGACTGTAAATCTTTTCTTTAACCAAGATGTTAGACTATGTATTAGCAAAGTGGTTATGCACGTGTGAAATCCTAGAGCAGCAGAACCATGCATGCAAGTGTAGAATTCAGGAGAAATGCAGTGTGGAAATAGAAAGAGATTTGATGTGTCACTGCACCTGGGTGATTAAGTATGTAAAACAAAAAATACTGATGCATCAGTCAGCTCTGTGTATAGACAAAGACATGAGCTTATGTATTATTACTGTGGAATACAGTATTGGGGTAGTTTGCTCCTCTCAACTCTCAATGTAGCTGCCACATTTATATGACTCTATCACTTTGCTGGACCTGGGGGATCACTCATCCGCTGTTCTATTTCTCTCAGTTTGAATGTCCAAGTCATGCTCATCTGCTACCATTTTAAAATAATGTATTATTTCCCTGGACACCTGACCACTTTCATTGGGTTTCATTATTGCAGTTACTCTTTTACATTTAATTGTCAATGTTCTAGTTGTCATCAAAATTAATTTCTGTCTCATCAAATGACTTTGATTGCATTCTTGCCTTTCGGATTTCTAAATTTTGTTGCTTATATGGGTTTCCTATTAATAAGGTCTGATGACAAAACACATATTTCCTGATTTGATTACAGTTTCTTACAAAACATATTTATGACATTGTATACATAGATTGTGCTTTATAAAAACTAACTGTAAGGGTGATGTGGCCTTTTCTGAATACATCTTATATCCAACAAAGTATACACACTCAAATTACGTAGCTGCAAATCAGACGCTTTCTCTCAGGTGTCCTTACTTCTTCTGTAGCTCAGACAGCCATGGGCTAAATATTTACATCTAAAAATTGGGGAGAAATGACTACTGTACTGGTAATATACAACTGGCTGCAAACAGGACCCTAGACTACTCTAGCTGCATAATTACCATAACAAAACCTGACATTAAAGGACTCTAAAAAACCCAACCTCCCAAATTCCAAAAAAAGTAACAAGTAGAGGAGATTATATTTGCTACTGAAACCAGCAACTGGAAAATGCTAGTTTAATTCTCAAGTCCGCCACAGGTTAAGCAAGCCATTTACCCACTTAGTGCCCCAGTTTCTTTCACTATAAAAATATGGATAATCTTATTTATATACTCTTAAACAGTAATTTCAGATCCCCAAAAAGACAGAACTATTAGAAAAGCTTATAGTATATTTTTTAGAAGAACAAAATAATTGCCCCAAAAGACATAATCTGAATTTCCAATGCTTTATGATGGCTTGTAAGTGCTACAGTCATCAACACCATCATCTGTTGATAACAACCCCAGTATCCTGTTTCAAATAATGACTAGTACCAGATGCTTCCAAAAAAGATTTTAAAAAAATTATACAACCAAGGAAAAAATAAGCCTATGAGTAAAGTTCCTTTCTAATCCCCAGACTATTCTGTTCTCTTTTTAAAGAATGCACTGTTTTGCTAAAAAAAAGGAGAGATTCTGGGTTCTTTTCTATTTAGGTCTGTTTATACAATGTGGTCATTTTCATGCTAATACATGAGCATTACAAAGAAAAGAAAGGAATACCAAAACAAAGCATTGTATCTATATTTTTCTCCCCCTCTGTTACCCTCCTTCAGCAGAGCCTTCTTCAGGTTCCTACCTCACACATTAGAGACTTCCAACCTTAAAAACATCAGTCACAAACAGTCCTCTATAAAACACAAGGGTTTCTCATGGTGCAATAACTTGCAGATTGCATCTGTAAATCAGAGTTGCAGATTTTTTAGTCTAGCCTTCTTGACATTTTAGTCTAGTTTTCCTGACATTATATACGTATAATTACCAATGACAGAACATCATGCTCTCCTACCATAAAAATGATTCTGTATTGAGTTATTCAATGATATTTGATAAGGAGGATCTTTTGTCAATGCTTGATATCAGTAAAGGGAGTAAAAATTGTGTAATCGTCTTTCTTTCACAGCTCTTTCTAATTACTCACAGTTGGAGACTTCATAGAAAATCCTTAAGCTTGAGTAAGCATAATCTGAAATGAAAAAATAATCAAACTTACCCTTCGATTTTCAGATGTTTTATTATCATTTTTATTTTTCATTTGAAAGCAACAAACAATTCAAAATTTTTACTATTGGTACAGAGTACCTCTTAGTTCTTTGATATTTCCACCTCTAAGTGTTCAGAAACCATGAGAGAACTTTCCAAAATTAAGGAAATTTGATAAAATGTGGCAAATTATAGATGAAAAAATGAACTGTGAGTTGTTTTCTTTCAATTTTTTTCAGTTTGGAGCACTTAGAATACTTTAGATAATGTTTTCCATTCTTTTATTTCCCCCAAAATCATTCATTTTCCACCTTTCCCCCCATTCATTAGTCTAGAAATATTTTTTTAAAATTAAAGCCTTTTTCCATATTTAACAATTCTAGAAACAAAGCAAAAAGTAGTACAAAATCCAAAGCACTGTAAAATCTTCATTACACATTATTTTACCAGAGCTCCAATACTCTATGGTATGAAAGGAGAACACAGTCTTGCATGACAGTAAAAGAGAGCTGATAAGAAATATTTACATAAGCCATAACAACTAAGAAGTCTACTGAGAACTCACCATGATAACCCAGAATCCCCTTCAGTATTCTATTTTAAGTGATTACAGTGTCATCACAGAGGACTTACAGTAAAGTAATCATGGAGGGTGTTAGAAGCTCCTAGGATCTATATTTTTGTTGTATCGTAAAATGATGGCCATCTGGAAAAGTGTTATTGGCAACTGCTCGAATGTCAGTGATTTGTATAAACATTAAGATCTATGTGGGAAGAGTGAGAAGTAGTCACTTGCTTCTCCTCAGGCAAAAAAGGAGCTTATATGTAAGTATTTTATCTAATTTTAACTTAAGAAATTTAAAATCCTATAGATTTTAAACTTGTAATTGTCTTTCCACTGGAAATATAAACATATGGAAATTAAACAAAATTTACTGTAAAAATCTTTCCTTTTATACCAGAACACATCCTCCTTAACCCTGGCTTTATATGAAATAAAAGTCCCTTTACAAAGAAAACCAAAACAAACCAAAAACCAACACTCCCAAAGAACCACAAAGGAGGCACTGACTCTCTCCATGCCTCTTCAGCACTTGAAACACGAGGCTGTCATTTTAATTTTCCTAGGCTACAACATATTTAGAATAAGTTCTTGAGCTGAACATCTTTCTGTATAACAGCAGAATAATCAGTTATTTGTACGAATTTACACTACAGTATGACTTCTACACTAAAGTGTTCTGTTACATTTAGATAAGAACCTTACCATATATATGGCTTTAATAACCCTTGAGAAAAATGAGAGTTTTGCTGTTCCCAGTTTCTAGCTGTAGTGCTAGCTGTTTTAGCTAATTCTGTAATTATGACTTCTAAACCCTGCAGCTGGAATTCAAGAAATTCCAAACTAATCACTCTGACACACAAATTATGCTTTTCTTTGCAAAATCATTTTTATAAAAAATGAATCCACTGATGTCTCAGATAAGGACATTCTGTACATAATAAAAGATCAAAATATGAAAAAAAAGGTTGTGTACTGCAATGCAGAGACTTTAAACATGTAATTTTGAAGTTCCTACTTCTTGAAGTAGAATCCAAACTAATGTATTAAGGATCAAGACCCTCAGTATGATGCTTGAAGAAAGTTAAATACTGGGGAAGCTATACATGGAGTAGCTAGGGAGATAAAAGCTGAGATAAATTCATGTGCCTTTTCTCTGTAGAACTAGGGTGCATTATTTCAGCAAGGTGAATATTCCCTTGCAGGACTGTCTGCAGAAACTTCTCTGCAAGACAGAGGTCTATGATTTTTCTTTGGAAAATGAAATGTTTATTTTTTCCTTTCAGGATATGGTTGAGAGTAAGGAAAGAGTCGTAGAAAACCTTATAACTTATGCTAGAGCAGGTTTGTTTTGAACTCCCTTCTTTGGTTTACAGACTTAAAATATCGCAGTTCAGGAGACCTCCCTAACTACTAAATGACCCCTGTATCCCAGATGGCTTTTCTTTGCAATTACATGTGTTCAATAGGAGAAGTCTACTTCCCAATCAGGAAGGCAGGAACTTTGAATTCACATCTTCCTAGTGAAAGAGGAAAACTGAAGCCGCATCTTGTGGTCCTGCATAAGAGCTGTAGTCACTGAGATGCCAGTAGTTTAAAAAAAAATCCTTTATATTCCATAAAAACTATGTTTCATCTTAGAGCTAGTAGTTCTGTTGTCCTTTGGAATATAAGCATTGCCCCATTCTGTTCACAGAATCACAGAATCACAGAATCACAGAACCACAGAATCATAGAATCATAGAATGATTTGGGTTGGAAAGGATCATGAAGGTCATCTAATCAACCCCCCTTGCGGTGAACAGGGATATCTTCAGCTAGATAAGATTGCTCAGAGCCCCATCCAACCTGTCCTTGAATGTCCTGAAACTTGAGCAGTCTGTAGATATGGATTAGGTTTAGGCACCATCTAGGCAATGAGCTGCTCCACAGAGTCAGGACTGAAATATTATGGTCATTTACACAAATGGAACATTAGGTGCTAATGGAAACTGGGCACTATTTGACTTTATGGGCCTCAAGGATGGATTAGTCAGGAATTAAGCCAAGAATTAAGAATCACAGTTCAGAATTTATATGTCTGTCTAAGTTCGAAGCCATCTTTGATTTTCAGGCCTTTCATTTTTACTACCTGCCGTAAAATTTGCCAAGGGACAAGGCAATCAGGCAGAACACACGTCATTGCACAAATATTCAGTTTTCTCCCTTTATTCGTCTGTATGCCCAGTTATGTAAACAGTGTGTGCGCTATTGGGAATACATACTCATCCTTGCTGCTGGCTGAACCTGTGGACTTGAGGTCACAATAGTCTTACATGGGGATGGTACTGGAGAAGGCCATCTATGTCCTGGGGTCCCTCAGATGTGGCAAACTCTGCCAAAATAAATCACAACCACCCTCCCCCCCCAAAGCATCAGAAAAATAAAAAGCTTTCTTAATAGAAGGTTATCCTTTTTCTCAGAAAGAGAAACTCAGCAGAGTGCACTACTTTGTTCCAGGGAAGTCTGCACATTTCTCAGTGTTTCAGGAAAACTAGATAGTTTCACCTGAGATCTGAAGACAGTGCATCTCCTCCTGGTCACACTTTGCATTCTTTCTTAGGGCAAAAACTCTATTCAGCTGTCTTAAATGCTTAGTGGAGAATTCACTGTGTGCATGGTTTTACTACCTGTGTTGTACCCTAGAAATTTGCATTAATCAGACTGAAACCTGCATTATTTGAAACATAGGATGGCAGGATAGATTATCGTAGCTCTGTGTGTACCCGAGGGTATTGAGGGAGCTGGCAGATATGCTTGCCAAACCCCTTTCTATCATCCAACAGCAGTCCTGGCTGACTGTGGAAGTCCCACTTGACTGGAGGCTGGATGATGTTATTCCCATTTAAAAGAAGAGTTGGAGGGAGGATCCAGGAAATTACAGGCCTGTCAGTCTGACCTCAGTGCTGGGGAAGGTCATGGAACAGGTGATCTTGAGTGCTATGATACAGCACATGCAAGAGAACTGGATGATCAGGCCCAGTCAACATGGGTTCATGAAAGGCAGGTCTTGCCAAACTAACCTGATCACCTTCTATGACAAAGTGACCTGCTTACTGGATGAGGGAAAGGCTGTGGATGTGGTCTTCTTGGACTTCAGTAAAGCCTTTGACACAGTTTCTCACAGCATCCTGCTTAGGAAACTGGCTGCATCTAGCCTGGACAGACACACACTGTCCTGGGTTGAAAACTAGTCGGATGACTGGGCCCAAAGAGTTGCGGTAAATGGAGTTAACTCCAGCTGGAGATCAGTCACAAGTGGTGTTCCCCAGGGCTCAGTGCTAGCTCCAGTCCTGTTTAATATTTTGTTATCTTGATATCTTTAATATTAATGACCTGGATGAAGGCATTGAGTGCACCCTTAGCAGGTTTCCAGACAACACTAAGATGGGAGGAAGTGTTGACCTGCTGGAGGGTAGGGAGGCTCCAAAGGTATCGGAACAATCTGGACCGCTGGGCTGAGTCCAATGGCATGAGGTTTAACAAGGCCAAATGCCGGGTCCTGCACTTTGAGCAAAACAACCCTATGCAGTGCTACAGACTAGGAGAAGAATAGTTAGAAAGTTGCCAGGAGGAGAAGGACATGGGGATGTTGATTGACAGTCGACTGAACATGAGCCAGCAGTGTGCCCAGGTGGCCAAGAAGGCCAATGTCATCTTGGCTTCTATCAGAAACGGTGTGGCCAGCAGGCCCAAGGAGGTTATTGTGCCCCCATACTCGGCACTGGTGAGACCTCACCTCTAATACTGTGTTCAGTTCTGGGACAAGAAAGATGTTGAGGCTCTGGAGCAAGTCTAGAGAAGAGCAACGAAGCTGGTGAAATGGCTGGAGAATAGACTTTATGAGGAGCAGCTGAGGGAACTGGGGTTGTTTAGCCTTGAGAAGAGGAGGCTGAGGGGAGACCTCATTGCTCTCTACAATTACCTGAAAGGTTGCAGAGAGGAGGGTGCTGGCCTCTTCTCCCAAGTGATGGTGATAGGACAAGGGGGAATGGCCTCAAGCTGTGCCAGGGGAGGTTCAGACTGGATATTGAGAAAAAAATTTCACAGAAAGGGTGATTGGGCACTGGAACAGGCTGCCCAGGGCGGTGGTTGAGTCACCATCCCTGGAAGTATTTAAAAGATGGGTGGATGAGGTGCTCAGGGACATGGTTTAGTAGCAGATAGAAATGGTTGGACTCTATGATCCAAGAGGTCTTTTCCAACCTGGTGATTTTGCTGATTCTCAATAGCTACAGCTACAGCTGTTGAGAAAAGAGAATACCCTTCTTGAAGTCTCTCCCATGAAAGAAAATGTCTGCCCACAGACATAACAGCTCGAATATACATCACTTTCCCCCCTGAGGAAACAATTAGTGTAATTTCCAGAAGAGGAAGCAAGCTATTCTTAATCTGTTGATGTATAGGGGAACTAGATTTACTTGTGAATAGAGTTTTATTTGATTTAGGATCCTCAGATTGTGCCCAAGGCATGGACCCAACATATTTAATTTGATTTTGCTTTCTCCTTGCTATTATCTTCTAGTTTATTGCTATTACTTCTGGTCTCCTCTACTTCCAGTTTGGCAAGCACAAAAAAATCTAGAAGCAATAATCCTCAGTTACTGAAAGCTTTTGTAAAATGAACAGACTAATCTAATTGCATGAAATGACAGATTAATGAGTATGATTTTGTAAAAGAATATGGGCTACATATAGGGGTTCTTCAGAAAGAAAAAACAAGTCAAGAAACATTTATGAATGTTGTTTTTATAAAGGGGCAGAGTGTCTCAGAGGCTCTTCAAAAACTGTAACAGAGTAGGATGGCTAGTGCACATACACAGAACAACGGCAATGGCAGAAAAAAGTTAAGACAAGCCAGGGTACATAATGTACAACAGATATCCACTTGAGCAGGCTGTGAATATCTCCCTAAATGACTCCTTAACAGAAACTACTATTTTGTATAGAATAAACATACTTTTTCTCTAATCGCTTGGAAAATAAAACCAATTCATTATGTCTGGAAATGTTTCTATTTATTGAACTGATTATAATTTTTTTGCTTTTAAACCAATTAATAATAAACGCTACTCCATTTACATGGCAAAATGTCTCTAGAAAATTGTGGTTTGAATCAGTTATTCTCATGAGCTTTCTAGGATGACTTTTTTTTCTGATAAAGCAGCATAGTGAGTCTTGAAAAGTATAGTTCAGCCAAGGACTGAAGACTTTAGAGAAGAACAGAATGTCAGTGCCATAAATGACGATTTTTAGTCATGACAGGAAAGTGTAGTTTAATCTTGAGTTGACTTAAGGTGAAAGGTTTTTGATTTGTTTTGTATATATGCATTTATTGTCATTATTTCTCTTTTTAGACATGCAAACACTTTTTTATATATATTTTACGTTTCATTTACCCTCACAACAAGAGCTAGTAAAATGCTTTCCCACAGGATGGAAATTTCAGTATTTGTTAAATTTGTTAGTAACCTTTGTAGGCTTATAATTGGATTTAAAATAACGTAGTTTAATTATAATTTTGAAGAGGTAAGTGTCGACATAATTTTTTAAAAAAAAGACCTTTAAGGTGAAGGATCAGCAATTAGTGGTGCCACTACCATCTAGTGGAGATCTCGGTTGCTGCACTATGTCTGCAGTGATGCTTTGGAAAGGGAAGGGCCTGCTGGTAGATACTTAAACGACTTCAAGCATATTTGGTTGCAGAGGAACAAAGACATGAATGTTCACATCAGTTTCTATTTTAAAATATTTTGTAACATCTCTAATTTGTTATATTTTGTAATTTCTAATATAATAATGTCTTTTCTGTTTTCCAAAGCATTTTTTAATGCATAAGTGAATGTCGCCCTCCCTTAAATTAATTTCTTTTTTGCTTCTATATTCATTCTGACTCAACCTATTGAAGTAAATAGATAGTTTGTGTTGTTTTTGTTAAGAGTCTGTTGTTTTCTAATTTTTTCTGAACAGGAGAAAAAGAGAAAACTGTAAAAAGCATGACTTACGATCATATAGGCTGAATTTTACTTGGCGTCCTTTATAAATAGCCTAAACAGTGTCTTTTATAAATTGCTCAAAATAATTTCTTGATATATGGAGTAAAAGATATGGCCAAAGCTGACCAATAATCCTTTTGAACAGAGCATATAACCTTCCTGCCATTTTTCAATAGGACTTTGCTGCCATGTAGAAAAGCAACCTTTGCCAATCTGCTGTCACAAACTATGAACAGAAATATGTGTGTCTTCCAGCTCTGCTGCTGGACAGGAACGACAAAAACCAAGCTTAGTTTGTCCCTGACACAAAAAAATCCACCAAAATATTGCTTCAGGTGACAGTCAGACTTAGCATAGGAAGAGCACAACCTCATGAGGTTCACTTACTCTATGATAATTGATATACTCAATTCTCACCTTTAGAAAAATAATGGACACAGAGACTGCACTATCTCTTTTAAAAAGAATCTCAGAGGGGTCAGTTAGTGTTTAATAAAGTCTTGTATCTTTGTTATGAATTTATCTTACTGGTAGATTACTATTACACTTTGCCTAAAAGCATTTACTGAACCTCTGGGCTTATAATAAATTGGATTATATTGGATGAAAACAAAGAAAATCTTTTTCATTCTAACTGGATGTTCAGAGAAATGTATTTTTTATACCATCTTCAAGGACAAAAAGCAAACACAAACACAGAATATTTGATGCATAATCTAGGCAGCATTTAGAGAAATGAAAAATGTTTGTGACATAATTGTTAAGTAACACTGTTGAATTTCTCCCTTAAATCTATATAGTGAGAAAAACATAATATTATTTGCATATACTTGCCAGAGTTAATATTATTTGCATATACTTGCCAGAGTTAACATACACAAATCTCAAAAATATTACAGTTCATGCTTTTCTACATGACTTACGACATTGCCTTACCATTCTACAATTTCACACTGCTTACAGAGGAGTTCAAGTTTTTGCCATACAGGAATTGAATATGGAACAAAGTCAATTTTTATTACAACTTTGGCTCTTCTTCTACCATCAGCAGCTTTAAAAGTGCTTCTGAATTGATAATGCAGCTTTTCCATTTCTCCTTAGATTTCCCATACCTACTTCATGCAACACAATGACAATTTGAGCAACATAATGAACTTCGCTTTTACCTCCTACTTTCAGATCAACCAGGTTAATGCTGTAATAGAGTCTTATTAGCACAGGTGCTGTGCCTACAAGGCACACATTTGGCTGTAGTGACATAGTATTTCATCGCTTAATTAGTTTGCTTTTTCAGCCATCAGACAGGTCAATGGAAATAACATATCCATAGGATCTGATATTTCCTATTTAACTCTATTCATGAACAAATCCTGGGTTTTTTCATTTTCTGTAAATTGTAATTAAATGCACAATGTGTGTGGATGTAAGATAACAAATTGATCACAATTTACCTGTCTCTCCCACACACTTTCTCATTCTGTTTTCTGTATCAAATTTATCGTTCTCACAAGTTGAGGGATAACAGATGTGATGGAGGTCATGAGCGGGAAAATTTGAAAATATGTGAAAGACATCAGAAGGAGAGTTTACCAATCTGCTTAACTCTTTTACCTAACAGTATTGTGAAGGTGAAGATACATTATTATATATATTATGTATATTATATATACATTATTATCCAGCCTGCTGGCTAGAGTCCTTTAGCAATAATGCAAGGATAAATAACCCAGCTTGCTAAATGTACAACAAGTAACGTGGCAATAATGTAAAAATAATATAATATATTATTATCCAGCTTGCTACATACACAATAATTAATGAGAGCAATGACACAAGGATAGATAATATAAATATAAATAATACAGCCTGCTCTATTCAAATTAGAGACTCCCCTTTACATCCTTCTAAACATTTATGAGAGACTGCACAGACTTGTACAAACAAGTTGATTTTTATTAAAGGTAACAGCTCATGACTTAATAAGGTTTGGTAGTAGCTGTGGAAAAGACGCTTTTGCGAAAATACATTTTACAACCCTATTTATGACCTGGCATCCAAACACGTACAAGAATGTGGCAAGCAATGATATACGCGTAGCAATAACAATCAGATGTAAGTAAACATAACTTGTAGATAGTATTAAAATACAGAAAGATACCACTAATTAGCTTCATGTCAAGACGTATGTTTAGCCTGGGTAACACAAAGTGCTCAGCCCAATGGATTCCAGGGAGAAGGGAGGGAAGTGAGTGGGATCCAGCCTGTCAGGTGATCCCAAAAGTTTCAGTCACATTTTCTCCTCATCCTCTTACCCCGATGAAATCCGGGGTAGGGGAGAGGAGATGAAATTCAGCCCACTGGCTGATCTCTAGAGTTTTGGTGCCATTTTTGCCCTTGCCATGCCTACTGAAACTTTTTCTTTGTTCTAAAATATTAATAGTAGCCTGCACCTGGGGGTGGAGTCAAGAATGAAGTTTGAGTGAATGTGATCACTATATCAAGCCCTGCTGATCTCTGGTGAAAGAATTCTCAAGTTGCAAGACAAAACTTAACTGCCCAAGCCCAGTAGGTGTGGTCATGGGAGTGGTTTGCCTCAGAGGCAGGTAGCCTGAGGTGTGGAGGTGTATTTTAGTATTATAATGATATTACGATAACAAACACATGTCATCTGTAGGCCAAGTTGTCAGAGCAGCAGCTGCAATCCATCTTCTTAGAAGATAACTACATTCCTGTCCTTGCAAGGGCCTTGCTAGCAGCAGGGATTGACTACGACTACTTCTAGATGTCTCATCCCCCACTTACAGATATTGATGTGCCCTTGGTGCATTCCTTTCTGTTGAAGGCCTTATACTTAGCCCATGGCAAGGAGGGGGATAAGAAAAGGAGTGGAAGGAACACCCTGTCCCATTTCTCCCCATGTTCAGCCCCATTCCCATACTTAGATTTTATTCCTGCATTCAGCCTTATTTCCACAATCACCTAATATTGTATGGTTTCTGCTACATAATTAAATAAACACAGAGCAAATAAATATTATATAAACATAGAAAAATATTGAGTATATCTGCAAATCAACTTTTGTACTATTCAGAGGAGTACGTTGAGTGCAGCAGTTCCAGTATTGTGCTGTTCATCATGTCACAGATATACAGTTGCTCATTTACAACAGTGTGAGCTACCTGTGACCATCAGACACTGTTGTTATTGTAGTTATTTACTTATATTTTTTTGTCAGATGAAACAATAATTTCATGACCTATAAATTCACATATATGCCAAAGTATTCCATATATCCGCAATAACTTCTGAACTCAGTGATTTCCTGTGAAACCTACAATATTTATTTTAGAACAGATAGCAATAAAATCCTGGTCCTTTCTAAACTTTATAGTTAGCATTATTTTATAATATTCTCAAGTTTATAATAATATTCCACACATTGTTAAGTATAGCTAGAACTATGTATACTTATAATAATGGAGTCTATAGAACCAGAACACTTCAGATCAAATCCTAATCAGGCTCCTAACAATTTAATTTTCCCATAAAAAAAAAATGAAACAAATATTATAAGTCAGATCCTTTCTTCCCCCTTTTTTTTTTTTAAACAAACCAATCATCATACTGCAGTTTGTCCTGGTGCACTTCCATTGTGGCAATATCTGTTGCATGGAAGTATTTGGTGCCAAATTCTTTTCTGGCCATGCTAATAAACCAAGTATAATCTCAGAATCCTGGTCATGTTGTCCCATGAGATGTCAATACCAAAACGATTTCAGAATCTAAACTGCTAATTTTCATTCCTTCTCAGAATCTTCAAATTGTTTATACTAATTTACTGAGTAATTTCAATACATAGCAGATAAGGGCTTTTACAGGAACAAAACAGTGACAAATGAGTCACAAGGATTCATGAAGTTGTAAAAAATAAATATTACAAGTTGTAAAAATTAAATTAAGAAAATTAGCAGTTGTGTAAAATTGCAATCCTGTAGTCATGCAATAACCCACCCTCCCTGCCCCCTGTCCAGGCCATAGACATGACCCTTCATCCACTTAGCACAACCTCTGACTCATTCGGTGTGGGAATATAATGGGAGATTGGGGAGGAGGAATTGTAAAACTGACTCAAATGACCTTGCATCTGGAATGCAGAAAAACACATAAATCGTATAAATACTTTCTTAGTCTTGTGCACTTGACAAGTAGAACTTTTGTGTTTAGGTAACTTACTATCATGGAATCATAGAATAACCAGGTTGGAAGAGACCCACCGGATCATCGAGTCCAACCATTCCTATCAAACACTAAACCATGCCCCTTAGCACCTCACCCACCCATGCCTTAAACACCTGAAAGGTGTTTAATTACCTGAAATTAATTACCTTAATTACCTGAAAGGAAGTTGTGGAGAGGAGGGTGCTGGCCTCTTCTCCCAAGTGACAGGGGACAGGACAAGGGGCAATGGCCTCAAGCTCCGCCAGGGGAGGTTCAGACTGGATATCAGAAAAAAAATTTCACAGAAATAGTCATTGGAGACTGGAACAGGCTGCCCAGGGAGGTGGCTGAGTCACCATCACTGGAGGTATTTAAAAGATGGGTGAGTGAGGTGCTGAGGGGCATGGTTTAATGGTTTGTAGGAATGATTGGACTCGATGATCCTGGGGGTCTTTTCCAACGTAGTGATTCTGTGATCACCAAAGCTATATGCCTGAAACTTAAATCAGTTCTGATTGTGATCTCCTGTGTCTTAACTTTCTTCATCACCAACCGATGGGTAAATATCTGCTCTGATATGGAATACTTTTGTATTTACTCTTCTGTAATCTGCTTCTGCCTCTGCCGACATGGACTGAAAGTTGCCATAAAATCAGTGCTGAGAAAAACAATTAATATTTTCACAGCAATGTAGCACGGACATCCTTTCTAACTTCAGCATTAGCGATGACACAATGTTGCGTGTGTTCCAAAAGTAAGTCAAGAATCTGTAGCCCAGTACATTGTTCTTTCTTCTTAGTCTAAAGTAAAGGAATAGAAAACAGTTCTCCAAATTTTATAATCTTTTACATTTTTATATGTCTGTATCTTTTGCTTCATAACTTAACAGTCAATCTCAGAGTAGTGATCTCGTGGTTTTTTTGTTTACTTTGAAATATCACTGGATGTTAGAAATTCCTTCTCTTCTTTTTTTCTGTCCCTACCAGCTGAAGAATAAGATCCTAATTTAAACAATCTGCATGATAGTATGATACAGTTGCATAGTCAGGTTGACCCTAACAGCAGCATGTTTTTCTCAATAAATCCAAGTGACATTTTTCCCAATACTTTTCTAGTTCTTAAATAACAAAGAAAATTAATTGCTTTGTGTAACAGTTAAAATATCAGCTGTATAGTGTGAACAAATGGTAAAAAATAACTAAATCTGCTTTTGTGGTGAATAAAGGTTGAACATAGAGAAGCTTTAAAGGAAATCAGGTTCCCATTGAGGTGTGCTAATTACTTTATTCACATTCTTGCTTTACCTCAGGCACACTTCAGACTTAACTGAAGAACTCTTACTAGACTCTCAATCTTAGGTCATGTCATTACTGTTTGACACAGTTCAGTTTGTGTAGACCAAATTAAAGAACTATTGTTTTTTATTAACGAAGAAGAAAAACATAATTTAATCACTTCAAAGAATAAAGGAAATAAGAACAGACGTGTCGAAATGGAAATACTGCTACAATCATTGTAATGATCTTAATGCTTAAGAGTTGGACTGTATTGCTAAGGGTTTGGTGCTGTTGAATTGTAAATATAACCTGATTTCAGCCAAATATTGTTAATCAAAAGTAGTAATAAAAAGTCCACTGATGTCAAGGGGGGAAAAAAACAAATAAGGTTGAAGATTATAAGTCACAGTCTGAGTCTTATACTATCTTCTCTGTCAAAACTATCCTCTTTTAGTTGTTTGGGGAGTACTGTCTGAACAGAATTGCAGGATTTGACTCAAGGCAGTCTTTTCATAAGTGACAGTTGACTGATAGATGGAGACATAAAAATAGATGTTTCACCAGGGAATAGTTTGCAAAGCTAATAGAAGCACAAGGAAAAGCCTAGGAGGAAAATTTAACGTTTACTACAGATTATGATTCCCGCCCCCCCCCAATCTGTAGCTGCATATTAATAAAGTTTTCCCTCCTAGGGGAAACTCGCCTTCTGCACAGCCCAGACTACAAGCTAGATAGTGATTGCATACGTATATTCTTGCCCCCCCCACTCTGTTTCTGCAACTATCTTTTCCCTGCTTCCATTCACTCTTGATTACCTTTGATCAGCTATTCTCTGCTTCTTATTTCTCCAGAAGCACCTGACTGAGCCACTAAAGGAGTCTGTGTGTACCAAAAGCACATGAACAACTAGAATGTCTCTAGACCCTGCCGCCTAGACATAAATATGGGCATTAATATAAATTACTCTACTCAAAGCCTAAGAATTAATTCTTAATATAATGTTTTGTAGATAGTAAAAAATGTATCCTCATTCCACTGAAATTAGTAACAAAATTCCCAGTATTTAATGGAAAAAAAATAGCTCCAGATTAAGAATTTTGTAGTAGTTTGGGAGACACTGAATGAAACAGACCTGTGTATGCCCAGCTACATATCTTCTAATCTCAAACAGCCATCATTTATGGTCAAACATTAAAGCTCAATATTTTAGTCATCAGTGGCTTAATAGAAGAGACCTAGCATTACAATAATTTCAAATCATATGCCATACAACAGCAACACTTAACACTTAACAGCAACTCTTAACACTTTCTATTGAAAATCTTATTAAACACACATAGATTTGGTGACAGAAATGAAATATTTAGTTCAGAAATGTTTTTAAGTCACAGTTTTCACTGTGTTTCCTGCCAGTGCTGAAACAGAAGTAGTTGATTCATCTTCTCATTCAGGGTTAAAAAGTGCTCACCATAGGGCTTATACAGCTGTGGTGACTCAGTACCCTGGATGTGTTGCATGTAGTAAAGAGTAACAGCATCTCCCCCAGCAAGACAAGAACTGATATGAGGCCTACTCCAGATGCTTTTATTACTTTTTCATTAAAGCCAGCAGAAAAAATTGTATGAATGGTTCCATCATTCCTCTGCAAACATAAATCCTGTTAACTTAAAATTCTGAGACAATGTCATTCTGATAGCTTAGAGGTTTATGTCCTCCCTGTTGGATTATCATAAAAACACATGAGAAGCTATCACACAGTCTAGTATGATTGCTTGAGGGCTGTTAAAAAACAAGGAATTAAATGAAATGTCATGTCATGTAATCTACAATGAGACCACAGCCTGCTTTTCAGGGCATGTGGCTAAGTAACCTTCCCAAACACCTAACCAGCACTTCTAAGTAGTTGAATCATGTGACAAGAGAGCATTTTGTAACTAGCAAATGTTATTTGAATGTAACACTAAATCAAAACATTACCTCCTCCACAAAAGCCATGACAAATAAAGATATTATCTGAGAAATATTGCCCCGCTAGTTGGAACTTTTTAATATACTCCTTTTGGATTTTATTAAAAAAAATGTCAAAACATTGCAGATAAAGTTTAGAAAAAAAGATGGAACTTGTTCTATCCATCCAGGGTGATTACTGAGGCTAAGCAGTGGGGAAAGGGTGTCATGGATATGTGTGCTGAACACCAAATTTGTTCAAAGCTTCACCACAGAAAAAAATTACGTGTATATTGGAGGAACAGAAAAGCCAGTTGCCTTGGAGAATCTTTCAAGCACTTTCACTTCAGTTTCATTCACCTTGTAGACCAATTAAAATGTGTTGTCATACAAGTAAATCATTGAGAAAATACTGTGCGACTTCACCTTCATCTATGGGGCAAGAATATTATGCTTCCATCCCTCACTTGTAATAGAATAAAGTTGTGTTAATAAAGAATTGTAACAGAATCAATTCCTCTAGATTTAAAATGAATTATTAGACATTCTTTGTCGCACCCTGAAAATTCTTATTTTGAGACAGCATCCTTTTTTCTTTCATATTTTCTCTGAAATATTGCAGTTTATAATGCAATGTAATTAACTACATATTGCACATTGAAAATACCATCCTAATTTTCTAGTCAAATCAGGGATGATTGTGAAATTGCTGTTGTGCAGCACATTAACACTTTGCAAATGTGTTTCCACACTCAACATATCAGTTACATCTTTGCTTTGTGGTTAATACAGTGACTATTTAACGTAAAATTAAAACATGTAGATGACTACTTAGGACACAGAATACAAATAAATCTCTAATGCTTTTGAGAAACAGACAGATGAAAAACTAATCTTATACAAGAGAATAGTTTACTTTGTGTTCTCATTATGCAAATTCTTACTACTATTACTGAACATTAAAAGATAAAATTTGCTTAAGTTAGGATAAATCTCAGTCTTCCTTTCCATTGCAGACCTAGAAGGCAGACATCAGCTGAATATTATCCAGGCTGCTGTTTGCGTACCACCAAGAGATATGTGAGTAATTGATTTTTAAATTTAAATAGAGGATAAAGTTTCAAATAAAAACTTAAGACACTTTTCTTTGAAACTCTGTCAGCAATAGTCTATTTTATATTCATATTTATGATATTTTCCTTAATATTGTCTGTTCTTTTTCTTTGAATTACAGAGCAAGTAGTTTAAACAGCCTAAAAATGACATTCTTCAGTGAACAAATTGGCTTTTAGGAAAATCAGTTGTGTCCCCATTAATGTAGATTTATAGTTTACTCTTTCCTCTGTGAATCCATTGAAGCACTACTTTTTATCTGTTTCTTCAGCACATTTCTGAGGGCTGTCTTTCTGTCACTCTTTCACAAGCAAATGTAGAACTTCCCACAAGCTTAGGCATACTCTTCTTGGATCTTTATGTTTCACCTCTTTGAGAATACATGGTTGAATTAAATAGACAATTGAGTCTGAAAGCACTCTGAAATGGTTTCAGAATTAGGCATATTTCTTTTTAGACAGCCTCAGAACAATACAGAGTTAGACAAAATAAAGACCAACATATGTAGATACATACATAGATTCATATCCTGTATCAGCTTCCTTTGTAAGTGGTTTGTTATAAACCCCTAAGGAATACTCACTCGTTCTTCTTCTCCTTTCCTCCTGGATGTAGAAAATATGGAGAAATTGGCTTTTAGGAGTGTTGGCTCATCTTGTTTTCTCTGTAAAATGACTGATGAAAGACTCATTGTCCTGCAAGCACTTCTTGTTGCTCCTAGATATTTGATATGAAAGCTTCTACTTCACAAAGACTTACTCCCTCATGGAGACACAGATTTTGCTCTTTTCTTACCTTGCTGTTCAGGTAGTATTCTAATGCTGCAATTTGTATCTCTATGAGTCAATTCAATATTTGGTAGTTTATTAATAGACATAGCATTGACTACATCTCTAGTGTTCTCCCTTTTCTTGATGAAAACTTTACATGAACTGGTTTTTTATGTTTGAGTTGGAGGAGGTCAGCGTTCATGAAGTTTGGGGAGGAAAGTGTTATTCAAATTTTGTTTGGCAAGATTATTTCAAGGAGGTGGGACTTTCAACAGCATAGGATCTTACATGAACATCCATCCTTCTATACTTTCATTTTCCCGTCCACTTATCAACTTAATATGCTTTTGTCACACTCTATTAGGCAGTTGTTTGCCTACTCACATGCCTCATGCTGTTAAGCTCAGTAAACCTAGCACCATCTACTCTGTATTCATAAACAATCCCACTCTTTTAAACTATTTTTCCAGTACATAGGCACCCATGCTTTCCTTACTTGTTCCATTTCTTATTTCAAAGGAAACTCAACATCTTTTATGTATCTGGAATGAAGTAGTGACTCCCTAGAGAGAACAGAATGGAAGATGTATTAAAATAGACAGGAGAACAGTAATAGGCTCATTTCATAGCCCAAAACCAACAAGTACATTGAGATATAATCAAATCTCCAAAGGATCAGCTGATCAGGTGGTTTCAAGAATGGCAATAGCATTAAGAGTTGATTTAGAAACTTGTTAGCCTAGTGCCGTTACTCATGCTACAAGCAGTTATTGTCCTTTCTTTACCATAGCTGTGTTCAGCCCAGCAACCTTTCTAACACAGGAATCAATGACCTGTAGGACTCTAAACAAATCACTGTTGCAATCTGCAGAGTTTTGAAAGCCTTCTCTATGGCTATAAAGGAAATTTCTTTCTATTTTCTTATTTTTGCATTTATTGTGCAGATGCACTGAAGGTACTTTATCCTTATTTGTGTGGTGATTTATGGTCTTCTAGGGAAGTACATAATGTGGATGCAGCTGTCGCTGTTCAGTTGGAAAATAACTAGAAGAAAGATAACTTTGCCTACTGACATTCAAGTATACCTACCTCTGGGTGGGCAAAATAAGTCTTAAGTCACTGTTTTTGTTTGGACTCCTCTAGCTATGTCTTGAATAGCTGTCCAGTTGGAATAGTTAAATCTAGGATAACAGGGCTCACTCATCCAGTTGTGAACTCTCAGAGCAAGAGCATTTTCTTATATTCTTAGTCCTTGAAGCTCGCATACACATCATGGAGCAATAAGCTCTAGAGGCAATAATACTGACAGCAGTGAGAGGCTTGAGAAGGAGAATCAGAGAAGAGATTTCAAAGTCATGTACCTTCATTGAAAAATGTCAACATAGCTCTTATTTTGTAGGAAAATGACTTGAAGATGTTAGAACAGAGGCACTGACAAGTAGCAATGGTAGGGATAATCACAGAAAGCTTGAAGAAATACCTTTTAACTACCAGTAAACTCAGCATGCAGGTGTGACTTTAGTGATGAGTAAGGAATTACACTTCTTTACCTTGCAATAAGTTCAGCTTGCAAATGGAAAGAATTCACACGTAGAAGTAAAACATGAACTAGTAATTGGGCAAAGACACCTGAGTATCATATTGGACTACTAACAAACAGTATTGACCTATATGAAATCGTACACATGACAATTGATCAATATCACAATTTAGGCAATTGTTTTTGTAGCATATTCTTTTTGTTTAACATTAGAAACTATTTTATCTTGTTTTTTCCGGATCTGATTTATAATGACAATGGTTACAAAATAGACTAGAAGTAATAAAAGGAAGGTGGCAAATGAGATAAGAGTCTTGAAGTACATGCCCAGCCATTTAAACTCATTGCCATCAATGTTTATTTATTCTGACTGCATTGTTCATTAGTATTAGTGCTATTATACATGAATGTAGTTTCCTTTTATTGATACGTAGGTGTTGGGAACAGGCTTCTTATAACAGCACAGAGTTTGAAATTTCATGACAATGTCTAAGTGACTCTTGGGTGTTATGATTTAGCCTCACCCAGCCAGACTTGGCAGCTAAAATTGTGCAGTTGAGCCTCAAAATGCCACCCCCACCATACACCCTGCAGGGAAAGGACAGAGGGAAATGAGAGGGAAAAGACTTGCTGGTTGCAAACTAGAACTACAAATTTAATTAAATGATAACAATGAAAATAATTAGAAAGTTCTAAGTTATGTACAAATACATGAGATCGCAGTCCCACTCTACCCCTTGATGACAATACATCACCACAAATGCTGCAGAGCAGACACAAGGGAATGGGTCCACAGCTAGGAGGGAGTTGGACTCAGGAAACGGATTCAGGAACACATGGATCCAAGACCAGGAGCAAACAGGCAGATGAGATCCTCGCTGGATACTGGCCATCACAGAAGAAGAGCGAAACCCTCATGATCTCTCAATTTTATACTGAGTATTGCATGTATGGGATGAAATATTCTATTGGTCAGTTTAAGGTCACGTGCCCTCCTTGCAGGTGCAACCCCCATCCACCAGTTTGAGGGTGGCCTTGGTTAAGTATAAACATTGGCCTTTTTGCATACCAATGCTGTGTATTACCACTTTGGGAGAAAAACACTGTCTCAGAAACATGCGGTTAGCTTTCAGAAAAATGAAGTTACTTACAGCAACGGAGTTAGTCACAAAACTGGCTCTAATTTACCTCAGACTGTAACATTGGGTTAGAGATTTACACCAGGTAAAACATCCGGACAACTGTCTTTGAGTGTGAATTTTACATTTAATTAAGACCCTGCCTGCAGTGATTTAGTACAGTTTTCTGAGTGTGTGGACAAACCAAAATGCCTAATGAGAATGTATATGGGCTGGGAACCTACTTTACTAAGTCCTCCTTTTAAAAACAGAATAGTAAATGCATTATTCAAATGATAAATTTTGTCCAATATCAATTGCTAGAAATCTCATCAGTCAATGACATGATGTAAAATAGGAACAAACTTAATTCTTTTATTAAGTGAAATGATGAACAGGCTTACAGAAGACTTAAAATTCAGTTAATATGTAACATAGTACAAACAATAAAATTAAACAGAATTAAAACATTAAATAAGGAACCATCATATATATGTTATTATGTATTCAAATATCATACAATGTTTATTTTGGTTTGCTTATACAGACATAAGTATGTTTTTCTGTTTATTCATGCTCTGTTGTGATCAATATACTTTTTTTCAGGGGAAATATTTTATAATCCATGGAGACAAACAGACAAATGCTTACTTTTTTTGTTATCAAATGTTATTCGTTTAGACTTTTCAGGTTGCAGCTGATTTCACATGTATTGCTTATACTATGCGGTCAGCAGACAGAACAAAAGGCAAACAGAAAAAATCTCATAAGAGATTTCAGTAGTCCACCATTAAATTGTTCTCAAATGCAGAAATTTTGTATATTAGTGTTTCTAACTGTGAAGGGAGTGCTAGACAAGTTAATTTTGACACCGTTTCTTTAAAATATTAAAGAATTTTTCAAATAATGAATAACAATGCAAAACAAGAGTTGTAAATCAAGACAATATTTTCGTTAGACCAACCAAGTATCACTGAAAAAAATAGACAATCTTTGGCATGACACGTCATCTTTATATCTCAGTTTTGGCTCATGTGGTTATTTACATATTTAAGAAAAGAGCATTCTATACTTGCATATAATCACTAGTTTCCAGAAGCTGGCTAAATGTACTAGACTTTTCAAAAAATTCATAATATAGCACTAACTTACGAAGTGATATTTAAAATTAGATTTTTTAGTTCTATAATTGAACTGGGAAACCAGAAGAGAAGTATGCAGTGTTAAACTGAAATATGTATTTGTTTTGGAAAAAATTAATAAATAATTTGAGGTTGAGCCAAAGGGAATCTTTTGGTTCAGCTTAAATAATTTTTTTTAGCTCTTAATTCTTATGAAAAACGCTGCTACAGTGCTGTTTTGGTTTGAAACTTTTTTGAGATTTAAATGTACTTAAATAATTAATTTTGATAGTGAAAAATTTCAGTGCCCATGTCCCACAAAATTCCTTTTTTTGTTAAACCTGGATTTTTGCCTATTGAGATTATTCTTTGTGTTGCTGTGTAAACTGAACTGTGTTTTATGGCTCCTTTTATGGTAGTGTGTGCAATGCTGATTTTTATGCAAGGAGAAAACCAGATGTTTGTAAAACTTTCCATGAGTTTATATAAGTTTTCATAGTTTTCAGATACAGTTATTTACTTTAATGTAAGCATGCTGATATGACACCATTCCTCTACTCTATAGGCTGCCAGAAGGTATGACACAGGGTTCCTTCTGTGGGTGGAAACACTATGAATCTGTCATGTCTCAACATTCTGAAAACAGTGAATTACCTTTCAGTGGGGTAGAGAGGTGTGCAGTCATACACTTCCACTTCTTACAAAAAGAATATTCAGTCTTTCTTGAGAGAAATATACTTAAACAGGGAAAAGGTTATGATTTTTTTTACTTTGTGTAGGTTTAACAGCATACAGAATGGATATTTTTGAATCCAAGGACATAATCATGATTGAAGATTGTTGGTGTGTAATTTGGTTTGCAAATTCCATTCATGTTTCTGCCACAGTCAGTGCAGAGCATAGGAGAGACTTAATACACAGGGAAATCCTAAACCATATGCAGCTGTTTATCTGTTTGGTGTTGGACTAAGCACAACAGAATCATTATGTATTACCCTCCCTGTTATCAATTTTACTGCAGGCGTAAATAACTGAATTCCAAGAGATTTAATTAATGTGCTGTGATGGTGGAGAAAAAGCATTAATGAATCTATTTTTCATTATGTATTTCAGTTTATGAGCACAGTCTTCTAGATCAGCAGATGCATATATATATTAATGCTTTGCTAATGATACAAACAGATTAAAGTTTCTCAGTTCCTTAACTAAAGGCACAAAGCCTCAAGAAAAACAACTGTTTTGAATTTTCGGCTGTGTACCATGCACTTAACACCAAGATGAATGAATACACATCACTCAAATGTGATTTTTGTCCCTCAGCTGTCTAGACCAATAGTCATCTGTTAGGATGACAGGACACATTCACCAGGTTGGACCATTGCTTGAGAACAAATACGTCAAAAAATGGTTGGTTTAGATATGTAGCCTGTAAAATACTTTAAATCTCTTTTTTTATACACAAGAGCCTTAGACTTGAATGTCACCATTCACTAAGTCATATTCTTCAAACTGTTGTGCCATTGAAAGAAAATATATTCAGAAGCCAACATAAGGAAAGTGACAGAGTAGCTGTGACTATCAGTAGCCTCAGCCTAGTTGAAGATCAGAAAACCAAAGAGACCTAAGTAGGTTGTAAAAATAAATTGGAAAGTCATCTCTACAGAGGCCTATAGTGTCAGAGAGGCTAAATGAGCTACAGAGAAATGGCTCTGTTGGAATCCAGTGGAAATAAATAGTATTGCTATTATTACCATGCAGCACTGAGATGCTTTTTGTTGTCTCCCATGTCTGTAGTTGGGCGCCTTGTCCAGAAGACAATGATTCCAGGTAGACATAGCTGTAGAGAAGGTTTAGTCATAAGCATAGCTAGTGACATCTAGAATCTGTTGTTTTGGTTAAGTAAAATTAAGGCAGTGCAGGATTATGACTCTGGTCACTAGAAATACTACAGAAGGACAAGAGTCATCTAAGTTATAGTGCAATATTAATGCAAGTAAGACTGTGAACGAATCTGGGAATCTGGAGAATGATTGCTAAGCACTAAGGCAATGAAGTACTGAAAATTTTTCCAATACTAGAAGCATCAAAATTACCTTTCCCCTTTTAAAATTCTTTTTTTATATATTTATGGAAAGAAATTGCATTAAATGTGCTGTCACAGGAGGAGATTGACATGATGGAAGAGGCAATTAATTTTGATTTTTTAGTCTAGGTATATGTTTATATTCAACATAGTTATACTTAAAAATGCTACAGTACGGCTAATAAAAAAGAAGCTGCAAGCAGAAGTGGATTTTTAATATTGTGTGATTGAAATCCAACATAACTTTATTTTCTGAACGATTAGCTCTAAAAAGCCATAAAGTCACCCTTCTTATCATTATGGTACTAGTGATAGCAGTCTTTATGACCTACTATTTCAATTTTGGTGCAGGCATTTTTTTATCCTATTGAGTCATTTTTGCACGGCAATCCATAATAATAGTGCATTACCCTTCTTTAAATACTTTACTAAAAGTTATATCTACTGCAAAACATTTAGAAAGCCCTCGTTAATCAATTTCTTCTGCTGTAGCTACTGCTTATTATGCTAAATGTCTTCTAGATTATCTGGTTCTTCCCCTTGTCCCCGTGATTTTGATGAATCTGTCTGTTCTAAGGTAACAATTTGAATTTTCAAACAAACAGTGTGGCTACAGGCTTTCCTACAGCTTTTTGTTAAAACTCACATCTCTAATAAATAAAATTTGTGTGTCAGTTTCTGCCATGTAAAGGAAGGGGGAAACATAAAGAAGAAAAGCTTTCTTTCTTTTTAAAAATTCTTCTCTCCCTTTAAATAACTGTGCAATTAAAACAGAAGGCAGGGAGCCCCAAAACCTGAGGACCTATTCTACCTATATTCATGAAGAAAACATTGGAAACTTTTAGATTTTTAACAAATTTTCCAAATAACTATACAACAGGATGTTTTTCATTTTCTGCTTTCTATGTGAAAACGTATAAAAAGTCTTTGTGGACCTGAGATTTGAACCCAGCAAAGAAATATCTGTGCTCTTTACTCTTCTTGGAATCTTAAGGAGGCCCTGTTTTAGAGGCAGCCCTACAGCCACACAGACAAAAGCAGCATACAGCCCTTGGATAACCCTGAGTACAGGAGGAAAATATAGTTTTAAGTTTTCCAGACATTTTGTCCTTTAAAAGTCTATTTTAATTTATGCATAACTTCATCCAACTTTCAACAATTTGCCTCAATCTTCTTCATGCCATGTGTTTGCCTCAGGTTGACTTCTTTTTCCTTATCCTGGTGATTCTGCCAAAAACTTTTAAGCTATTTCTAAGAAAAAGATGAAGGAAAAAAAAAGCAATATGTTAAGGGAAAGAGGCAGAACTCCAAGGAATAAGGAGTGTCAGAGAGGAAGTTCAGGTTAGCCTGTGGGATGTTGCTTTGCTGGAGTTCATCATGCTGGACTCTAAGGCTTAAAAATGGCTAAGACAGCTGAAATGGTAAATATTTTTCAAGAAAGGTGGTTGTCTTCTAAGGAAGGTTGTATCAGTTGCGCCCCTTTTTTTGCTATACTCAATGATTAGGGCACTCACTGAGATCTCTGCTCATAGATTCTTCCTTTCACGTTCAAAATACTGTCCTTGTCACTGAGTTTTTTGTGAAATAGTGCACTTTCAGCTGGAGATGAGTCACAGAGTTGTTACCAATGCTTAACATACTATTTGTATACAAATAGACATCATCTGCATTAAATACACTAAAAGGCCAGCAGAAGAAGGATGTATAATCACACATTTATGAAGTATCATGCCCTTATATGGTAAAGACAAATCAAGATGGAAACACCTTCATATTCTTTCACCAGAGTTTTTGAAAACTAAACATGTGCTAAATTGAAATAAAAAGCACAATGACAGAAAAAATAACCTGCAAACAGTGTAAGACAAGTGTTTAGGGAAAATGAAAATAATGAGTACGTTTTCCCAAACTTCCAATCTAACTTTTTTACCTGATAAAGGGAGAATAAGATGAACTACCAATTAGCCTGTGAATTAACGTTACGTAGAGAGTAGAGTGACATTCCAGGATACAAGGTATTTTGGTTTGCATGCTGGATTTAATGCACTGACTAGAATAAATTGATCAAATAATTTTCAAATGTCATAAAAAGCTTTTCAGTCCTAACAATTCCACTAAGTATGCATTTAGCTACCATATACACAATATGAAATGCAAATTCTCCTGCTTTCAGAGCCTCACCTCTTTGTGTGCTGAGTACGAGCAACAAATGAATGAATTGAGATACCTGGTGCAGCAGCACAATGAAAGTGGCATTATGTCACTGGAGGTGGGTTGGCAAAGAGAGGACACCATCTGGCCATGTATGGAAATAAAATATAATGTCATAAAAATAACTTTAAATATTTGAAGAAGTTAAATTCTTACTACAGTTGCAGCCATCCATTATTTTTCAGTAAACTACTAAAATATGAACAATTTGCTATCAAAATTTTGAATCCCATGAAACTTGTACTAGCTTTCTGTTAAAATTCTTATCCTACTTCTATTCAAATTCTCCTATGGAATGATTGCTCCTGCAGATTAATAGTGCTGATTTAATTTTTAAAAACTTTTGCTTTTTACTCAATGTACAACTTTTTACTCTTTTCAAGTTGCAACATAGAATATATGAGACATGATTAAAAGGTTTTAGACTTTTACAGTCAAAGCACTTGCTCTGCAATTTCTAAGCTAATAAGCAGGTGAGTACTTGTTTTTATTATTTCCAGCACTGTACTTCAGACCTTGACAATATGATGACTCAAACTGCTGTATTGGATTTAGTGATAGACTCTGTGGAATGTAAAGTTACTTTACAGGATTTGCGCCTTATTGGCGTAGCGATTTCATAAGGTTGAACCCACTATGCATGGGATATAGAGTGCTCTGCATATACACAGAATGTAAACATGCTTTTCAATGACATATAAGACCTTCAGAATTCTGCAGCCATGATAAAACACAGCAAAATCTAGTGCTTATAACTTACTTAAAACTTTAAGCATTTCTTTTTTTTGTTCTGAAAACAAGATATGTCTTTTCTGCTTGAGTTGGGATCACTGAGTTTTATTTCTAAGCTATTGCTGGGTGCAAATCTTCCTATCAGTAATTCTCTTGTTTCTGTTTATTGAATGTTTCCACTTCCTATCTCAAAAGCATTTTCAGCTTTTTCAGGATGAAAGT
Source organism: Phaenicophaeus curvirostris (assembly GCF_032191515.1). NCBI lineage: Eukaryota > Metazoa > Chordata > Aves > Cuculiformes > Cuculidae > Phaenicophaeus > Phaenicophaeus curvirostris. The sequence continues at coordinate 45,247,513 of NC_091395.1, read as the reverse complement.
CATCCTCAGTCAAGCTCTTTGTTTCATTTTTCAGAATTTTTTTTTTGATAACTTTATTTCTATTATGATCTGCTTGATAATTTTTGACCCTGTTTTTGTTTGGATTTTAAATTATTTCTATGCAAAATTAGTTTTGACTTTTAAGAAAGATATTTTTCTTTCCACAAACAATGGGCAAGTGGACAAAAAAAATTCTCATCTATAAACACTGTTAACTTTGATGAATCAGAATTTCAGGATAGGGCAGCAAAGTGTCTGGGTCAACTGACTAAACATGGCAGACTTCATATTGACATCTGTATATGTGGCCTGGAGATTCACAGATAGCAAGAAAAGCAAAAGAACATTAGACTGAAGTGGGAAGGTGCAGCATACTTCAGTTATCAATTTCTAATCACAACCTCTGCTTCTGTGCCTACGCTGTGTGTTACAGGGCTATGTGCAGCTACTTGAGTTAATCAGAAAGAGAGTAGCACTTTCCTGCAATATCCTGTAGGTGAAGTATCAGTCTGTTCTGTTATACTGCAGTGAAAATTATCAGATAGAGTTCTGTAGTATAGATGCATGGGGGTATCATGATGTGACATGTGACATATCCTTATTACTGTGTTTACATCTCTAATAATTCTCTCAGCTGTCCTTTTTAGCTTTTTTCTTCCAGCCAATACTTGTATCCTTCTCCTTATTTCACACAAAATTATTCTGCAGCTGAAAATCATTAACATGCTGCTAGCTCTTAATAATTTTTTTTATTTAAAAACCAAGATTTTTTCTTGTTATTTTGTGTTGTGCAAAAAATCTTCTTAATTACATGCAGCATGAGATGCAAGATTACTGTTTCTCAGTAAAATGTGCTCTGAATTTAATTTTTTCCTGTGCATTATCAGATTCTTCTGAGTAAGGAAATAGCAGCTATACTTGCATTGGAATTGAATGCTTGGCAACCACTTCTCAGAGCAATGTAAGGCCTACCCAAGTGTCAGCTGAAAATCAATTTAATCCTTTTATTTCCGAGTCAATTTTGATATTGGAGCCCTTCTAGAAAGAATCCAGTAGACAACTTGAGAGTTCTTCTTGGACGGCCTGTTGAATTTCAAAGTAAGCTTGACAGCTTAATGTTTGGCATGATTTGATGTAATAGGGTCAGATGATAACTGCTTACTTTGTCTTACGGTGACTGGAAGTAGAAGACAACTAGAAAATTCTGGACGTACTAAAGGAAAACGAACTAGGAAGAATGCAAATGATCTAAAAAAGTTTTTCAGTCTTGGAATAAAATGCAGTCATGGACTCTTCCATGTTATCTGCACAATGTGTTCTCAAGGTAATGATGAAGTAAAGTAATGACAGGTGTTAAAAAATTTGCATTCAACATTCTAAAATACATTCTCTCTCTTCCCCCTACCAAGATTTAAAAAAATAAAGAAGCCAAAACTTCAGCTTGCTAAAAGAAATGGCAAAACAAAGATAACAGCAATTCTTTTGGTTTAAAACATTGGTATTTCATTTATTGTGATAGCAGAATCCATCTCGCATCCCATTACTATCAAACTTATATTTCATTGTACCTACTGGTTTAGTGTGCTATCATAAGATACCCAGGAGGATCCAGTCACATGACTAATAGGCTAATTCTGCTTTCTGCTCAGCTTTTCAGGGAAACAAACATTTAAAAGAAACAAAAATGTCTTAAGAATACAACCTTTAACAATCAAATACTTTTAAGATGAGGTAAATTAAAATAAGGGAAGATTTTGATTTTTCTGCATTGATAACATATGGATGGTTCTAAAGATAGGAGATCTTTCTTAATTAATGGCAAATTTTGATTACATATGAGTAAATAGAATAATCCCCAGTCTAACAACATCAAATTGCTTTAATTCCAGTAGTTAATGAATTTTCTACTAAATTAGAATCATAGAATCATAGAATAACCAGGTTCGAAGAGACCCACTGGATCATCAAGTCCAACCATTCCTATCAAACACTAAACCATGCCCCTTAGCACCTCAGAATGAGTGTTTGTGTTATTAGTCTTAGTAATCTTAGAGTTTTACATTTCCTTTGTGCATGCAATTCTTCTTTAAAGTGTAATATTAAACCTTAGTTTTGTTACAACAGCAATTACAAAATGAATGAGAATCAGTAAGATTCAGAGAATTCCCACATGAACACCAACTTTGTCTGGTTCATGTGACAAATGAACTCTCCATTTAAATTTTATTCAAATGAGTGAGAATGGCAGAAAGGAGAAGACGAGAACTTTTGGGGAAAAAAATAATTACAAATTATCTCATAATCACCTCAATTTTTTTCCCACTCTAACAGCACTAGATTTGGGAAGAGGGAAGTGGGAAGTCAGGAAGCAAGAAAGGAAGGAAAGCATGCAGACAGGTACGAAGGAATTAAAATCCTACTTCTTCTGCTTTAGTTATGCTTAGCAAACCTTCTCAGCATATATTAAACCTGAAAAATCTCTTAAGTGTCTGTTTAACTTTTGTCATTCACGTACCCTCAACTTATTCCTGAAGGTATTGCCCAATACAGTAGTTCAGGTGTATGCATTGGCACATGCTGTCCACCATTGGACTCGGCTGCTGGATGAGGGAAAGGCTGTGGATGTGGTCTTCCTGGACTTCAGTAAAGCCTTTGACACAGTTTCTCACAGCATCCTGCTTGAGAAACTGTCAGCCTCTGGCCTGGACAGGCGCACACTCTCCTGGGTGGAAAACTGGTTGGATGGCCGGGCCCAGAGAGTGGTGGGAAATGGTGTGAAATCCAGCTGGAGGCCAGTGACAAGTGGGGTTCCCCAGGGCTCAGTGCTGGGTCTAGCCCTGTTCAATGTCTTTGTCAATGACCTGGATGAAGGCATCGAGTGCTCCCTTAGCAAGTTTGCGGACGACACTAAGCTGGGTGGAAGTGTTGATGTGCTGGAGGGTAGGGAGGCTCTGCAAAGGGATCTGAACAGGCTGGACCGCTGGGCAGAGTCCAATGGCATGAGGTTTAACAAGGCCAAATGCCGGGTCCTGCACTTGGGGCACAACAACCCTATGCAGTGCTACAGTCTAGGAGAAGTCTGTCTAGAAAGCTGCCTGGAGGAGAGGGACCTGGGGGTGTTGGTTGACAGCCGACTGAACATGAGCCAACAGTGTGCCCAGGTGGCCAAGAAGGCCAATGGCATCTTGGCTTGTATCAGAAACGGCGTGACCAGCAGGTCCAGGGAGGTTATTCTCCCTCTGTACTCGGCACTGGTGAGACCGCTCCTCAAATACTGTGTTCAGTTCTGGGCCCCTCACCACAAGAAGGATGTTGAGGCTATGGAGCGAGTCCAGAGAAGAGCAACAAAGCTGGTGAAGGGGGCTGGAGAGCAGGTCTTATGAGGAGCGGCTGAGAGAGCTGGGGTTGTTTAGCCTGGAGAAGAGGAGGCTGAGGGGAGACCTCATTGCTCTCTACAACTACCTGAAAGGAGGTTGTAGAGAGGAGTGTGCTGGCCTCTTCTCCCAAGTGACAAGGGACAGGACAAGAGGGAATGGCCTCAAGCTCCACCAGGGGAGGTTCAGGCTGGACATTAGGTAAAAATTTTCACAGAAAGGGTCATTGGGCACTGGAACAGGCTGCCCAGGGAGGTGGTTGATTCACCTTCCCTGGAGGTGTTTAAGGCACGGGTGGACGAGGTGCTAAGGGGCATGGTTTAGTTTTTGATAGGAATGGTTGGACTCGATGATCCAGTGGGTCTCTTCCAACTTGGTGGTTCTATGATTCTATGATTTGTGAAACAATTTACCCAGATTGTCTCTTTACTGGTACACTATCTCTGACAGTCATTTAAAATTATTTCCTGTCCCATAGAGCTGTTTGGTTTTCATTCTAAGGATCAACTAGCTCCCTTCAACCATATCTCAAAGATGGAAAAGACTCTGAAACAACACTAATAAGCTGCTCTGAGGAACAGTACTGGCTATTTTTGAAACAATGAAATCAAAAACTACAAAGGAAAACAGAGGGCCAAAGTGAAAAAATAAAACTCTCTGTCTAGGAGAACACTTTTTCATTGCTCTGATACATATATATGTATATATATGCACATACACGTGTATCTATACATATAAGTATATAAGTATACGTATACATGTATATACTTATAAGTAAGTATATACTTATATATATATAAGTATATATAAGTATATACTTATATAAGTATAGTACTTATACTTATATATAAGTATATATACGTATACTTATATACTTATATGTACATATAGACATGTATGTATATATAGAGAGAGAGAGAGAGGGAGAGAGATATCTCATACATGCTTAACCTTCTCTTCATAATTTCTTTGTGTGATAGCCTCTGATATATTTTTTGACTGTTGCCAATGTCCTTCATATGCAGTCAAAAATTGCAATGTATTTCTAATGTAATTTCTACTCCACTGGTCTATTTTTAAACTTGTAAGAGTTATTTACAGACAATAATTTGAGCAAATACCTTTGCTCTATTTTCCAAAACTTTCCTGAAGCCAGTTCACCGTATTTTAATTCAATTTTAAATTCCTCTCTTCGCTATGTTTCAAGTCACTTTTGAGCTATAGTCTGATCATAATGAATATTTCTCCAGTTTAAAAGTGAAAAAGATGACTTCTACCAAAGATTAATATTTCTAAAGAAAAAACCAAACACTATTGTCAAAAGTCATTCCAGTGAATTGGAATGACTGCAAGGTCATAAGATGAAAAGCTTTTGCTTTTCATAAGAACCTTAAGAAGCAAAATGCTCAAAGTGGAAATCACGATGTGTGACACTTGATTTACTTACAGTCATTTAGGCATCTTTGAAGTTATCTGCAATAGAAGTAAGATAGGGCATAATGACTGAAAAACTATGCAGACTGTGTATGCCTAAATATAGGTAAACTGTAGCTGTCCTTGCCTTTCTACTTCTTTAAGGGTAAATATTCCTTAGAGCCTATTTTTTAATACTTCAACTACTGTTTGTATGCTTTAGCTTTTGAAAGAAGCATAGAAATATTTCTTTTTCTTCTTTCCTCTGGCTTTTTTGCTACCAAAACCCACTGCCAACCTATTCCTATAAAGAGATCTGCTCCCATACTTTATTCTGAGTTCTTAGACCTTCACTGATACCTGAACTTCAGGAATGTTATGCCTTGACTTTTAACCAAAGCAATGACTCAATTTCTTTTAAAGACACAAGGGTCATCTTTTGACACAGCTTCAGTGCTAGTGCAAATTGTGCCAGTAAAGCCAGTATAAACCAGGGAGGAGTTATTAGGTACAAGGGGTGGCACAGATAATGTGATTACCACAACTGCATTCTTGGTGGACTGGTAAACCAACAAATTAGGAAAGGAAAATAAAATAAAATAAAATAAAATAAAATAAAATAAAATAAAATAAAATAAAATAAAATAAAATAAAATAAAATAAAATAAAATAAAATAAAATAAAATAAAATGAGTCACTATATCATCCATTCAGATCTCTGGTGTAACACAGCCACATACATTGAGATATATCTTCCTGATATTTCTGTGTTAAAAACGCAGTCTTTGGTTACTGTGCAATACTGAACTGAGAAAGTAAATGACAGAGATCAAAATACTGACAATGACTGGAGGCCTCTGCAAGGGCAGGGAACTGACTGGATTTCACAAGCATAGATATAGCCCAAGCAGATGAAACTGTCGAGTTCCCATCCAAGTTTCATAAAAAGTCACCATTTACTTCTCTCCGTTCTCCTGCCTTGCCTCTTTACCCTTTGAATTCTGGGAAAAAAGTCTTCCTACTCCTACATCTAGTCATCACTATAATACAGAGAAAGAAGGCAAAACCAACTGCAATCAGGAACACGTCTGATCAGTTGTGCTTCAGAAATACTGTTCTTCCTAACCCCTATTTGAGAGTAGCTGAAAAGTGGGGGGAATATTCTGTTCTGAAAGTTCAGCAAAGGATATTAATAAATCAAACCATAAATTAATAACTTACACACTTATGGGCCTGGATTTTTTCCCAGTAATTATAATATATAAGGGAAAAAACTCTTCTCATCTAAAACATGCCAAGGGGTGGTTAGTCTACTGTTTTCCCTGGAAACTATTTAATTTCCCTTTCAGCCAGGAATTTGCTTCTAATTTCAAGGTTGAGTTTTTCTAAAGCAACTTCCAACTATTTGATGTTGTTATACTTTTATTGGCAAAACTGAAAAATATCTTTTTTTTTTCCTGTGCATAGGCAGATATCCATTGGGATTCAGAAACATTTGGCACAACCAGTTGATCAGATGAGTTCTTAAAGGCTTGTTTTTTCAGCTAAACATAATTTTTGGAGCACTAATTTGAAAAAGTTTTTATGATTTTAAAACTCTTCTCCACATATGGATCCCAGAAGGGGAAGTAATATTTTAGTAATTGATTCATCAGTGCAATATGAAGATGCAAACATCAGTTTTCATCTGTTCTGGAATAGTTTTCTTTTTATGAATATAGCAGCATTTTGCCCACAAAATTGTGCTGAGAAAGTATCCGTAAACAATGACTTATACTTACGTTATGATTCTCTGTGTTTATCTCTCTTGGAAGGGATTCTTGATTTTTCTGTTGTTTTAATCTGCCTTCTTTTCTTCTTTGTCACCAGCTAGTACACAAGCACATTGGTGATCATTTGTTCAAGTAATTCACATCATTCCATGCCTCTGTAATACAGCTACTATGTACTGTAATTCCTAGTTTGTGCACCATCTGCAGACTTCTCCAGGAAGAGATGCAACAGATGACAAAGAAACAAAGTAGGTGCAAGTAGAGAACTGATCTCCAAAAGATCCTACTTGAATAGCTTTATTCATTGTTATATCTCACATTTCAAAATTTGCCAATAAGCCTATTTCTAACCTAATTAGTTTGAAGATTCCAGCTATGTATGGCTTTTGATTAAAATGCATGTCAAGCTTTGAGAAAACCCCTGTGTCTTTGATCATAACTATCACCACTTTCAGCTAGTCTCTGAAAAAAACTACTGAGATTGTTTGAGGTGATCAGCTTCCCAAGAAACTCTAATAACTAGTGCATATTAGACTCTTACTTTCTTTCAGTCCTAAATTAAACACCCCATTATGTATACAGCTTTGAGGGCAAACTAAATGGTTAAACAGCTTTCTGGTTGTTTCTTTTTACACTTTTAACATACTAGAGTTGCATAAGCATTGTTCAGCTTTTTTTCAATGTATTGTCATCAGTTTTTCGCCTCATACATTTTAGGTTGTAGGTTACAAAAAAAAAGGAAAACAAACAAATAAACAGGCAACCTAATAATTTTCCTGGTGCTGTCTGTTGTCTTATATAAGTTTGAAAATTTTGCTGTGTACTTGAAGAGAAATGCAAACTGTAAAGGGGTTTCAGCTGGGGATATGGTATATCCAATTCCTAGTACACAGATGAAAACAAGATGCAAAATCAGCATAGTTTATTGTTCAAAATCATCTGGGATGTAGTATTATGTGACAGACCAGCCGGAAAACAACAATTTCATTGGAACACTACAAAAAAAGGTGCTAAATTGAGAATTATTGTAACATACAATGAAAATTAATACATAGCTCCTGGGCCGCTGAAATTCAAAGAAAAAAACTGTGGTATAATTTTAATTTTAAAAGCTATTAAAGATTTTATTTGTGCTTGTTGTTTAATAGTGGCTTTAAACACAATTGTCAAAACACAGGTGTGTAGTGGCATTTGGGATATTCCAGGTTTACAGCTGGCATTCAGAGGAGGCTGATTGTGCCATGAGTCCTTGGTCCTGTCTCCTAGAAGCATGTAGGATATCCATTTGTTACCATTTCACTGTAATTTCCAAATCTTTATTCTCTAACTTGATACTTAGCACTGCATTCCCTGTTCATCACAGGGTTAATGAAAAGCAGTGTGACTGGAAAGCATTCTGCTCTCAGCCATCATGAATACACTCACATACTGTCAGTTCTTTATAATCATTGGTGTGAATGATTGGCATTTATTGAATTAAGGCTAATATAGAGTTCATACTGAAACCCTGAGATTTCCATGGTTAATGCTTTAGCCAGGGGTGCTCTGGCATGGATTCAGTCATCAACATTTTAGCCCTCCTCCTAGCACCTTGTACCCTACCATTCCCTTCTCTTTTTACCTCCTGTCTTGGTTTTGGGTTTTACTTTGTTCTTTCATTTTGTCCCTCCCTCACTTCCATCCTCCCTGAATATGTTAAAAACTCATACAACGCTCAGTTAGCTAACTGGACACAACAGCCCAGAATTGACCAGTTATATCCTCGTACTTCAGAAAGCAATGTAAATTATCTGAAAAAATGTTTAAGACATTTCTGTTCTCAGTGTAAAATTGATCTATGTAGTCACTTCTCTTCGGTGAGCCTTTTGAAAACGGTGTATGTTACACACAGGTAAAACAAGCATAGTCTACATCAAGACATACTGTGCTCCTAAAACTTGTAGCCTAATAATGCAGCTCTGAAGAAGTGCTTCACCTTTCTATAGGTAATAGGCTATTAATGCAACCTTACCATGGAGGACAACACATACTTGTGAGATGGGCACCATTCATACTAATCATCTATATATTTGCAAAGCTTTGCACTTGAGTGTGTGCCAATAAGTGCTCAAGTTTTAGCTGAAAGTTGTCCAGCCACTGTGTTTCTTCAGAGTCTTCTTATCTCTAGTAACACATCCCATCCCAAAGGAATATACAGCTCCCCAGAAACATATGAAATGCGAATTTATTGTGTTTTTACAACAACAGAAAAACCAAACCAAATGCAAATAATGATGAGAAAAGATTTCTTGGATATTCTTGGCAAATAATACACACATACATCACTCTTAAAAATTCTGAGTTAAAGACTTCAGTATAGACTTCCTAACTCTCCACCTGGAGTACTGTGTCTTGTTCTGAAACACTAGCATAAGAAGGATATGGAATGGCTGGAATGGACCCAGAGGAGGTCCATGAAGATGATCAGAGTGCTGGAGCACCATCACTATGAGAGGAGGCTGAGAAAATTGGGGTTGTTCACCTTGGAGAAGAAAAGTCTCCAAGGAGACCTTATAGCAGCCTTCTGGTAACTGAAGGGGGCCTACAAGAAAGGTGAGGACTTTTTACAAGACCATGTAGTGACAGGATGAGAAGAAATGGCTTCAAATCAGAAAGGGGAAGACTTAGATTGGACATAAGGAAGAAACTCTTTGCAATGAGAGTGTTGAGCCACTGAAACAGGTTGCCCAGGGAAGTTGTGGATGCCCCCTCCCTGGAGGTGTTCAAGGACAGGTTGGATGGGGCCGTGGGCAGCTTAATCTAGTGGGAAGTGTCCCTGCCCATGGCAGGGAAGGGCTGGAACTAGATGATCTTTAAGGTCCCTTCCAACCCAAACCATTCTACGGTTCTGCAATTCTATGCTTCCATGATTCTGTCAGATAACCTGGACAATGACAGAAGCAATGGGAAAATAAAGTACAACAGAACAAGAATGTAAAGAACTTCAGGATACTAGATGAATGTAATAAATAGTCCAGCTGCTAGAGCTAAGGGCAGTGGATATGTTCCTGTTACCTTTACAGTCTGTAGCCATGTTAACCAGAGAGCCTGGAACAGGTTGCATAATATCACTGATAAGTCACTGACCTTCTCTTAATGAGATTTTTGCTGTTCTAGGATGGAGTTTATTTTACTCAATATTCCAGGAATTAACTCAGCTCATGAGATTGCAGCTCAAACAAACTTATGAATCAACCCTTTGGCTGATTATTTTAGACATACAGCAATGAATTTTGGGATGGGATTCATTTCTGCTTATGTGTTCTGTGGAAATTGGGCATAGAGAGGAAATTGGAATTATGTTCCTTCTGTCACCACAGGAAGGGATGAGTGATTCAAACATTTTGCTGCTAGAAAAGGTAGCATGACATGCCCCTCAGGAAATAGCTCTGTCTGTCCTTATTGCTGAGGATGCCTAATCTTGGACCAAATTTTAACTTTCAGATTGTTGATTTGGGTAATATTAATCCCATTCATTGATCACCATAGTTCTTCAAGCACATTCAAGACTAGATAATTTATATATATATTTATATATATATTTATATATATTTACATAGATAGCATTTCTGTGCCCCTAGTGACCACAATAAAATAACTATGGAGCAGGATGTAGTCCGGGAGCATAGTCACAGGATGAAAAGGATTTTAGAACCAGTGAATCCAACAAACTTTTTTTCTCATTTCATCTTGTAAAGCATATAATTATTTTTTTAAACAAAATACTAAAAGATGTGAAACAGTTTTAAAATTCAACTTCCTTGTAATAAGAAAAAAAAAGGTAGTTTAAACATAGGATATGGTTTTACATAGGATTTTCCCTTATGTAGAAAATCAGATTAAATTACAGAAAGCCCTAATTTCTTTGAGATATCATTTATGTAGTTACTGGTATTCGCAATTATTCTTTCAAAGGCACCCTAATTTGTTATAGCTAATAAGTACACTTATGAGAAAGAACAGCACAGCACGAGACAAGCATTCAGCAGTCTGAAGTACTTCTTTTATGAGTCATTGTGATGGTATTATGCCATGCATTCTGTGTAGCATCAGCCATTATAACTCAAAGAAGATATGATTACCAGAAACTAGTAGCCTACTGCTTCAAGTTGTAAACAAATAACTGTAGTCTTTCATTATCCTTGTGGTGGAAAATTGTACAATGATATGGAAAAAGATGATGAAATATTTATCTGTTTTAAATTTTTGGTTTGTAGAACTCAGCAACAGAATCACAAAGTCGCAGAGTCACAGGATGGCTGAGATTAGCAGGCACCTTTAGAATTCATCTGGTCCAGCCCCCCTGCTCAAGCAGAATCACCTTGAGTCAGTTGTCCAGGTCCACGTCCAGACAACTTTTGAATATCTGCAAGGATGGAAACACCACAGCCTCTGGGCAACTTGTTCCAGTGATTAACCACCTTCACAGCAGAAAATATGTTTCCCTCTTTAGGCAGACACTGCTGTGCTTCAGTTCATGCCTATTGCCTCTGGTCCTGTCACAGGGCACCACTGAAAAGAGCCTGGCTGCAACTTGTTTATACCCTCCCTTCAGATATTCATATACATTTATAAGATCTCTTCTAAGCCTTCTCTTCTCTGGGCCAAACAGTCCCAGCCCTTTCAGCCTATTTTCTGAGGACAGATGCTCCAATTCCTTAGTCATGTTCATGGTCTCTTGCAGGCCTCTCTCTAGTGTGTCCATATCCCTCTAGCATTGAGGGGGTCAGGACTGGACAAAGTACTCCAAATGTGGTCTCAGGAATTATAAGTAGAGGGGAAAGATCACCTCTCTCAAACTACTGACAACACTCTCCCTTATGCAACCCAGGATCCCATTAGCCTTCTTTGTTGAAGGAGCACTTTACTAGCTGCTGTTCAACCTGGTATCCACCAGGACCCCCAAATCCTTTTCTGCAAAGCCACTTTCCAGCTAGTCACCCCCCCAGTATATACAAGTGCATAGGCTTGCTCCTCCTCAGGTGTAGGACTTACATACTTCCCCTTGCTGAACTTCACAAAGTTCTTGTCAGACCATTCCTCCAGCCTGTCAATGTCTCTCTGGATGGCAGCATGATGTTCTGGCATATCAGCTACTCTTCCAAGTTTTGTGTCATCAGCAAAGTTTAGTTTACTTTTAGTAAAGTATGCTCTGAGCCATCATCCAGATCGTTAAGGAAAATGTTGAAGAGGATTGGACCAAGTATTGGCCCCTGGAGTACACCAGTAGCCGGTGTCCTCCAGCTAGACTCCCTGCCACTGATCACAACCCTCTGAGCTTGGCCATTCAGTCAGTTTTCAGTCCACCACACAGTCTGCTCATTCAGCCTATACATCCTCACCTTCTCTACAAGGATGTTCTGAGACACATTATTGAAAGCTTTACTGAAGTATAGGCAGATAATATCCACAGCCCTCCCCTCATCGACCAAACCAGGCTTTTCATTAGATAAGATTATGAGCATGGTGAAGAATGACTTCTTCTTTATGAATCCATGCTGACTTCTCGCAATGACTTCCTTGTTCTTCCTGTGCCTGAAAATGGTTTTCCAGGATCAGTTGCTCCCTCATCTTCCTACAAATCAAAGTGAGGCTGACTGGTCTGTAGTTTTTAGGGTCTTCCTTGTTCTTTTTGATGACAGGAATGCCCTTTGCTTTCCTCCAATCCTCTTTCATCTCTTCTAGTTGCTACAGTTGTTTAAAGATGACCAAGAACAGTCTCACAATGACATCTTCCAGCCTGCTCAGCACTCATACGTGCACCCTATCAGGCCCTGTGGATTCATGTATGTCCAGTTTGTTTAGGTATTTTCTGACTTGATTTTCTTCCACCAAAGTGGGCTGTGTTTCTATACACAATAAGGTATAGTCAACAGGCAGATCTGGTGTTTGGCAAAGTAGTAGAAGTTGCCTGTTACCTGTCTAGACACACTTTTAAAGTGAGTGATGCAAAAAAATATTTTAAATGACTCGATCCATTTAATTGTGTTACAAATTTTCTGAAGTTGTGTAGTGCCAAGTGCTAAATAAAATGAGTTGGCCCAGAAGGTTTTGTGGATCAAGAGGGTCACTCTGAAATATCTTAAACCCGAAGTTGTGTTAGCTTTCCATTTTGAGATCTCAGAGCTTCTTCTGTTGATCCTTGGCATTCATTATTTTATGACCCCAAATGTTAAACTAAATAAAGCAAAGCTAATCTAGCTAATTTTCTTGTCAGGCATAGATATGAAATTAGGAAATGAGAAATACTCGAGTACATGAAAAACAATTTTATAACTGCATCATTTGCAATACTTTGACAGCCTTGGAGCTTCAAAATGGGGATTTTTTTTCAAAGAAAAGGAAAAAAATCACTAAATATAGTAAATGACTAGAACTATTTACTAAAATTATCCCTGTGTTATGAGCAGTATGAAAACATGTGAATAATGTGCAGTAGTTAGGGAAGTTGTCCTTATAACTCAGTGCTTTAAAACTAAGGTTATGTAGAAAATCTTTAGTCAATCATCCATATTTCTGTTTGGATAAAATTAGATACAGAATTATTGACATGTATGGAAATATAGACAATTCATTGGCTTAGGCTTGACAGTTTTAGAAGGAAATTACTTAGCTTACTTTTCTTATGAATGTGTACCTTCTCTTTCTCCCTGGAAGTAACACTGCTCTGCCCACAAGTACGCTTTCCAGAGCAGTCTTTACACAGAAGGACACTCAGAAGACTTGTACAATTACAGTAATTCAGGACAGAAAAGAAGGCCTCCCTCATAGTCTGGGAGAATAAAAGATATCAAAGTGTTTATAACAATTACAGAGGTTAGCTAAGAAGTTTTGCTTGCTTTTCCAGAGGAATTATCTTCTTAATTTGCAGCTGGGCATTGGAAAAAAAGTGGAGACTGACTGCTGTGAGTTGCAGAGATAGACTTGGATGCACTTTTCAGCTTTTCCAGATACACAGAAATTGAATGCTTATCTGACCTTTCTATCTCAAGTGTCATAAATAGCCTTAAGGCTGTTTGTGCATGGTGAGAAAATCCAGGAACTTGTCACATACAATGGTCCACAGTTTACTATGAATCAATTCCCATCATTTATAGATAAATATTACTTTAGCCTCTAGCAGTGCTAGAGCAAAGAGAACTGACCAGCTGTTTTTAGCTTTATTGAACCATAAAAAATATTACTTTTTCAGCTATAATAGGTAATACTGGACTAATTGTACTCCAAGACAGCTAATTATCAGGGTGTAGCTGAAGATGCTGATTCTTGTTCTAGGAAATATATTGCATACTAAGTGGTAAATCTACTTATGCCAAAAAAAAAAAGAGGCTAATGCTTTATCAAAAAAACATATGTACAGATCCTCTTTTAAAAAAATAATACTTCAAATGCAGTACATAAACTGTTTTCCTGGAGTTAAATAGACTCCTGGAAGAAGTTGACAAATATCTAATTTTTTCTAGAAGAAATGTGTGGTTTCAAGCCAAGCAGGGGCTTTTAGGACAAACTGAGACAGTCGTCATCTATTCTGAGGTCAAGATATGACTCAGTAAACCATTTATTATAATGAGCATTTAGCAGGGGCCTTAGTTCTCCTCCAAGCAGAAGCTGGTTGTCTGTGTTGTAGGTGCTACTATGAAGCCAACAAGATCCCAAGAATACATCTGAACATTTTGGCTCCAAATTTAGGCCCAAAAATATCCAGACTTGGGTTCAGCATGACTTATAACAATAACAACAACAATAACAATAATAATTATTATTAACTATTAGAATTATTATTTTTTTTATTTCCCTAATGCAGTTGGTCGTGTATTTATTTAGATCTGGAGCCTTTAAAGTGGTTGATTTCAATTCTTCTCTCTTGTGAAACTAAAAGCCCTAAATCAGATGTGCTGATTCCCAGTAAGATGCAGAGACAGCATCTGATACTTATGACAGGAATCTCCAAAAAACAGTTGAGTGAGGAATTGCATAAATCATGTGGAGACAGAAAAAAGAATGATTCAAATTAGCTCCTTATATTAAGGCAGCATCAATGACTCCTAATTTTCTTTTGTCATTAACTTATAATATTTATGTCTTCTTCAATACTTGGATATCTCTCACCCCCTTTTGTTTCTTCCATGTGTATGCACACAAGCACACAAGTATATGAAGTCATATACATGTGTACACATACACACGTTTTTGCTTATTTTTTTTATAAAGTTCATATTGATACTCTTTTAATTGACCTGATTTACTGTCTTTCTGAGTGTAGCCTTCCATATTGTCTAATCAGCAGAAAATTAACAAATTACGTTTGGTTTTGAAGTTATTTTTTAATTTAATCTTTCATTGTTGTTATTTCTTTGTAACATCACCAGTTGTTAAAAAAAAATCTGCAGGTTTTGGAATAGATTAATTTACTGATTTGAAGCCTTATATATATATATATGAAGCCTCTTATAACTAGGATTCTCTCCCAGTGAGCTATTTACATTTAACACTGATCTTCTCTGGATGTTAGTCTTATGCTATATTAATGCCAGTTCAGGCTTTGTTGTAATGGTGAGTGGAAGACAGAAGACAGGTTAGAGTTTATGAAACACTGCCCTCTTGCGTCTCAGTAAAAAGACACTGGAAAGAGCAATTTGGATTGTTTTGGTTTGTTGTTTTTGTTTTTTTTTGTAGCTACAAGTAAATGATACGATCACATTTTCAGCTCATATTTTGCTGGGCTGGAGAAGATTGCTTCTTGCTTTGACCTTCTCATCTTCATTTTTTTGTAAGCAAAAGAGGAAGGGATGTTTGCTGACAATTTTTATTATTGATGGAGGAGTAAGAGAAGATAAATAAAATCTCAGAAAAGAAACGGCTAGATGCAAAATTATATATCTGGGAGAAGTGCATAAAATAAATGCATACAAATACACTAAAATGAAGAGAACAGGAGAGGGAAAATAATGTGGTGATTTCTCAAAAATATTACATTGTGTTTTGTAAAATATTTTTACTAGCTTGAACTGATCCTGGAACATTGTAGGTACTATGAAATAGAAAAAGCTAGAAACTGAAATTCAGATGGAGAAGAGGTATGGAGACAAGGTCTATGAATGGAATTAATTATCAGCACCTTCTTCCAAGAAGCTAAGGAAATACTCCTTTACTTGGCATGATTATAATGAGTTGGATAGAACTGCAATACTTGTACTCATATGATAGATCTTTGCTCATCTGTACATATAGCTGTTAAGGAATAAGAAATTTAAAAAGTCTGTGTTCCTATCAAAATTCTTAGTCAAACCATATGGTAGTTAATAGACTATGTATGGGATCTTTCCACAATCAACACATACATAAGACACAACACTGTCTCCAAACGCATTTGGGTTATTTGAGAAACTATTTTTGGCATGGATTTACAGTGAGGGGCTATAAAAACTTTAATCACTCCCAGGAATGACTGAAGGAGATGATTTCTTCTTTCACTCATAGCACTCCACAATAGGGACCTGCTCTTGTCACAGGCTCTGACCCAGGGATCTGGCACTATCACACACAACTGTATGCCAGAATGTTCAGGTAGTCCTACTTCATAAGACTGTCCCTCTGTTCTTGAGCTAAACACTCTAGGTGATACATGTGGTGTACTCCAGAACTGTTAATTCAATTCAAGAATGCTCAACTACATGAGGAAGAAATAGTGGAAAAAGATAATACCTAACTTATATGGCAGCTAGAAAGATTCTTCATGTCTTCTATATAAAAAGAGCATGTTTCAATGTAATTGACCAAAAATCTCTCTATACTCTTGACAGCTGCTGTATTGTGTATACTAAAATCAATTTGCTTTTAGTTGTCTCCATAGATTTATACACAAAATCAATGCTTGATTAACCAATGCATGCCTAGCTACAGTAGCTAATCTCCCTAATTCCACTCCTGAGTGACTGAGTAACAAATTTTCCTAAATCAATCACTGGCCTGATTTTTCCCCGCTGCCAAAGGAGCATTTCATTCTCATGCGAAGGGTCTGTGTTGCAAGTATCTGTGATGTGAATCAAAAAATGATGCGTGTGACTCCACCCTAGAAATTATTATTTATGTATATGTATATGATACTTTATAGATAATAAGACTTTAAAGGATTTGCCTTTGTGTTAAAAGCATTTTGAGATTCTTCAGCCAGAAAAAAATAATGTATTTATATAAAAATTAGAATCACCACTTGAACTTTGTGAGAGGTGAAGCATCTGCTCAGGTACAAAACTATTTCTTACTTAAGATCCAGGAATAATTTTTGAATGAGTAGGAATTCAACTTCTGTTATGTGTTTACCTGGAGAAACTCACACCACTATTACACACAGCACACAGTAGTACAGTGGCTTGGCTCAGCTTTTCCTAGAATAGTCAAATCCTTCCTACTTGAACAGAGACATTCATATTTAATGAAATCTTTCTTGTCTTGTTTGTGGTCTAGAAGCAAATTATTAATCTTTAGAAAATGTCTGCAAATATCCAGAAAAAAAGGACTGAGCTTCTAAGGTTTCCTGCTTTAAAATTATCATATTTGAAGAAGGTTTGTAAACAAACTACCTCTATGGCAATTATAAATGTGTAGGATTTTGTTTTGAGAGCTCTGGGATATTCATTGCGTGCTTAAGTGTGACTGGATATGGGCTAATGAGAGAAACTGTGTGGAATGCAAGCTAGGTCATACTGTACTATGTGCTTCCTAAGACCTGGAGGAAACAGTTCTCTTTTCAGAGAAAAGAATCATTTTTCTCCTTAAGAATATTAGACTACCTGTGAAGGGAGGTGCAAGCACTAGTTACTGATACTCTCTAGATTCATTCAGTATAAAGTTGCAGAATATTACATGTTTTATATCATTGTCTAATCATCGATGTTATGTGGTAAAATTCCTACTTGGTATCAGAGTAGAAGTATGACAAAATAATTTCTTTGATTTCATTTCCAGAAAAATTTCAGGGAGGAAAAAAATCTTTAAAGGTAATTGATGTAATTCAGAGTATTTGATCACTAACAAAGGTATAACAGGGACTGAGACTATAAGAAAGGAATTAAGTTATTCACAAATGTGAAAAAAACAGTTGTGCTTTCTGAATTAAAAGCTAGTAGCCTTGAAAAAACACAGAAAGATGAAAGGTTATGCAAGATATTCACATGAAGAGATGAGTCTTGAGATGTATAAAAAACAATTGCAACACAACTTGGAATGTTTTAATCAAGGTTTCTCTGTCTTCTATTTTTGTGTCATGGCCTTTAAAAAATAATTTCTGAAGAAACATTTCATAAAAGACATCAAACATATAAGCAATCAGATCTGTCAGGAAAGGAAATGAAGATGAGGCAGGGACAAGTTTGAATCTCATTAGAATTCCTGCCTGGAAGGTTATTGTTAACCTATTTTCCCTCTCCTTTCAGAAGCCATTATTTGTGTCAGTTAGAAGAAAGGAAAGGAATGAAAGAGGGAAACGCAATGAAGGTCTTCTTAACCTTTAAATGGCACCTAACCTGTGTAAGTAGTTTGACTTGTGGGAGACACAGATGCTACTGATGCTATAATAATCTTTATCTGGAGATAAATATGCAAAATTAACAGGACAAGAAAATTATGTAAAATGAGGCACATTTTTACTATATCTAAAACTGCTAAGCTTTATGTGGAGTATATAAATAGAGCTGCTTCAACAAAGGTTTTTATACGCTCTGATCTTTCCCACAGACTGTGGTTTAGCTTTTCACTATGTGATAGCTGGAATAATACAAGTCAGGGAAAGTGTAGGTCATGAAAATGTGAGCAATGAAATTACTGCTAAAGACTGCAAAACTTCCCCTGCACACACAATCTTATAGTTTCTTATTTTTTAGCACTACTTATGGAATTAATATGTCAAGTGAGTAAAGATGACATGATACTAGGTTGTGTCTCTACTTTTTTCAGTGCTTTCTGCAGATATGTTTTGCCGCCTTGACATCTATTTCCATATGAGAAATTCCAAAATAAATCCTTTAGAACAACGAGCTTTGTCCGCTACCTTTTATTTTCAACTTGATGAAGAACACAGGAAAAGATGTAAAGTTTATTTCTATTCCATAGGTGTCTGGGAGAGATAAAATAAAAAGATATGTGTTAACTATCATTAGGTAGTTCTTCCTCAGCCATATATGTATGCTTCACAGGGGCAAGATACTTGTTTTCCTTGGGCAAGAAAGAAAAAGAAAAGTATGTCGTCTAACACCTCCAGAAATCTACTAAACAGGGTGGATTTAGAAGGACAATGTTAGCTTCCTCAATATTAATTTTAAGTTCTATGATACATATCTTTTACAATGACCAGTAGGTGTACTTTAGCAAACTAGTGCTGTAGCAAGCAAGGTAGTGGGAGGAAAGGTCCTAAGTAAGAAAGTCAAGGTATAAACGTTCTTTATAGAAATAGATCTAAACTTGTAAAAGCAAAGGGAATTTGTTCTTTGAGGAGGAAAACCTCCTTCCCTTGCAGGACCACTTCTCATCATCTTAGTGAACGAATACTTATTGGACAATATAGACTAAAACTTGTAAGGATGATGTGCCTTTATTCAAGAGTAGGAAACAGAGGGGCCACTATGTACTTAAGTACTTCTAATTCAGCAAATCTCCAAAGATGCAGCTTCTAGCAACCGATCTGCCAGTTTTCATAGCATCTTGGCAGTTTACAGTGATGCATAACTGAAAATGTGTGTTTGCTACTGTCAGTTTTTGATGTCTAATAAGCACATCTTAAGTGACATTATCAATTAGAGTGTCATCTTCATCAACAGCAACTTCATTATATTTTTCTGCTATGGAAAAAAACTAATTTGAGCATAATAAACACTTGAAATTGAAGGAAACTATGACAGTTTTCTATTCTAAGTTTGCTGAGCCTACAGCCTGCAGGCACTCTCACTGCAGCTTTGTTTTCTCTGTGTGATGTTCATGGCTATATATTTTTCCCATCTAACTTTTCTTTCTGAAATAGTATGCTTCTGAAGAAACATATTTTTCTGCTATCATGGCTTTCAGATGCAAGATTATCTTTATCTGGAGTAGCTACAAAGAATACTCATTGCCTTGCAATGAGAAAGGCTAGGATGTCAACAGTTGTGTCACGGGACTGCTCCAGTCAATACTCTTCTCCACCCTGATAGTTCTTCACTTACAAGAGGAAAATTGTTACCTCTTGGTCCATGTGAGACATAATTGAACCTGGAAAAGTAGAACATTTCTGCTGCGCTCCTGATATGCAACAAAGCTGAAGATATTGCTCAAAAAGAAACAAAGACAAAAAAAATGCTGAACTTTTAGCTCTGTCATGATGGATTTCAATCCATTATAATTTTCTGTTGCTTAGTTCACGTAAGTTAATATCTGCAACAAGACAGAGACTTTAGCCTCTGGCTGAACGTCATGACCAGAAAATACACTTGGAGACTCGACGAACTTTACTGTAGACAGAGTACTAGTAGCATCGTGTAGACAGTCTGTGGTATTTTTCTGTTCTGCATGCGAGTGCGCACCAGAATGAGTACAGTGTACGTGGACATATTGTCACCAAATTAGTCAGCTCATATATTTGGAACACTACAATTATGCTATCACAAATATTAATACAACCTAACTGTGGATTTGCTCAGCTTCTCAGGAACTACTGGCAACTCATAGCCCAGAAAGCGAACTGTATAATGACTGGGCTACATAAAAAAAGCAAAGCCAGGAAGCTGAGGGAGGTGATTCTGCTCCTCTACTCTGCTCTCATGAGGCTCCACCTGGAGTACTGCATCCAGCTCTGGAGTCCTCAGTGTAAGACACAGGCCTGTTGGAGCAGGTCCAGAAGAGGGCCACAGAAATGATCAGAAGGAAGGAACACCTCTCATATGTGGATAGGCTGAGAGAGCTGGAGTTGTTTAGATTGGAGAAGAGAAGGTTCTGGGGAGATCTTAATGTGGCCTTTCAATACTTAAAGGGGACTTATAAGAAAGATGTGGACAGCATGTTTGGTAGGGACAGCAATGACAGGGCAAGGGGAAATGGTTTTAAACTAAAAGAGGGAAGATTGAGACTAGATATAAGCAAAGAATTTTTACAGTGAGGATGGTAAAACACTGGAACAGGTTGCTCAGAGAGGTCATAGATGCCCCATTCCTGGAACCACTCAAGGTCAGGTTGCACAGGGCTCTGAGCAACTGGATCTAGTAAAGATGTCCCTGATTTTTGCAGGAGTGTTGGACTAAATAACCTTTACAGGCCTCTTC
Organism: Phaenicophaeus curvirostris; assembly: GCF_032191515.1. Lineage (NCBI taxonomy): Eukaryota > Metazoa > Chordata > Aves > Cuculiformes > Cuculidae > Phaenicophaeus > Phaenicophaeus curvirostris. The sequence goes on along the minus strand of NC_091395.1, from coordinate 45,226,627 downwards.
CAACCCAAAGTATTCTATGATTCTATGCATAATCACCTCACGGATTCAGCAAATATAACAAAAAATCCTGGCACAGATGTTGAGAAGTTTTGTTGAAGCTGAGATAATGCAAAATGAGAGGTTTATAATTCCTAATACAGCTATGCCTCATTGGAAATTTCTAAATTTAGATGTGTTGTTAAGTTACTTTCTTTATCTCTTCTTTTATTTTGAAAGTTATCCACGCAGATCTATCTCTCCTTAGAAAAAATTTGAAACAAAACCTCCAAGACAGAGCAGAAAATGAAAGCAGCCTATCAAGCTAAACTTGTCCTTACAGTTCCACAAAAAACAAACAAACAAACAAGAGCATTAATCTAGTTGAAACAATTTAATGCACGTTTCTGAAGGTTTTGGTTATTTACTTGTTCCATTCATATTCAAGATAGATCCGTGTCATGCTACCAGCTAAATAAAGAAAAATGACTCATTTCCTTGACAACTGCAGGCATTTCTAACAAAACTAAAACATGAAACTACCATAGTGCAATAAGCAGAAACAAAGCATCATAGGATTTTTTTTCTATACATCACTGAGGAATAAAATTCCATGCACAAGTTTAAATACTATTGGCGGGAGGAAAAAATGAAAACTGTTGAAGGATTTTAATGAAGTTTTTGATACAAAACAAAGCTGTGATTCAAGAAGTATGTTTACCTAATTTTTATTAATGGCCATAGCAATTTGTTGGATAATTTCAGTGTATGTTTCTTAATCGATGTGGAAGTCACACAGACACGGTCTTGCTGTTGCCCATACACAGTTGAAAAGCAAAAGCAATTTGACCATATTAGGCTAATTTTGCTAGACAGATTCAGTTCATGCTTCAGCTGTCAGAACAACTTCTGCTTTCACACTGTTACTGATTTTGACATTCCTTTGAGCAACTGAAACAACACAGATTCGAGGTAGGCTAGATAATAGCAGTGTTTTATTTTGAATGATTTTAAAATATGAAGTTAGCTTCATAATATGTTTGTCCTGAAGAATTTTCAGGTTTTCCCAAGCACAGAGCTTGGACTACTAGAAGTATTAGACTACTGTTGCACAACACAGGAAACAGATGATAAAATAAAATTATTCTGCAGGTAATTGTATGAGTATAAATTAATGCATACACAGATTACTTTTATGCATTTGTTAATTCATACAATTAATAAAAACAGCTTATTAATCGTAAAGCTTGTACAGTCTTGTGTCTCAGTTACTAAAATAGAGTTTAAAGGTCACAGTTGACAAGTCTCAGATCTCAGAGTAGTGACAGAGAAGAACAAGAAGAAATTGCAAACTAATCTGATAAATTACAATAACTGTACATCTTTGAACAACTTACCTTCACTTTTACCATTGTGTCATTAAGAAAAACCAAACTGTCCTTGGCCATTGCCACAAACTCAATGACTTAGCCAGATCCCATCTCCCAAGAGAAGATGGTTGATATGCTGTTGCAATATGCAGCAGGTTTACTGCCTGAGAGGGAGACATAAGCATAGAATTTATTTCTGTAGTTTTCAGCTTCAGCCCAGAAAAACACGTCTGCTATGGAATTAGTGTTGCTAAGAAAACTTGCCTTGTAGGATTCTCAGTGTCTGTGTAGAATTTGTAAACTGTACAATGAATGAGACAAGTCATGTGACAGTTATTTTTCAACTCCTTGTCCCAGAATATCCAGTCTGCACTTATAACTGTGCTGAAGTTGTCTATGCTTTTTTTTATCCAGCCTCATAGTCCCTTTCAAAATATATCTCTGACCTCCAAAGGTTTTACTCTGTCACTGCTGTTCACCTACTCTTAGTCTTAATTAGACTGTAGCTGCTCTAGTTTCACTGCTGTAATCTGCCTGGAAAGCTGCTATCACTTTGGGTACAATTTTTTCAGATGAAGAATGCACACATGCATGTGTTGGAGGCATGTGAATTTGAACTTTAAATATGCTCCGTATTAGTATGTATCTCTACATGTCTCATGACTAACATTCTGTCAAATAATTAGTTTAAAAAAAAAAGTGATTTCTATGTGTTGAGTTTGGTCTATAAAAATTCAATGAGTTACCCAAAAAGGGATTAGAAAAATTTCCTGTAGTGGTCTGTCTATGTAATACATGGAGGTATCTGTAAGCACTCCTGGGGTTAACTGATGTGACTTTCTCCTGAAAAAAGTGAGTTGGACTTTGGTGTAAAAGTTCAATCTTTGTCTTCTTCTAGTGAACTGAATTATAAAACTTATCTGTTCTTATTCTGAGTGATTTCAAATATAAGTCCTGACTAGCGTCAGTGCAGGATATCCAAATCACACAGCTAGCGTTCTCGTCACCATATCTGCTTGTCTCCAATGTCTTAAGTGCCTTTAGGCAAGTGATTTTTTGTATTCTATATAACTACGTAATAAAGTGGAAAGCCTTACAGTTGATAATACTCTACTTTTTGACATATGCCTTTCTTGCCTTGTTTTTATTTTCCTACAAGAATTTCAAGAAGTAAACATTAGCTCCAAGATTAGTCTCCAAAAAATAATACCTACTTCAAGTATTCTATGGGAAATATCAAATGACACAAGTCTGTTAAATAATCACTATTCAGGTAAAAATCCATTTTTTCATTCTTTTCCAATAATGCAAATTTGAATAATCTATCAAACAGCTTCCATCTACTAAAATTTATTAAATTGAGATTGCTTAGTTTGATTTATTTCTTTGGCATGCTTGAAACATAGGAAGGTATTTCATTTCAGAATACAAGGAATAGCTTTTCCAGGAAACTGGTTTTAAAATGGAGATTAACTTCTAGTTTATACTCAGTCTTCTCTTCAACTGTCTGCATTTAAGTAAACTAAGCTTCATTTGGCCCATATTCTTTGTATGTGTTTTTTATAATTTAATGTGCTGTGAAGTGCAAGTAAATTCTGGAAAATTCAGTTAAAAGAATAAACATCAATTAAAAATATGGACTCATATGAATGAAAACATACCTTCCTAGGGGGAAGGAAAGATAGTTCTAGAAAATAAATTAATCAGCTCTCCCCTATAAATGTAATATTTGGAAAATTGTTGAGCATACCGTAACTAGGAATACTTATCCTTATTTCCCATAACCTCCTGATCACAGAATTCCATTTTTCCCATTTTCAATAATTGGCGAGTATAGAGATGAAATTACCTCTGCCAATGGACTGCCTTAGATTAATTACCTGGGATTTTTCCACTGAAATACTTGAGTGAAGTCTCAGAAAAGATGTACCTTTTTGTTTTACTGAAATTTAAAGCAGAAATTTACCTATAGCTTTCCTGATAGATTTCATGTCATTGTTGTTAATACATGCTCACCCATCTTTTTTTTTGGTGTGTGTTGGTCTCGCCTCCAAAGTAACAAGTGTTAGGATGAGAGGAAATGGCCTCAGGTTGTGCCAGGAGAGGTTTAGACTGAATATTAGGGAATAGTGCTTCACTGAAAGAGTTATCAAGGTCTGGAACGGGCTGGCCATGGAAGTGCTGGAGTCACCAGCCCTGAAGGTATTTAAAAGATATGTAGACGTGGCACTTAGGGACCTGGTTTAGTGGCAGACTTGGCAGTGTTAGGTTTACAGTTGGACTCAATGATCTTAAAAGGTCTTTCCAACCTAAACATCTCCCTATGATTCTTTTTGCAATAAAAGCTGTCCATATTCAGTACACAGGATGGACAGTGATAGGGTGAAGAATTGTTAAAATATGCCAGTATGTTATTTATAAATTGAAATACAAGTTTGTGATGAGACTCTGAGCAACTGAGGTTAATTAAAAACCTCATTGATTTGTCGCAATAACAAAAAGCACAAGCTTCTCAAAAAGAAGCTGTTTTAGAGAGCTAATTGTCATCCTGGAGAAAGACCTTTGCTATCTCTGTGGCAGTAGGCAAAACATGCAAAGTATCGTTTTCAGAGATGACTGAAGTATTGTTGAGTGACTCAGAAAAGCTCTGAACTGGAGCTTAGAATTCTCAGCCTTTAGTACAACAAAACCAAAATTATCAATCATAAGAGGAAAAAGCATGTCAGGGAAGAAGGGATCCTAGTGGTTCAGGCTGCTGACGCTAACAGCTGTTTCCAAAAGAGTCAGGGCGGATAGAATTATGCTTCAGAGCCAGATCTTAAAAGGAAAATTATCTCTGCAGTTGTCACTGTATGCACAGAGGTCTTAGGTCTCTGCTTGAGACATGTATCAGCTCTTATGGGTCACAACTGCAGTACCTCCTTAGATCTCAATCCTTTAGCTGTTCAGAGAATCTCTAATACCTTTCCTGGTCATCTTTCCACAGAAACCTAGTGAGTGAATGAGAGATAAGAAGGAAGAAGTGTGACTTGTAGAGAGTCAAGATGAAACTAGAACTTCCTTGCTTTCTTCAGAAGTCTGGAGACACTCCCAAGCCTAGAAATAGCTTGAGACCCATATTCTCAAAACCAATAAGTACTCACCACTGTAAATGAGATTAATACAGACTCCTTTGCCCGTATGTGGTCCGATAAGAAGTAAAACACTCTGAAAAAATAATTTTCTTGGTTTATCAAAATGCCAAATCAATTGACATGTTCATAAGATTACCTTTAATCTGTAAAATGTCAATTCTCTGCATGTGACTGATGAAAGATATGCATCAGCTGTGTGGAAAAACTAACGTAATCAATTACTTCAGTCTGTAAGGAACAGAGTTACTATTATGAAAATGTGAATCATGAAGAAGAATATGCATCACCTGTGTGGAAGTACTAAGAAAATCAATTATTACAATCTGTAAGGGATTGAGTTACTATTATGAAAACATAAAAAATCCTATGAGGAAATTAACATTTTGGTATTCACCTCATAGTTTGGGTAACATGCAGCATGTGAACCCTAGGATGATAATGAGGATAAAAAGAAGAAACGATACAGAGAGAAAGAGAAAAAGAAATGAGAATAATTTATTCCAAGTACTCAATGAGACAGGAATCCTTGGAAAATTGTATGTACTTATACAGTTAAAGACTACATGGTGTAGACAAGCAAGAGTAATAGGATAAAATAACCTAACAGGCTGGACCGCTGGGCAGAGTCCAATGGCATGAGGTTTAACAAGGCCAAATGCCGGGTCCTGCACTTGGGGCACAACAACCCTATGCAGTGCTACAGACTAGGAGAAGTCTGTCCAAAAAGCTGCCTGGAGGAGAGGGACCTGGGGGTGTTGGTTGACACCTGACTGAACATGAGCCAGCAGTGTGCCCAGGTGGCCAAGAAGGCCAATGGCATCTTGGCTTGTATCAGAAATGGTGTGACCAGCAGGTCCAGGGAGGTTATTCTCCCTCTGTACTCGGCATTGATGAGACCGCTCTTCGAATCCTGTGTTCAGTTCTGGGCCCCTCACCACAAGAAGGATGTTGAGGCTCTGGAACGAGTCCAGAGAAGAGCAACAAAGCTGGTGAGGGGGCTGGAGAGCAGGTCTTATGAGGAGCGGCTGGGAGAGCTGGGGTTTAGCCTGGAGAAGAGGAGGCTGAGGGGAGACCTCATTGCTCTCTACAACTACCTGAAAGGAGGTTGTAGAGAGGAGGATGCTGGCCTCTTCTCCCAAGTGACAGGGGACAGGATGAGAGGGAATGGCCTCAAGCTCCACCATGGGAGGTTCAGGCTGGACATTAGGAAAAAATTCTTCACAGAAAGGGTCATTGGGCACTGGCAGAGGCTGCCCAGGGAGGTGGTTGATTCACCTTCCCTGGAGGTGTTTAAGGGACGGGTGGACAAGGTGCTAAAGGGCATGGTTTAGTGTTTGATAGGAATGGTTGGACTCGATGATCTGGTGAGTCTCTTCCAACCTGGTTATTCTATGATTCTATGATTCTATGATTCTAACTTAATTCTAGTGTTTTCAAGATTCTGAGAGCTTAATCTTGAAACTTTTCTTTTAATTATTTTCACTGCATATCACTGGGAATTTGCAATGCAAAATATAATAGGTCTTATGGAATCATATACTGATATAGATCTATATCGACCTATATATAGATAGATCTACTTGTAATGAAAACCTGAATCATATTTATCTATGATGTTCTGAGCTTAAATGGAATTTTTTTAACAATATATAGTAGCATAATTCATACTTACACAATACTTTGCATTATTATTTAAATGAAATATGTATGAGGTACAAAAACCAGCTAATGACAATTTTTCTGGGCATTTGTTAAAAATTGTGGATTTGCTCAGGGCCACAATAAAATACTACATTCACTACTGTGTGTAGGATTCTGCAGGCTTTATTAAGCTTTCTCTTGGAAAGGCAGACAGAAAGCAAGGACTCTAAACAGCTTTTAAAACTTCTCAATTAAACTCATATGTGTTAATAGTAACATTCAAAAAGTAAAAGATCACTTCCACTGAACGCTCATGATATTTGAGCAATGCTGATTCTTTTGTCAAAACCCTAATAAACCACCAAAAACCCCAACCCGAAGCCAGTTACCTTGCCTTTCAGTATTAAATGAGTCACAGTCATATTTCTCCATATAGCCTGAGGGGTAAATTAATTTATAATAATGAACTTTATTTATTTTACTCCTGTTATCTTGTGTTCAATTGTCTTAATTTTAATCAAGGACGAAAGTGGGGGTTTTTTCTTTAATCCTGTTTATTTCATTGTTTGCAAGATAGATCTCTTCCAGGAGTCATTTAAGAGCAAGCCTTTGAGGCAATGAACCTTTTACTTCTTTATCTGTCATTAATTTAGATCACTTTTGGCTAGGCCGTTTCCATACAGTGACTTCAAGCCCTTTCAAAGGTCTTCTGGGGCAATTCTCAGTAGATTTGGCCTTTTCTGCTTTAGGTATCACTTTATGAGCAGTCTCAGACTTATTTCTCCATATGTCATAGTTGAATTCCTAGGTTAGGCTTGGAAGTAGTGGAAAGGCTGAAGAGATTTCCAGTGAAGGGGATCTTAGACTACAAACTAAGAAATTTCAGTCTTGGAAACCAATAAGACTTCTGTGGACTAGGTAATCTCAGACTTAAATAAAAACAACATGCATAAAGGCAGGGGTCTATATAACCCACAGGAAAATTCTTGCTGGTTTATTCTATTGTCGATGTGATTTTTATTACATCTTGTCTAAATGAAGAAGGTGAAATGAATGAGGAAATAGATTTCATTTAAAATTATATCATCTAAACTATATATTTCCTTATAGATGAATTACATTGCATTACTGAAAATGTTAATGCTTTCATGGTTGGAATGAAGGATTTAAGTTTTAGGTTTGTCAATCAAATTCTATATAGAATAAATATATGCAGTTCAAATGATGTAATGTTTTTTTCCATCATGTGGCACACACAGGATAAATCAGGCCCAGTCAGCATGAATTTAGGAAAGGCAAGTCCTGTTTAACTAACCTGATGTCCCTGTATGACAAGAGGATCCCCTTAGGAGATAGGGAAATCCTGTGGATGTTGTCTTCCTAGAATTTAGTAATATTTTTGGATGATCTGGTAAAACAATGGCTGTTGCAAAGTGGGTATTAATGCCTCTAGAGAGTAGTTGCTAATTTATCTCACCTGGAAAAGAGAGAAAGAAACCTCAGTTTCCCAACATAGCTTATTATAAATTTTAGTTTGGAAAGAAAAACAGTTAATAAGATTTACATGTTTAAATTGGACAAAAGATTAAATATACTGTACCTATGTAATTAAAATCCCTATATGGAAAGGCAAAAATATTTTCTCTCAGTCATGTTACTATATGCACTATTGAAGAACAGATGCTTTTCTAAGTATAGCAGTCTTTAAAATGAATTCTTATTTACTGGACTGACCTTTCTTTGAATTTATTTTTTAAGATAGTTTTATTATTTTGACATAAATCTTTATTTACTCTAGAGAGAGCAGTAGATGATGACATTTCTGTTTGTAGTAAAGCCTAAACTTTTTATTGAGCACTGTGATTTTTTTTTATTAGTTGCTAAGATATTCAGGTGATATTAAAATAAATGTCATCCTTGTTCTTCATTTGATATATTTATTTTTACAACTGCATGTATAAAAAGATTGATAGTTTTCTCAGAATAAAGATTAACATTCTTCCCATTTTTTCTGAATAATAAAGGAATTAGGCATTTGGAAACAGATGCAAATGGTTTTTCAGGCATATTTTAAAGTAATTGTCACATCCTCATATATAATATTTGCAATTAAAGATGAGAATTATTTTTATAATGGCACACTCCACACTTTCAAAATATCTACCTGGATCAAAACCTCCAGATTTGTAGGAAAATAAGATTTTTAATACAGTCCTTCGGATGATAAACATGTTTCTTGGTATACATTAATACAATTTTTTAGCCTTCACACTTGGGGAAAAATTTGGTGCTCATTTTGTCTTCTTCGTGAAGTGCATAAATAATAGTATCTATTCCAGTGCAGCTCTTGCTAATACTTGCACAAGAAAGGTATGAGGCAGGAGAGGAGCCCTTGTGCTCTCTCTTACTATGTTTTAAGACATTTTACAAACTTTCAGTACAAATCCAAGAAGGAACAGCGTAACCCATAATTTTTGCAGAATAGCAGGCACTGATCTGCTAGGTACACATGTACATTTTTTTCATTGCTGCATTGAGCTGTTATGCACTTTCTTTTTTATAAATCTCTCAAAGACTACTCACTTTTTACTTAGAGATAGTTACAATCGCGAGTCATTGCATAAAAATGAAAGTCTCTGAAAGAATGTCCTCCAACTGAAATTGTGAGAATGAAACACAGTTTGTTCAGCGGGAAGGAAAAAAAGCCAATTAGCCATCCATAGAAGAATATCACTTACTATACTTATTGTCAATAATATAGCAGGAAATAAGAAATAAAGAAGCAAGAGAAAGCCAATATGCAGAAGGAGCAATAACTTCACCATAAACCAAATGTTAGGTGGCTGAGATATGGCCAAGAATAATATTTATCTGATTCACCTAGGCAAAATCATGCAACTTTAAATGCTGTTGCAGGTGAAGATCCAGTTCTTAATAACTTTCCCTGCTTACTGGTCTTTGAGAAGCTTTCAGACAGTAAGCCGTGTTTGATGAAAACATATACAATGAGCTCAGTGCAACTGAGACAAAGCCATGTGAACCACGACACTAAAGTTAAAGTGGAATCTTCATTGAAAGGTAATATCCAAAGAAGGAACAATGGCTGCCATGAAACATGCTCTTCTCCCAAGAAGGTCTTCTGACAAACTGCCTTTGGCAGTGTAGTCTCTTAAAAAGATGTGATATGTGAGTTTCTGGTCCCTGGGCAGAAATAGTAGGGCTATTCTCAGGAATAGTGGTTAGCATTATTTCTTCAGCAGTTGTAAAATTTCATATATTGTATAATAGACAACAAGAAAAATGTCCTGAACATTTCGTTTGCATTTTATTTTTCCCTTACTTGAGTAACTCCTTTGAAACAGGACTCAAGAACTGTTTATAAGTTGAGAGAGAGTTGCAAGGAGATGACAGAGTAACACTAATTGATCCAGGTCACTACCTCATGTCCCATCATTTTTCTAGCAGATTGTGACTGTTCTTGATAAACTAGGCTCCTTATCTTCTCTTATCTGAAAATGTGTAGGAAAAAGACTGAGTTTATTTTAAGATTTCTGCTGAACTAGCCTGCACTTATTAGCAATAGCTGGAATACAAAAGCTGACATGGCCAATCCATTTTTTTGACTACAAATCCAAGTGAGCCTTATGTCACTTTCTTTATTTTATTTTTATTTTTGGAAGAGGGAAGGGATGTAGCAAGGCAGGATGGTGTTTTGCAAGTAATTTTTTTTTTCTTTTCCATGAGTTCCAGATTTTGTCTGAACACTGATGTACACCATTCAGAAATGGCTTACTTCAATCCCAGAAGGATGATTCCCAGTTTTCTCCCTAGCCAGTGGAACAAGGATGAGTCACATGAATTACAGAAGTGATCTCCTTAGCTCCAGGGCCACAAAGGAAGGAATAAGTAGATCCAGGAAATAAATAACTGGCTCCAAATCTAATGTGAGGTGCAAAACTTTGGGTTCTTTGATCATGGGTTGGCCTGCACATCACCAGGCTTGCTGTGATGGGCTACACTTGCCCCAAAGCACAAAAGGAGCAAAGGAGAAGGTCATGTCTGTAGTAACTGGGAGAAGTCTCGTGATCTCTAGCCCTTATCCTCATGAGAGACTTCAACCTATGAGATGTTTGCTGGAAATTTAATGCAGTCCAGGATGTTCCTGGAGTGTGTGGAAGACAACTTCCTTACACAACTGGTGACTGAGCCAACAAGGGGAGCTGCCCTCCTGGACCTGCTCTTTGTGAACAGAAAAGGCCTTGTGGGACATGTGAAGTTGGAGGATGTCTTGGGCATAGCAATCATGAAATGACAGAATTCTCATTTGCAGGAGAAGTAAGGAAGGGGGTCAGTAGAATGGCCACCTTCGACTTCTGGGGCTGTTCAGACATTGGACTGTTTAGGTGGCTGGTTGATAAAGTTCCATGGGAGGCAGTCCTTAAGGGCAAAGCAACCTAAGAGAGCTGGACGCTCTTTAAGAAGGGAATCCTGGCAGCACAAGCGCAGGCCATCCCCGTACTCTGGAAAATGAGCTGGCAGGAGAGAAAACCAGCTTGGTTGATCAGAGAGATCCGGGTGTGTATCAGAAAAAAAGAGGAAAGTATATGAGCTTTGGAAGAAGGGGCAGGCATCTCAGGACAACTACAGTGATGAAGCAAGATCATGCAGAGAGAAAATCAGAAGGACTAAAGCACAACTAGAACTTAGATTGGTCAATTCTATGAAAGATAATAAAAGATCTTTCTACAAATACGCTAACAACCAAAGGAGGGCCAAAGAGAATCTTCATACTTTACTGGATGCACGGGGGACAATAATGACAAATGAGGAGGGTAAGGCTGAGGTACTTAATGCCTTCTTTCCTCATTCCTTAATAGTAAAAAGAGAGATGTTCCCTGGGTACTCAGCCTCATGAGCCAGAAGACAGGGAGGAAGAGCAGTACCAAGCTCCCATGATGCAAGAAGAAATGGTTAGAGACCTCCTTGGCCAATTAGACATTCACAAGTCTATGTTCACAAACACAATAGTACACATTAGAGCTACAGAAAAAAGTGGGTTTATGAGAAGCTATTTTTCAGGGCTTACAGAGAAAGAGACATTTTCAGTATTATTGTATTGTTTCTGTGTGCTTTGACACAAAGAAATATAAAGTGTAAGTTTCTGATGGTACTGAAATCTTATTTGCATTACATTGATAGAAAAAGACCCAGATGATGGACTGAAAGTCACAAGGAGTATCCATATATTATCTTGGAAGAATTGTGCCTCCTTTAGACTAACTCAAAGTTTGAGAAAGTAAACAAACTTTTATTCCCTCTGGGGTAGTCTTACATGAGTCGCATGTTTTTTTTCTCTTTCTGCATAAAACATTGCATTTAAGCTCTAAGGTGAATTTAACTAGTTTTCTTGGATGGTTCAGAATGATATCATACTTCTGTTCCACAGAGGAAGTCCACGTGTTCCACTAATTCTCCATGAAAACTTGCATTTCATAAACAATAATGAAGACCTCAGCTTATAACTCCTGAACTGAGATTTCTATAACTTTCCATAACTTTCTATAGGCTTAAAAGAAAAGTTTTCATTTATTTTAACATAACAAAACAAGTTACATATAAGGTGTTTGGTCAATTACTGGAAACCATAATATTAACACTTGTACAACATCATAAAATGTAGTAATTTTTTTATTTTTCTAGGAAACGCTACTAAACTGAGATGCTTATTAAAAATGTCATTAATTTTATGATCTGTAATTGCATAGGAAGATGTACTGGAGGCTACTAACATAGGGCATAACTTAAATACTATACATGACATTAGGATATTTGTGTTGTAAAATGTTATAAGATAGCATAAAATCTTTTGAAAGTCATAGCTTTGTGAACCAGATCACAAGGGTAACTGTATTAACCTTTAGAAATTCAAGTGTTGTGCATTCATTTAACCACGTGATTTGTATGACTCACACAGCTAAAAGCTTGCTCAACAGTTTTGCTAGTATACCCACGCAGTTTTCAACAGGGAAAAGTATGCTCGCAAAAGCAAGATGGGAAGTAAGGGAACAAGATTAACATGAGTATTGCATCTGCCTCCATCTCATATTTTATTTCTCTTCTGCACGTGAAGATATTAAGACCCTGCTTTTTAATTTATATGCACACAAGGTTAATTAAGGCATGTTTGCTGCATTGTTGATTACATTTTATGACTTAGATCGGTGGCTACAAGGCACCAGTCAGACAAAATTCTCAACTAAATCTCTGATGACAGAATGTCTAAGGGACGAGGAGGAGATAATACAACTTTAATTTCACAAGGAAGTTTGTGGACAGATAAAATGCCTTTAAAAGCAATGGAATGTGCTTAGGTCCCAGTCTATTGAAGACATAGCAATGTCACTTAGCAGTTCCCACGCTTTGAGTTTCCAGGGCAATGTAGCTAGGGAAGTTAGACGTGTCTATGTGCAAGTGAATCCTAATGCAATGCTGACTGCAATCTGGTAACTGAAAGGTGTAATTTATATCTATACCAGCTTCAGGTATTTTTTACCAACTGCCTCAAGTGAAATTACTGGATTTACCTCAAGTTTCCCTGATTTCTGTATTTCTCCCATCTTATGACTTCTTCCTCACAAAATGTCCATTTTTACTGTTCCCTTCAAGTCAGCTCATATGCACACTTTCTACTTGATTAAGCATAGCAAAGTTATCAGATTCTGAAATTTGACACACCTCTTCTTATTTGTTGTACAACTCTTGGCATATCTATCTACCACTGCATAGGACAGTAACATGAAAATATATCCTTTCAGATCTTTATTTAGAATTTTTATGGGCTTGATTTCAACCTTTTAAGCCTAGTATATTAGTACCATACCAAGATATTTTAACATGTACATTTCATATTTTTTCTATTTATATTAATATGAGAAATAAGAACTTCCCACCACTTCCCAAGTGACAGCTGGAATGGTTCTTCACTTTTGTAGAAGCTATATATTTCATTCTGAAATTTTTAATTTATTTAGTTTGGACAAAGGTTTTAGATGTTATTAACCAGTGCCAGTGGAAGGAAGGAGGATAATTTTCAATGCTGCAGACATCATTTTTTTCAGATGTTAACTCCTTGCCATCATGTAAGAAGAGGAAGTATGGTATCTCACAAATTGTCATGGAATGGAAAGCTGTCTCCAGCCATTGCCAAATATTTTCCCCATACTTTTAAAACCAAGTGTCTTAACTTTCTTTCTGTAGTTGTTTTCCTTTAAGTAAAATACAAAGAGAGCAAGAAGTTTACCTCAAAATATGATTAATGAAGTAATTTGCTCAAATGTTGTTTTCTAAAGTTACCTTGTTTGCCTCATTAGTTCAATTCTAATACATACTTTCCTTGCTTATCTATTTTATCATACCATTCCTTGACTCCATCTTTGTTACTGAAATCATCTCAACATCTAGTTGACACTGTTTGCTTTTTCATTTATCCTCCTATTCCAGTTCTCTCATCTTTTTTTTTATTTTTTCTTATAGTTTTTTACAACCCATCTAATTATTCTTGTTCTGGGCCTCTTGTGTAATAGTCTACAGAATGTAGAATGAATTGAGAAGACACAGCAGAAGTCCTGAGCTTGCGCAGACTGTCATATGACTTCCACAACCTTCATGTCTGTAGTATTATTACAGGAGCAGTGTTTATCCTAGAGGCCAAGAAGGAATTATTCTCTTTAGGAGGTACAAAGGCTGCATAGACCTTTTCTTATCTCCTCAGTAAGTCACAAGTAAGTTGCTAAATTTATGTCTTCAACTACTGAACAGAGTATTTCATTAGAAGTTTTAATTCCACAATGTTAATCTTTTAGGGAGGAATGTAAAATTACAGGATCAGCTCCTAAATCTAAAGGGGCATATGATGCCAAGAGAGACATAGGCAACAATAATCCTTCCTGCAGTATGTGATGTGTGTTAAGCCAGAGGAGAACCACTCAGACTTGTAGATCACAGATACTGTCTATAATCTCACCAAATTAATGTGGTGCTTCAAACTAATTTTCCCTGTTTTTCATGTCCAGGGCAATATAATCTAACTGTCTGTAATGTGTATCTATAAACAATGTGTCATATGGTATCTAGCTATGATACAGAATTGCTTAGACCTAAATTGCAAAAAAAAAACCCAAGCAACACATTGTGTTTTACCCATGGATTGCATCGAATCAGCAAGCAAAGTTTAAAAAAACACAGTAGTCTCCCTAGATCGCAGTTCTACTATCTAATCTTAATATTGGGATCCATGCTTAAGTATTACTATTTAGTACTGGAATCCATAGTATGGGAATTCATGCTCAAATATGTTCTCTCTTTGCAGTTCTTACCTCTAAAAGAGTGCTTAATAGCTATTTCAATATTCATAAAGGCTAAATTTTGATGATTATCAAAATGGGCAAGTAGCCCGTTGCTTCCCTATAAGCTGTTGATACCTCAGTCAAAATGTGCCCAGAGTGCTGCTCTATGTTACAAAATATTCTTGTAAATCATGGTTGTTAAACATTTATGGAATTAAACCCCTAGGAGTTAACCTACATTTCACTGCTGAAATGAAAGTTAACATAATTAGAATTGGTGATGCAGTCCATTGTCTTTCAAATTCAAAGTAATTTTTGTTGTGCATTTCACTTTTTCAGTTGATGACAAAGGACAATCATTACAGAAAAATCTCATCTAGACTTACTAAGAAGTAACTTTGTGTTCTATTTAGACTTGCTTTGCTCAGTCTTAGAAAAGGAATTAAAAAATACAGTTACATTCATTTATTACTGAATGATATTGAGGAAATCTGTACTTCAGGTTGTAAACACACTGAAAATAAATATATTTCAGTTTTAAAGTCAGTTTAATTACCCAATTCAAAGAGGAAAAAACTCATTCTTCAGTTTTATACATAGTAATATAGTTTTTTAGACAACCTTTTCAATTTACTTCTGGCTTCTGTAATTATTGAAGAAAAATTATATGGTGAATAGTTAATTGAAAGAAAGTAACAGGTTTTCATCTCAAAAAGAAGGTCTGGAAAGCAAGAAGTAATTTTTAAGTTTTGAACATAAGCTAACCAACAGTTCACAGAAAACGTCTCTAGACTGCCTGTTTCTTGGAGAAGGAATTAACACCATCTATTTCATGAAGATAATCTGCCACGGGACCTACAAGTTCTGATGATTTTAGGTAGGAAAGAGGACATCATTTCCAGTATCTGACCTTATTACCAGAGTTGTTAGCAATGTAATTTGATACTAGTTTAAGCTCCTGGCAGACATTCCTCAATAAATAGGCTATAAAACAGCTGTAAAACTGATGCTGGAAAGAGGGGGTTTTCAATCACTGACTTTGGGAAGACATTTATTATTTAGATTTTATTAATTACAGTGCCTTGACACACTGCAGTACCTCTAACTATTAGAAACATTCATCTGATGGTTTTACCAAGTTTGCTGTTGGCAGATAAGCATTTATTTTAGACCTAAAAATACTAGAGATGATGCAAGGTAGTTAGAATAAGAAGGAGAATTAATGCAATTTTTTATAAATGTCCCTACAAAAGTTCAACTTGTACATACACAAAGTCCTTCAAATATTCCTGTTTATGTAAATGTCTACTTCTGTTTTTTTGATGAAAGATGTCTTTATGGGTAGAAATATTACCATACAGAATCACAGAATGGTTTGGGCCAGACATTAAAGTTCATCTATTTCCAGCCCCCTTCCACAGGTAGGGACACTTTCCACCAGATCAGGTTGCTCAAATCTCTGTCCAACCTGGCTTTGAACACCTCCGGAGATGGGGCATCAACAACTTCTCTGAGCAGCCTGTTCCTTCACGTCACCACCCACACAGTAAAAAATTTCTTCCTAATATCTAAACAAAACCTTCCCTGTTTTGGTTTAAAGCCGTTGCCCCTCATACTATCATCACACTCCCTGGTAAAAAGTCCCTCGTCAACTGTTCTGTAGGTTTCCTTTAAGTTCTGGAGGGCTGCTATAAGAACTCTGTGGAGCTTTCTCTTCCCTAGGAAAAACAAGCCCAACTCTCTCAGCCCAACTCTCCTCATATGGGAGATGCCCAGCACCTGATCATCTTTGTGGTCCTGCTCTGGACTCTTTCTAATAGGACCATGTCTTTCCAGTGCTGAGGACTCCACAACTGAACGCTGTACTCCAGGTAAGGTCTCACGAGAGTAGAGTGGTAGAATATCCTCCCTCGCCCTGCTGGTCACACTTCTGTTGCAGCCCGGGATACGGCTGGCTTTCTGGGCTGCAAGTGCACATTTTTGAATTCACATTCAAAAATCCTCATTAATTTTAAAGCTTCAGATAGTTCTTGTGTATACATCCCCAAGCTTATGCGATTTTGCAGACTTAAGGATGGTTGTGGTTTAACCGTAGCCAGCAACTAAGCACCACACAGCCTCTCACATATGTCACAGTGAATTTAATATAATGTTTTGTCATATACCTTTGATAGCCACGTTCCATGTTTTAACTAATGCACAGAATTTGTGGTAATAACAAATATTTTGTTTTCATCTAACAAGTTCTTTTGGCAAAAAAGATGCAGTTGGGATTCTGCATTTCCACAGAAATTGCCCTTTTGTTTATGTGAGGTAATGAAGTAGACATTCTTGTTCACTGACCACAGCAACACTGACAACTGATGATAACATTACAATAAAGTGTGATGACAGAGGTGAAACATCAGCAAAAAAAAAAAGCCTCACCACTTTTCTCAGTGGATCTGTATACACGTAGACGTGTGCATCAGGCTTTTATCCATTGTGCATCAGCTTGTCACATAAATCTATGCCATTGATCCTGCCAGAAGCATCATTCTGATTTGCAGATGCAGACACAACTTGCTAAATTCTGCTAAGATTTGCATGAAGGACAGATGGAAGAATACAGAGTCCACCTAAGCAGTCCTCAAGAAGATAAAATTAAATCTTTAGATTTAACCTGTGTTATCATTAGTATATTTATGAGTAGAGGTAAACTACAGACAGGCTTCCACATATCTAGAATGTGGAGCTCACTGTGAAACTTATCATAGCTTCTGTCTTCCAGCACTTTGTGTTCTAAGTCCTTTTAGATAGGTAAAACAAATTTTGCCAATCAGCATACAGCATATCCACTGAGAGACTGACTCTACCTTAATGTTACCTTGTCTGAGGTAAGACACACTAGAATTTGAACAATGTGTTCACTATGGTTACTGTAAGCAAAACATTTGTATTTATAAACTGTTACTGCTGCCAGCAACTTCTCTATGGCAAAAGCATTTTTGCCTAAGGATACTGGTTGATACAGATTAGGCTAGAATTTGAGGACTATATGACATTGTCATCTTAGGAGCTTTTCTGATTCCTACATGAAAAGCTTTATGTTTCAGGTTTTCTTCAGCACAATGATTAGAAATTTATGATTCCTATCATTTATATGTACATATATAATGCATTATATAAAACTTCCCTTTTTACATACTGTCAGGAACAGCAAGTATGGCTTTCCTGTGCAGAGGAAAATGCACGTATAGTTATTTGTGTACTTTTAAGAGATGTTCAATAAACCTGCTGGATCAAAAGGCAATTCAGTTCAAGACAAGAACTGATTGCAGCAAACCTGAAACTGGTAATGTTAAGTAGAATGTCAAGCTAGAGAAATGTTCTCTATGAAAGCTGGTGTAAAACGAATTAACAAGAAAATTTCATTACCACTAGTGAAAGAGAATAGCACTGTTGGCAAAATTCTGGCCCTCATTATAGGAAACATGGAAGAAGAAGTCAGGGCATTCTTTTATGAATTAGCTATTAAACCTGTCATCTGTGCGTTATAGCACACTGTCAAACGACTAAAAGCAAATTGGCTAAAAATCTGGAATAAATCCAAGGTGCCAATGTCAAGTGTCATGATATTTCAAGTGGAATTTTGCAAAGGTCTGCCTAGGATCTGTTTCTGTTCAATATTTTCATAAGTAGCTTGGATGGATGGAATAAAGGAAATGCATGCAGAAGAAAAAAAGCTGAGAGGAACTATTCATTTTCTGGAGATCAGAATATGAATTAGCTATGATAAATTAAATGAACTTTGATCCACAAAATTGCTTTTAATAAAAACAGGTATAAAGTGCTACATGTTGTATGAAAATCAAATGCACAGACAACTAATTAAAACTTGGGTTGACAGCAGCATTGCAGGTAAAAGGTTTGGGGTTTTGAGTGTATCAAGGCCATTGAATATGAGCCAACAATGTTGTGTCACCATAAAAATTATTAACCTTGGATTCATAAAAAGGAATTCCCTATGTGACAAAAAGCATGGAGCTGAACGGTTCCATTCAGCTTGTCTCTGCTGAAGCATGGGACACTGCATTTGCTTTACAGTGAATAAAGAGGCAGAGAACCTGAGACAATCCATGTGAAGGCAGTGACCTGAGAAAATTACAAAACATGAGGAATGTTGAGGGCCACAAAAAAAAAGGAGACTGGGAAGACATCTTACCATCAATCTGACTTAGAAAAGTCTTGTAAAAAGGAAATTTTCTCTTGATACACTGTTTTTTTAGATGCTGCTTTAAAAAAGGAGCTGTTTTATAATGTGTAACCAAAAAGCACTTGTGTATGGCATTGTATCTGCTGCCTTCCCTAAATACTCCAAAGTAGCTCCATTCTCTAAGAATTCCCTTTCTAAGGGTCTTCAGTTTTTAGCCATCTCACTATCAATAATCGAAACACAGCTCCAATGCACCATTAACAAACAAACACTTATAATGCTGTCCAAGGCTGAAGTAAACTACAATATTGATTTAAAAATTAGATAGCCACATCCTGGATTGGGTGAACAGAAGTTCTCCCAGGTCTCACTCTCTCTTCTGTACTAAATACAATGACTCTCTTCTATCCTTGTTACTGGGACTCTGCCTCAGAACAAACCAGCTAATATTTGTGTTCTGGCGACCTATACACTGCCACATCCCTTTACAAATATTTGATTCTTCCATGGTTGTTTATGTGATTCTGCCATGACCAGTGTGATTCATGGTAGACTAAACTAAACCAGCTTACTACATTGATGCAGTGTTTCACCTTGCTATTCCTGCTCTGTACAAAACACTTCCTTTTTTTAAGGGAAGAACAGGGGAAAGAATAACAGCTTTCAAGATATCCGGTTTACAGCTGAAAATTCAGTTGAAATTTGGGTTCCAGACTACTTCTGTTAATGATTTTACATTAGAAGGCATTTATAATGCACACATAGTCACAGTTAAACAAAAACCATTCCACGTTATTTTTGACAGTGCTAAATGTGTGGATCAGTGTACTATATTTGTTACATCTAGACAGGTGAAGTGTCAAGAAAAGAAAAGAGAAAAAAGTCTCTGTGGTGATCGAGACAGAATGGACAAGGTATTTCATGTTTCATTTAATCATCTTAAAACAAAATTGTGCTGTCTTTTCCATTAGATTTAGGATATCAAGGGATACTGTGCCCAAACTCTGACAGTCCATGACAGCATTTAGACTTCCCTTTCCTGCATTCCAGCTCTGTTCTTTAACCAGACTACCTTTTTCTAGTGCTACACTGGAATGATCATCAGTCACTGCCTGAAAATGTTTGAAATGTTTCTGACTGGTATCATTCAGGTTCATGCTGGGCCTACTGGGGAAAAGTGAAGACCAATATGTTCCTATGCAGAACCTGTACAAAATGCTCCTTTAGAGTGGGAGGTGGAAAGACAGGAAAGGATCCTTTAATACTTGGAAAAAAATGATAGAAGAGACAGAAAAAAGAAAGTAACACGAGAAAGCTGGTAAGGAGAGGTAGTTATTTGCTGTAATAATGTATTTTTCTTCTTTAAAGCATTTGCTATTCTCAATTACCTGGACTCCTCCTTTCCCTTCTTTCCCTCCTTCTGTTCCTTCATGCCTTCCTCCCCTACATCTCCAAACTAAAAGGAAAATGGGCTTTATCAGGACAAAAATTTTAGCGAAGTCATTCTCATGACTCGATAAACTTTTGCATAGTGCTGGTGGGGACTAAGTCGCAGAAAATTATTCCAACTCCATGTCCAAAAGATATCAAAAATCAGAACCAATTTTCAGAAGGCGGAGCTGTGGGTTGGTTGGATTTGGGGGCTGCTAGGAGAGTAGTAACAGCAGGTCTGATTACTGGTAAATCCATGAAAAGAGAAATTGCAATAAAAAAGTAGAAAAATAAAGCAAAAAGAAACAAGATCAGAGGTTGTGGCTTTCCTGTAGTGACCGTTCAAGTTGTTAGTTCAGCAACCTCTTTTCCTGTTGAGAAAATGACTATGTATTAAAAAAACCTGCACACATTATGTAATATGGCACAATATAGTGTTGACTCAATAACTTCTGCACTGTTTCCTCACAGCCTTCGCCTACACTCTTCCAGTTTGTGTAGGTTCTGTTCTTTTTCTAATAGCATGGAAAAGGAATAATTGCTACAGTCTGAAGCATCCTCTTTTTTCTTGGAATCCCACAGCAGCTGAAGGTGCAGACTCCTTACAGAATGAAATCCAGAGTGATTCTACTTAATCAATAGTTTAACAGTTACTTTAATTTTGTTTCTGTGGATTGTAAAGATAGGAGCATGCAAGATAGAAATACTTCAGCAAAGAACTATATTGTGAACAATCATACTATTATTACTTACTGAGGTTTATATAAAGAGTTGTCTTTTATAGTGTCCTTTTGGATGTCATAGTTAAAAGTTTCTTCTTTTAAAGTTCAAATATGAATACCTCCCAGTCCTAAAATGTTCATCATTCTGCATTCAAAGTCATTTGACACTGAAATACTTTGTTGGCATTACTTTACAAGGTCTTGCCTAGGAGCACGGAAAACTCTCATGTTTTCATTATAATTAACACAGATCAATATTTTAAATTTTTATATAGTAATGTTTACAAAATTAAAACATTAAGCACTTCTGATATTTGCAGAAAAGTGGAAAATGGGAAGAAGCAAAAAGGGCATCGAAGTCCATGTCAATTTCAATTGTTAGTGTTTTAGAATTGCCACAGTTTTTCTTCTGAACAGTACTGAGATTCATGCTCAACAAAAACAGACATCAGATTAAGAATTAAATGACTGCATTTTTTTTCTCTAAATAATAATAATAATGGAAGAACTCTTGGGAAATCATGTGTTCTACACAAACATTTTGATGGCAGAATTGCAAAGTCCATCTTTTTTAAAATGCTTGAAATTTACTCCTGGAAATTAGGGTAGAAGTAATACTTGCTTTTTTTCATTGAAAGCATCAAAAGAAAATTTTGTCAATGCTTCATAGTTAGCAACATTTTGATAATCACAGAATCACAGAATAACCAGGTTGGTTATTCTGTTTATTCAATAAATAATATTTATTGAAAGATTTTTTTTAAGCCAGTATTTTAATATGATTATTTTCTGATCATATTCTTCATGGATCTTTTTTCCTTCTACCTTTGAATATATCAGGGCTTTGCTTCAAACGAAAAAGTGAGAATAGAATAACAGCAAACCAGAATGGCTTTTCCTCTCACCATGCTTGAATGTCTCCCCAGTCTTGCTCTTAGCATTACCTCAGAGTAACAAATCAGACAGGGTCTTCTTTCCAACACACACATATGAGTTTGTTACCAGAAGCACATTTGCCTCCTCATCACCTAAAAACTCCTACTCATTTATTGTGATATCTGAAAATTCTCATTCATCCCCGGCATTTTTATACTTGCCTTTTGTTGGGTTAGGGCAAGTGAGTTTTATTGTGTTCTATCAAAGTTGTCCTATTATCCAGAAAGTTTAAAGTAAGCTAACCTTTCTGTTAGTTAATAAGGAAAGCAAAAACATTATTTAGCTGCTATGTTGTTACATTGTCACATATGGGATGCTTGCTATTCAATGAAATATGAAGTTACAGTATCCTAATAGAATGCTACATATTACACATTTTGTACTATATGATCCTGTCACAGGAATAATATATTGTTTGACTAAAGTGAGTTATGAAGATAATAAACTACTTACACTGGTTAATATATCAAGTTTTCTTTTTCTGTTTGATATACTCATGTTAATTTCCTAAATACGACATGAAATTGTGATAAATAAATTGTCTCCTAGGTGCTTTCATATCATGCTCCTGAACACTACATCTCTGCAAGATTATATGAATTAATTATTTTACTTTTAGTAGTAATGATAACTGTAACACACACAGCCCTTGTTTCTTTCAGAAATAACTTTAGCTTGATGAAACAGGAAGAAACTTATCAAAGTAACAAGTTGCACTGAACTTACATGTAGACACCCAAAGAAAAAGTGACTTGATTCCTCTTTGAGAGGAGTTGTGTATGTCTGCATTTAAAGCACGAGCTTTTAGTTCCCTGAGTGTTTCTCAAGATTCCTGAATTTGGGAGAAACTGAGGGATATCCACCATGGCTACAGCCATTGAACAAGTCATGAAGAGAAGACAGGGCTTTTATCTGTCCCTGTATATATGGCCGCAGCAAAAGTTACTGATTTTCAGCATGTATTTTAACGTATAAATGCAATTGCATATAGATATGAAGGTCTGCATATTGTTTTCCTAGTGAGGCAGGTTTTGTTTTAGTATCGACCTAGTCATTTTGTTGATCAGACAAACCATAACAACAAAACGCCTGATGGTCAGACATTAAGGGGTTTGCTTCAGAATGTATTTCTTGAACCTGAGTTACAGAATATATGTATATTTTATTATTAATTTTACCTGTAAGGCATCAAAGAAGAGATCAGTAGTTCATTTTTTTTGCAATCAAATTGGTAGCAGTAGAGAAGATTAATTTCCACAGTTCTATTTTTAACTATGCATTCAGCTGCTTCCACAATACACAGTATGTCACTCAAAAAAATATTTTCCTCTTCATGCCTGAGGAAATAGTAGATCAAATGTGAAAATACAACAAAGAAATATTTTTATTCTTTCAAATGAATCTTCTGGAGGTCTATCTTCAGTGTTGTACAGAAAGTAAACTTCTCAACAAGCACACAAACCAAATAGTTTTCTGTTTTTTAGATATCTTGTGTCAGACATTATTTCAACATCCACTTATTTCTCTTATTCTTTTTAATAGCTACAAAGATTTGTGTTCAAGCTGTTTCATATACAATTGTCTTGATTATAGGGATTTTTTATGCCTATCACATATAGCTTAATTATCAATGACCTCATCCATGAAAATTCATATTTCATGTAAGAAGTACTCTACAGCATAAGGGGAATTAATCTGTCTTTACTATCCTTCCACATTTAAGAGCTCTAGTGTCAATATTGATGTGGGCAGCTGCTTTCACCACTATAACACAAACCAGCTTGTTAATACATGCAATATTAATTTGATTATCCAAATGAAAACTGAAGCAAATTTGTATTTCTTTTCAGGCTGTTAGTTTACTAGAAGTTTTTTTGTGGCTATTGAATGTTCATCTTCAATGTTTAAATACCGCTGTTTGCTGAAGCAAATTACTCTGAAGAATAATGCTGTTTCTGACAAGAGCAAATGTCTACTTTTATGCTCAAAAACCCTCAACTAGCATTCCCTTTCTGTAATGACTATTTCTAATCAGCTGCTTACAAATCATAAAGGGACTAAGGGTTATGTACAGGAAAAATTCCCTTATAACCTGTGAAGTAGCTGGAAAACTTCTAAAGTACTAAGTCAACGGGCTGTAAAAGACAAATGTCTCAAGTTTATCCAGGTTAATGATTCAGACAGCTTATTTTTGTTCTTACTCTTCCTGCTTCTCTTGTGCATTTTATGAAATATCTTTAAGAAAGATGATAAAGGTTTGAAGATTAGTTAGCAATAATTGAAGAGGGTAATAAAAATATACATTTCATCGCTGTTTTAGTAACTCTGATTAAACATGAATCAGCCTTATCAATTCTAGGTTTTAACATAAATAATTCTTAAATTGGAGAATAATTCTTAAGAATAATTCTTAAACCCTACTGAAATCCTGCCCACAGGAAAATAAAATTTTCTTCCACCTGCACAAAGATTGTCCAACAGTTAAGACTCACTATTGAACTCACTGTGAAAGGAGACATTCAGTATTAGCAAATCTCATTGACTTTGTCTTAAACAATTTGGTTCCCTTTTATGCACATTTTAAAAGGATTAATTCTGCATCTGTTACTTAAATTGATGTCAGGACTCTGAGTACACCCCCCCACTGGAGTTTTGTTCTACGGCTTCAAGCATTATCATTACCTTTTACTTTCTATGACTATGATTGTATACAAACACAGTGCTGTCATTTAATACCAGAATCTTTAACTGTGGAAAAGCAGAATATTTTTTTTTTGTAATCTAATTCCTTTCAACTGCTAATATAACAAAAAATCAGAAAACTGCAATTAGTGCACTCCTAACAACAAATATTTTTAAAGTATTTCCCTAGAGTACTGTAAAATGAAATCAGTGTTCCTGTTTGCTTACGAGGGGTGTAAACATGAAACTGCGAATTAATATCTTGACTTTAACTCAATGTCAGGGTTTAGCCCCCTTCCCAGCTTGGTTGACAGCTAAACATGAGCAGTTTTGGTCCCAATTTATCCTCCTCCGGGGAAAGGGAAATGAGAGAGAGACCTGTGAGTTGGATAGTAAAACTGAAGTATCATTAATAAAAAAATAATACTAAAAAGAAAATAATATTAATGAGAAAATAATAGAATATACACAAATATGCAAAATTGAAGCCCCTGGTGAATGTATGTCACTGCTGAAAGAATTTTTCACAGAAAGGGTCACTGGGGACTGGCACAGGCTGCCCAGGGAGGTGGTTGAGTCACCTTCCCTGGAGGTGTTTGAAAGACATGATGAGGGGCTGAGGGGCATGGTTTAGTGATTGATAAGAATGGTTGGACTCGAATCCAGTCAACCTAGTAATTCTGTGATTCTGTGATTCTGTGATTCTGTGATGCTGCAGGTCAGGCACAGAGAATGGTCCCAGACTGGATTCAGCAGCAGACGGGAGCTGGATTCCGGAACATGATTCAAGGATGCATGGATTCCGACAGGGTGCTGGCCATCAAAGAAGAGGGTCTGGCCCTGATGAGCTCTCAGTTCTGTGTTGAGTATGACATATACAGAATTTAATACTCTGTTGGCCAGGATTAGGTCACCCGTCTGCTCCTTTTTGCAGATGTGGCTGGTTTTTCCCCCTTTGACTTAAGGCATTCCACCAACTTCAGCGTAACCATGGCTTCCATACAGACAGATACAGGCAACGACATGGCTGCATACCAATGGCCTGGTACTTTGGTGATGATCATAATTTTTAAGTATAGAGACAGACACTGTCTGAATAAATGTAGTCAACTTTCAGAAAAAGGAAATTACTTAGATGAGGCTTAGCTTAAAAGTTAGAATACTAATTCTGCTTTAGCTCAAACCAGAGCATTTAGTCACTTACTTTCAAAATACCTAGTAGAGCAAGAATTACATCTCACTTCATCTGTGTCCCACAAAAGCAATTAACCTTGCAAAAAACTACTGCCTTCTTCATCTGCTTGAAACATCAGCCAAATTAACTCCTTTGAAATAGCAGTCAGGTAGCTGAGTTATTAAAAGCACTTTAAGATCTTCAGATGAGACAGCATCCAGTGTGCTAGGTAACATTCCTTGCTTTTTGCCCAAAATCCATTAACTCTTCCTGAATTCCATGAAGCAGAAAACATCTCAGGTGTAATTTCTAGTTCCAAGCCCTTCCTATCCAGCCATTCCCACCTTGCATTCACCATCCACTTTGTGGACTCTTTGGAACATGTCTTCTCCTATTCTGTCCAAAGGAGCTCTCCTCTCCCACATCAAGACACAATCACATTTGTCAAGTTTCTGATAAAGTCATGACATTTTTACCTCTGTCTATTTTCCTTCCTCATGCTCCACTGCCAAGTGTCCTCAGACCATTCTAAAATAAACCGGTGGCTTCAATATGTTTGGAAGTTTTCTGATAAAAAATAAATAAGAGAAGTATGACAACTACGCAGATGTAAGCATCTTGTCCTCAGATCAACAGGAAGCAGGAAGCTACACCAGGAGAAACCTTTTATGACTATCTTGCTTTTTCTTGTGATGTAATGCACCTATTAGTGAAGCTGACATGGAAAGTCCTGTGTTTCTGAGGGAAATTAAGGGAAGACTGCCATGTGTGCCAGAAGATCAGCGTGACTGAACCATCTGCAGGAGAAGGAAAGGTGTCTGGGCTGGTGACAACTGATGCTGCTACATTTTTTTGAATGTTTAAGCTCTTTTATTGGTTGTTCAAACCAATTCCTTATAAACACAAGATTTGAAAGTGACATTGACTCCCCCTTAGGAGGAATGACTTGCCTGTTCTAGATCAGATTAAATATTTTAAGAGAATAAGCATGTAGCAATTTAGTCTGAGAAGCATTTTGACCCATCTGCCTTCCTTAGTGATGCTTCTGTTCCCTTGCATATAAAGATCTGACTGACAGATTTTTTTTTTTAATTCTATACCTCCTGGGCTGTAAAGCTTCTAGTATTTGCAATCACATGAACATTAGAGATCTTATCCTCTGTTTGTATTTTGCTTTCTCTCTTCCTCACATAGGATTTGGACCAGCAAATTCTCTTTTATAAACAGAACTGCAGTTTAGAAAGGATTTCAGAAAGAGAAATATTTCTACCTGTTTCACAACAAATTTTTCACTTGTCAGTTTGCATGATCCTGCACAAGAGCTTAGAGCTGTGTCCACAAAAAAAAAAAAGAGTCAGAATGCTGTTCACATAAAATTTTTATTTTTTGTTTGTTTTTCTTATGGGAGAGGAATAGCTATAATTTTCATGCCTATCAAGTGTTCTTACTATGGTAAATCTGTAACTGGGTAACCAGGAATTGCTAGAGCCATTTTTTTTTCAGAAGGAAGTAGAAATTCAGCAGGATGTAGGGAGAAGTGTAGAAAAACATGGAAGAAATAAATGTAAATCTCAATAATCTTGAATCTTTCAAGTTCATATTTCACTTACGATGGGTAAAATACCAGAGCCTAAGTATTTGTTGGGCGAAAATTGGGGGCATCAGCCATTATTGCACATACAGAAAATACTTGTCTTCCTAATGAAACGTAGGGGTGCCAATAGAGTTCTTCTATGGAATATTGGGTTTCTCCAGGGATCGGTGTCTTTTGTCCTTTGGCTTAGCCTAGAGTTAGGGTTCAATTTGAGGGAAAAGTTCAGACCTATAGTATGAGTGGGTCTGAAGACAACTCAGCAAAAGTAACTGAGGGCAGCAAAAATGTTTCTCTGGAGGTGTCTTTCACTCAGTGGAAGGGCTGCCTTGTCCGAGGGACTGCCTACAATCAGGGCAGGGACAAAATAGAGAATCCAGAGCTTCAACTGAAACAGAACTGGATAAGGACTACCAAAGCCTTGCATTTCAATTGTTATGGGAAAAAGGAAATACAGCACACATACAGAGCTAGGAATCCATTGTTAGCCTAATTAATCTTTTAACAGTCTAGCAGTCCAAATTGTCTAGTTGCTACAGGAAAATCTTATTAATAGTGAAGCTAATTCATGTACATGATTTTCTAATATCTACCTCTTTTGTCTGGCATCCATCCCATGTCCCTTTGGCTCAAATGGCTGATGGTTTCGGTCTTCCTCAAGAAGACTTGCAGACAGGGAGCTAGTAACAGTTTTCCACCCATTCTTTCACATTGCAGCAATCATAAATCATATTCAAAATGCAAACTACTGCTGACTTTAATTTTCCTTAGGATGAAAAACAGATAATCTTAATATGACAAGTCAGACAGTTTCCCATTACACTAATCTAACTTGCCAAAATGTGGAGGCATATTTAAAAATATTGTTTGGATTCTCTTAACCTTCCCATTAAGATTATCTCTGCAATATCTACAATGATTACTCAATACACATATGTATCATAAATACAAGACTAGATTTAGAACTTATTGCAGGGGAAAGAGAGAGATTCAACTTAACAGTTGAAAAGAAGGTTATTTCCAGCAGTAGCCTTATACAAAATTGTCCCTGAGGAGAGCATTTATTGGAAGCTTAGCTCTATGAGCTGTCCTTATATGCCCATATTTCTTCCTTTCCCATGTTTACTGTAAGAGCTGGTATGTAACAGACCACATGGGAAGGGAATTTTGGATAACATCATACTGCTGTGGTAAGTTGAGTAGATACACCCTCAAGGAAGCTGTGACCTTATGAAGAACCTGCTCTGACAGGATCTGTGGCACCAGAATGGACCCACACTGGTGTAGTCCATTCCTGGAGGATGCTACGCCATGGAAAGGACCCTAGAGCAGGTCATGAAGAAGTCCAGCCCTTGGGAAGGACCCACTTTGGAGAAGTTCATGAAGGACTGTATCTTGTGGGTGGGACCCCACGCTGGAGCTGGGAAAGAGCATGAAGAGGTAGTAGTGGCAGTGACATAGCATTATGAACTAACCACGACATCCATTTCCTGTCCTTCTGTGCTACATGGGGAGAGGAGGCAGAGAAACTGGGAATGAAGTCGAGCCCAGGAAGACAAGAGGGGTAGGAGGACAGTATTTTTAGATTTGTTCTTATTCCTTATTATTTCTCTCTCATTTTGATTGGCTGTAAATTAAATTAAGCATCCTCCAGCCTTGAGAATAGTATCAATTTTCATGACAAAAGATGTATTAAAGCATTACAATTCCACATGCATACCTGTTTGTGTGCAAATCGACCCTTTCCTAGATACTTCTGGAAAATAATTTTTAACGTTTGAAAGCTGAAAACTTACTGATTTCTAGACTATTTGTCAAGTCAAGGAAAGTGCACATGGGCTGACATCCCTCAAATTGCACCATACACTACGATACAAAAATGCACACCCCAAGACCAAATAGCAAACCTTTGATTCTCTGGAAGAGACCAAAAGCAATAACTAGAAGATATCTAAGGAAAACAGGAGTCTTCAAAAGAAATATTACTGTTTTGTCTGACTGCAACTACAAGGACTTTGAAGACATATCAATGAAACTATGAAAGTTTATTTACTCAGTAACACTTTTAAATAAGAAAAGCTGACTTCAACTATAGCAGAATGTATCTCTGTGTATCTCTGTGTACCTTTTATTTTTTTTCCAGAAATATAAACATAAAACAGCTTGGTACAATAGAAGTTCATAAGATTAGAATTTAGTGACTTTTTGTTCCACTATACACTTGGGATATGTTAAGTACACAGTCATCTTTATGTGTATTTTGTTGGACACAACATAGACTAGGACTAGTTAAAGAATATAAAGAGCTTCCCAGAGCTAGCAAGTAATGTGCATAAGAAAAAAAAGAAAGAACACTGACAAAACCTTGAGAAAACATGAAATAAGCAAGTAAAATATTTAACTATTGAATTTAAAAAGGAAAACAATTCCCATGATCCAAAGTGTTTTTCTTGGGAGGAGAAATTTGTTGTGATGATTCTGCTTTTAATAGCACATAAAATAGCATAAAATGGAAAAAAGTATGCTGTATACGTCATTATTCTCTATGTCTAAAATTTATAGGATACTGCTATTTCAAAGTACTTTTGAGGTTTTGCTGTATTCAGTTTTTGGCCTGCACATCAGTCCTTCATCCATTTTTTTCTTCATGCTCTTAATCAGTGAAATCTCATACGGTTGTACCTTTACACTTCTATTTCAACAGACAATTTATTTATTCTCTGGCTGGAATTTGAAGCACTAAATTATATTCCTTATTTTTGTAACACTGAATCATAAATATTTCTGTTATGAAATTGTTTGGAGTTATTACACTTCTTTCTTTGCATGTAGCTGGCTGTGTAAGTACTACATATCTTATTCCATGGGTGAGTTGTCTTTTTTGCCTCATGATGGGTACTGCACCTTAGGACAGAGAGAAGCTTGTGGAAGAAACCAGTGGATGTACACAGCTGAAGGGAACATTTCTCATGCACAGCAGGGCAAGCAAGAGAAAAAATATTCATGAAACAGGGAGTCAGTAAACTTATCTGTAAATCGGGATACTCGTGAGGAAAGGGGATTTTCTCTTGAAAGGCTTTCAAGGCAGATGCATTTTGCTCTCCCCAAGGCCTTCCTCACCTAATGGAAACGGGGAATTTTTCCTCCATGTTTCAGCCAGCTCAAGGTCCCCTTACAAAGAGCTTGATCAACATAGATGTTTCCAGGAATGTATGCTGGACCTTAAGTACTCTTAATCTTTTCATAAATTAACCATATTTAATATATTGCTTAGGTAATTTTCTTCCACTTTGGGGCACATTTCCCCAATGCAGAATTAGGTACACATTAAATCTATTATTTGAGGGATAAAAAGGAATCAGATCTCTGCAATGTGCATTTGCCATAGAATTGCAAGTGCTTCTTTTGACTGAAAACTTTTTTCCTTGCTTTAAAGATATGTTTGTTATTAATAGAAATCAGACAATTGCTGCATGAAGTCATTTTTGCAAATAATCATCATGGCAGGCCTGTTCAGAATTGCAATCACAGGCTTTAAAGGCTCCAGGGAGCTGTAAAAATATTTCTGTCTTGAACCACACAAATATTTTTTTTTCACATATATTAAAATTTTACATACAAATTCTCAATGACTCATTTTCATGACTGTTGCAGGTATAACAAGCAGCACTCACTTAGCGGCATGTGTAGGTATCTGGATTTGCAGCAAATCAAGGCAAATTATCTAAGACTTTTACTCTGGGCCATGAGTAAATCGGTGAGAGAGCTGGTGACCAGAGCTAAAGCTGATCTCACATCAGGAATTCAAACACAGGAACTGTGTTATTTTCCCAATCCCTGATATCAAACATCTGCCATGGAGAAGATGCATTGCCAGATCCAGTTCTTGTCGCTAGTAGGTTAGGATAAACAGATGTATCTGCTTACTTTGTCCCCTAGCCTCATTCCCTAATTTGCATGTATGGCTATTCATCTATTTCAGTCCATGAACATAGAGAACAAAACTTTGTACAAACATCTGTTTAGTCAACTTGAGGCTAAAAATTTAAGAAAATTTACAGTTATGATTTCATATTCTTTAGATGCTTGAGAAGTAGTGCATCTGTTTTGGGTGATTTTCTGTACTTATATGAGATAAAATTTAGACCTGTATTTGTGAACTATTAGTAGAGAGGAAAGGATGGAGGCACTACTGACAAGGAACTGGTTGATTTTCTGAACTCATCTCCCACAGAATTTCGTTTAAAAGCACAAAGGTTATTAGAAGTTCAAACATTTCCTGGAAACCAGTAAACACTAATTAATGAGCACCATGAGATCAGAAGCAGTGTTTGGAATGCCAGTAGCTGCAGACCATCTGTGGTGGAAGGCAGTGGGCAACTATTGAACTGTGCTTGGTTTCAACATAAATTAAAATAGGCAACATTCAAGAGAGAGTTGTAAATTATTTGCAAGGAACACTATTCAGAAAAGTCACCTGCCTGAAGCTGATTATACTAAACAATTAGAAGGTGATTGCTTACCTCTCCCTCACTTAAACTTGCATTCTACAAGATATAAGCTTCTGTTTTGAGACAATTTTTTTTCTTCCAAATTTTAAATCATTTGCAAGTATATATTGTCAAAAAATATTCCTTTATTGATGGGGAAGAAAAAACTGAAAGCAATATAGCTCATTATTTTTTAGAAGTAGCCTTTATAGATTTAATTATCATAAAATCCTTAAATATTTCTGTAGAAGACAGAGATTATTAATCACAACTGAATATTGTTAGTAGCATCATTACAAAATAAGTCATTCATCATATCCTTATTTTCATTCAAAGGAATAGTGTTAAATTATTTATGTAAAACATAAATAAAAATATGTAAATCAACATTTATGTAGATGTGGTGACTGAAGTGTTCATCACATTACGAATTTAAAATTAAGACTACGCATAAAGTAACTCACCTTGTGAGGCAAAGAGAATTGAGATGATGGCACCACAAGCAAAATTCAAGAAAGAAAACATATCTGATCAAGTCCTTCCAGAGCCTGTATTAGTGACTTTGGTTCCCTGTCCCATGTACTTGTATGACTAAGAAGTAGCTGCAGAGAAACTGAGTTGCAGTGATTTAAATGAGATTAGAGAGAGCTCCCAGAAAATTTAATACAGTCAAGTGAACTACAATATGACTCACCTGCAGTGATACAGGTTGTCTAATACTGTCTTCCTTTACTTACTTTGTTTCGATTATTAGCTTGCATTTCAAGGTAAAAAGAGAGCTTTTGTTTCAACCCATCTTTAGCATAATACTTAAACTTGGTTTTAGAAATATCTGAGATATTTAAGAATAAAAATGTAGAAAGTCTAAACAGGATTAAAAATAGATTGAGTTACACAATATTCAGACTACAGTTTGGCAATATTTTTTCCTCTTCCAAATTTAATATTTCTATTCAGTAAGATGAGATACATAAGAGCAGAAAAAGATGTGCTTTAATAGATAATATTTTCCTTTGTCCTTAACATGTGAACACACACCAATTATCAACTGAAAAGGTTAATGTCTGTATCAGTGTTTAAGAATCAGTTGTCTAGAAAAATCTGATAGAAGGAGATCTCTTTAATATCTTTGAGTCTACATAGAAATGATTCTGTCCTGCAGATTTCCAGTAACCACAAGAAAAATTAAAACAAACAAACAGACGAACAACCCTCATGTACAGGAGAAATACATTCTGAATGTTCCCTCATTATTATTTTCTCAATTATTTATTGATTGATTGAAATTAGATGAGGGTACTAGATGAATAAAATACTACTGTCTTAAATATTCATGACCCCAAACAGTCCAAAAATAAAAGAAGGAAGCCTGTTTAAACCCTACATCAGTTCACTTATTTTCAGAAGCCCACAGACATATATTGATATTGTGTTCACATTGAACTCCCAAATGGCAGCATATTATCCCCTGCAGTGAACAAGATCTGTACCTCACTTAATTTATCTTCTTCATTTAGACATTGTTGGTGCAGATGTCTCACTTTGTGAGTCTCTTAAAACACATTAATGACCACAAACCTATTACTATTACTCGCTTAGTAAAATTTTTCACAATGAACCAAGACTCACGTAACAAACACATACCACTGGCACTACATTAGCAGCTGGAGAGAAAGGAGGATGTAAAAGCTGTGGCCTTGCTTTGCATTCTGAAAGGAGATTTCTCCTATCTAGAATAAATAGAAAAAGGAGAGGGGATATTTATTCTGCCACCGTCAAGCTAGGGAATGATCTAATCTGCTGTTCTGTCTCAATCTAAAGCATTTCTTAGGCTCTTAAATTGCCCTCAGAAGTATTGAAATTATCAGAAGAAAAACATCC
Source organism: Phaenicophaeus curvirostris (assembly GCF_032191515.1). Lineage (NCBI taxonomy): Eukaryota > Metazoa > Chordata > Aves > Cuculiformes > Cuculidae > Phaenicophaeus > Phaenicophaeus curvirostris. The sequence goes on along the minus strand of NC_091395.1, from coordinate 45,193,059 downwards.
AAAACCCATGCCTTTCTCTTAACTGCACTGATATGTCTTTGATTTCTCATTTGATGAAACAGACACTGACTGGACATTTTACAAATACTAGTCAGAGTCTTCAAAACCAATACAAAGCAAGCCAAACAGATAATCTTAAATAGTCTCTACAGTCACATGGACTCAACCTGTCTTCAGCTATCAAGGCTTCTGGGTGGATTTACTGTTCACAGAGATAATCATCTCAGTTTAAATTCTCATGCTTTTTAGACACAACACATAGCTTTGAAGCCAGGCTACAATTTTTTTTCTGAAGTAAAATACTACTATCCTAAACATCCATGACCCCAAACAGCCCAAAAATAAAAGAGGGAAGCCTGTTTAAACCCTATATCAGTTCATTTATTTTCAGTATTTTGAGTGGTATTTTATTTTCAGTATTCTGAGTGGTATTTTAGAAGCACCTATGAGCTTCAAATAGTCAAAAAGACAAAGTAATTTTCCTACAACTCTAACAGGTTCTACTTACTCTCCCATCTGCACTCTTAGTTAATTGATGCTATCAAAAGCCACACTGCTCTTCCTATTTCTCTGAAAAACGCACTTACTGTGGCCAGGAAAAAAAGAAGTATGATTCCTGAATGAGAGAAAGGCCCTAAAAATCATTTCTCTGAGCTTTTAACCTTTCTTCTAAATACTTAGACATAGACCATACTGAGTGGAAAGGAGACACTGAGTCTTTTGAATAGTGTTGCTCTTTCCATAAAAGACACGGAGAACTTGGCACCAAGTTCCTCCTGTGTAGCTTTAATCTGCTTTTTGTTCTCACTTCCACCTAGTTATTTACTTTGGCAGCAACATATCATCTGAGTATGGCTTTTGCTACCAGGTAATTACCACCTTATAATTAAAAAACTCTTCAAAAAATCTCCATGTCTTTGCATCATTTGTGATTGTATTGACAGCACTGAACTAAAAGTAATTTGCCCTAAGTCTTAGAGTCAATAGGACAAAGAGCTTGTACGTCTGATGTTGTAAATAAGACTACTAATACATCTTCATGGCCTTATCTTTCTGCTGGCTTCTATTCTTTCTGGGTCCTGAAAAGTACTGCTACTGGTGACTTTGCCTGTTGACTTAGTTTTGCCAGATAACAACAACATTGGTAAAATGCTTGCAAGCAGCAAAACCTTCTGAGAATTAAGCTATCCATCAAAGACATTGGTGGACTGTCAGGATCATGCTTCCTCTTCATCAATAAGCCTTAAACAAGCACATTATTCTATCAGTGATCAACAGTACGATCTGAGAGTATCTGATCAGGCTGGGCTCGGTCTTGACCATCATCCACTGACATTGAATGAGAAGCTAATAGTTAAACAAAGAAGAAACCAATATTTTCAATCAGTTTCAAGCACGGCTAAACAAGAGTCTTCTCAGTCAAAGGAGCTGCCACCAACTCTCTGCATCTTGTATGTCTAACCAAAGGAAAAGGGCTGTCAGGACATCTTAAAAACCAAAGCCCTTAATTCCTGCCTAAAAAAAATGAAAGGCAAACCACTTTTTGTAAATTGTCATAGAGACTGATTTTCTTCTGCACACTGAGTCCTTTAATGTCAGAAGAAAATTAGAGTTGTAAATGTGTAGTCAACATAACACAGATTATCGGGCCCAAAACATGTATGAGAGAAGATTCTTAAACACCTCTCCACTCAGCATTTAACACTAAGAGTTTAGCCTCCTTTAGTCATTCCACTCATGACTATGGACTCCAGTAAGCAGCAGAATATCTACAAGTGAAATGACACAGCATCAAATACTGCAGTGTTCAGGTTGTGTCTAATTTGTTCAGGACCTATAAGGAAGAGTTATGGGTTTCATCCGCTCCACAAAAATGCTTTTCCATGCTGGGGGAATTGAAAGAATGGAAGGGCTAGCATTTGGTCAGTTTTTAGCCAGTATAGAATTACAACAAATCAGATCAAGTACGCAAAGCAGCTCCCAGTTCACTCTGTTTTCAGGTAGAGCATACGGAGCAAGCCACAGGCAGTCTGGCAAATTTGACCTTGGCCAACAGTCAGTAAGTCTCTGAAGCTCAAGGCATGGTTCTGAGCCTGGCCCCTGGGAAGGCTTTTCTTCAAATACTGGGTGGCAGAGAGAAGTTTAAAGAGAGAGGAGGCAGATTTATCTACACATGGAGACTCTGGAACTTATGACCTCTCAAGAGGCTACACTAATTGTAGCTTTATCTGGTGTCTGTCAAAATGTCTGTCAAAATGTCTGTCAAAATAACACCCTTGACAAGGACAAAAAGACTAATCACTAGCGTTATCACATCTGGTGAATGGGATCTTCTTACATATCACTTGATTTTGGCTTGTTTCTCCAAACAAGAAGCACAGGCATGGGATAGATGTGGTATTTCTCTTGAACCTGATATTGTGTTCGGAGAAGAACCATGTGTGCTAAGGAGATTACTCCACACTAGATGTCTAACTTATGAAAAGGGAAAGCTGGGAAGAGAAAAATTTAATGTGAATATTATCTTCATCTACTCTCCACATTGGATGTAAATGTTTTAATAAATTAATTAGCTATTAATCAGATTGCCCTACTTCATGTAATTTGGCAAAACTAACTGAGATGGACAAGAAAAGACAGTGATATCTTTATCTACCTGCTTTACTGTATTTTAAACAAAACAGGAAAAAAACTTTTACAACTCCTGGAAAAAGTCTAAAACAGATCATATTTAGTCATCATGATAAGCAAAAAAAGATCTTGATTCATAGAAGTTTCAATATTTTCAATTATACTAGAGACTGAAATGGGTTTTCAGGTAAAGAATAGCGTTTCCTGTAGTTGGATGCTATGAAAATTTGTGTCCAAATAGTTTTTTCAGCTTCTAGTAGTAAAGGTTGAGTATTTGAGGTTATATGAGCAGACTTTTATCTATTTTATCCTTTGTTAAGCCCTTCTAGATGGAAAAGATTGTTTACTCGTGTGCATAAGTTTTCCTATGTAAAAACCATCAGGCAACAGTCTCAGCAGTTATTAATCACTCAGACTGGTGTTTCATTATTGTTTTACATTAGCTGAGAGTATGCTTCATCCTGTTCCTTACTTTATTTATGAATAAATCCCAATGGCTGCATGTTATCTATTCCACTGAGCCTATCAAAGTGTCAGAGACTTCCAATGACGCAGAAAAAAATCTTCAAACAGAGAAGGTAACAGTGCTGAACATGTGCAAAACAGTTTCAGACAGTAGAAGGAGTGGATTCAGAGAGAGAAGAAAAAGCTGGATGCTAAGAATACCAAATTTAACTTTGATCTGTTTCATATCAAAGAGCACTCAGATTTTAATTGAATCTCAGGCTCAAAAATATTGCACTGCCAGACAGAATTAGAAACATTCAGCATTATCAGGGAGAAACCTAGGGATTTCCACACTGGCAGAAGAGCATTGATTACAGTAAGTAGAGCACCATGGCTATTTTTTAAAAACTTGTAATGTACTTAGTGTTCATGCTTTTCACCAGATTTAGAATGAATGACTGCAGAGTGAATTCTTATTTGCAGACAAAACTAATCATGGCATGAGTATTAGTTGTGTAGGTTTTCTTACACTGCATAATGTTCCCAGCTACAGAGTATATACACATATGTTTACATAACTAGTTTTTCCAATTCCTGAATTTAGTAGGAGGGGAAAAGTCTATACAGAGATATGATATCTTTTATCAGATTAACTGAGACAGCTGGGACAAAAAAAGACACACTCCAGTCCCCGGGCCTCTTCATCAATCACTGCACTGAGTACCACACTGACTATTCATTGCAATGAGTACCACATGCTACTGTTAGTCATAAACTTCAGCCTACAGGATAAGACTAGGCAAATTGAAGTGACCTTAGACAGGTAAACAAATTCATGCACTCAGCATATTGGGCACAAGATATTGAGAAGCTTTCTGGGCAAGAATTCAGACACCTTTAACAACACATCGTGCCACAAATAGTACTCAAACTGTATTAAAATAATCTTGGTGTTTGTCAAGAATATCCTTTTGGAAAGCTGCTTCAGAACTTAATTTATACAATTTTCCGGTTGTTCTAGTAATCATGGCCATCCCATACCAATTTTCTCCCATGCTGTCATGGAGGTTTTTTTCAGATTAAATACATCTACCTTCTCCATTTTATGTAGCAAATGAGTGCTTAAGAGAACCTCTCCTATCTTCATTATGTAGAACTAAGTAAGTCAAAACCTTGTGGTTCCCATTTGCATGAAATGCTGTCTGTCACTCTGATCACCTCGAAAGGTCTTCAGGTGAGGACCTGTTTTGAACTTATCTTTCTTGAATTCAGCTGAGCAGGGCTACCCAGAGAATTTAATAACATGCCATTGTACTGCCTACAATTGCATTAATTCCCTGTTTCTGCAAGCATATCAGATCCCAGTTCCTGAAATCCATTAATAATTTTGTCTAGAACAATAATATTTCTGCATAGCCCAGTGTTGCTTCATGCCCATTTCTTTATCTTTCTTACTTTATTGCTTCTTGAATGAACCTATCCCATACTTCTCAACAGTTTCCCTGGATAATGCATCAAAAATGTTTTTTTCTTTTTTTAGTAAAATCAATTATTTCTGTTTGGTACAAGTTACCCTAAGTAATCTCATTTATTTTTCGTTGAATCCCATCCTATCTTGTTAGTTTCTATGCAGCTCCAATTTTCCTTTCATAACAGTATAGTCAAGTCCAAAATCAAAGTAATGGAATTTTAGTGGCTTGTTTGATTTTATTTTTATTCTTAGCTATAAGTTGTATGTTTCCTATTCTGAGGGGTCCCATAACACTGAGTTACCTCTCTCCTAACCTTCAGTTACCTTCTTGTTTTTCTTTATTAATGCTACCAACAAAAAAAATGATGTTATAGGTGCATCTAAAAATCCATAGTTGCTATTAGAATATTTATAATTGGTTTTGGCCACTTAACCCCCCTTAAATGTAGTACAGTTGTCACTCCAATACACGTCTGCTTTAAAACTCACTCTGGAGAGCCAGAAGTAATTAATCCCTACAAACAGCATTGAATTTCATATGAATTGTTTGTTTATAAGCTATTGTATTTTTCAGAAAATATTTTCCTTATATGAGATGGACTAAGTAGCTATGATAATGTTACCTTTTCGAATATATTTAGGTGGAAAGAAAAACTTATCCAAAAGCTGTTCATGAGACTTCATGTGGATAATAGGTAAATAATGAGGATCAAACATATGAAGCAGTTCCTAAATTAATTACTTCAAAGTAGACATGTTTACTTTACTTATCCATCAACCATTGTGCACAGTGAAACAGTATCTGAATATGAAAAGTGGCGGTTGGACAACAACAGCAGTTTTATGAAGCAGACATTTCAAATATCAAGTCTGATTAGATAAATCATTATCATTACCTACAGTTTAGACATGCATCAGGCTAATAGTGCTTGTGTTTAGTCCTAGATAGTTCATGCATAAAATTCACAAAATTCACAGCAGGATATGACTGCTGACTGACAGTTAAAGACATTAACATCTATACATTACACTGTGAATAAATAGCATGGCATTTTAGGTGATTCAGCAAATCACTATTAGTAATACTGATTTTTTGCATGCTTTCATTTTCATCTTGTATCTATACTGGGAATACTTTGTTTGAAATAATGTCTTTACTCATTAAGAGAATAATTAAACATGACAAATAGGTTTCTGTTTATGGTAGAGAAGATGTTTTGATTATATATATCAAAACAGAGTGAAAGCATCTGTCTAGGAGTCTCAGTTCTGTTGAAGGAAAAACAATGTGTTTTAAATTGATAATTAAGCAGAAGATACTTCAACTGCAAAGCTGAATTACTTTAATATCTACAGGAATATTACAGTGCTGCCTGATTACTGATTACCCATATCAAATACTCCTTAGAAAGTACAATCAGTCAGAAGAAGATAAAAGTGGCCTCTTTAAAAGCATGTTCAGTAAAGGAGGATATTAAAATAAGAGAGAAAATTTGGATTTTATTTTAAATAGAAAAAACCTAACAGAGGCATTTAACTCTATTATTCCACCTTCTTGTTTCTCCTGGCCTGGAGAAATTTTCTAGTATCCCAAAGAGCCTGAAAAATAAAGTAGCTTACTTCATGCATGAAGCCCATTCCCCAGTGGTCACATCTGATGTTATTCTGATGATCAAATAGGATTTTTTCTTGGCAACTGTCCACGTCTGTCAGACCACTGCTGTATGCTTCTGATGTGGGGATGTAAAAGCATGTTCAAAGCAGCATCCTGGAGTTCAAGCAATAAATTCCATTAGTATTTTAAAGTCTGATGAGTCAAACAAACTGATACTTCATATGGATGATGATGGTTTTGATAATAAGAGAATATTTTTGTTCTTTCTCTGAATGATTAATGGATCATTACATGAGCTAAAGACAATGTAGTGTTATTCAAACTTAACTAACAAAGGGACAGCAAAGAGGGATTGGAAGAAATATCTAACATTCCTAATATGTGTTGGAAAATTAAATTTCTGGACATAACTAGAGTTAAATTTAATGTATGGATTTATACGAATACATATATATTTTCTCCTACTCTTTCTGCTTAGATATATGCACCCACACACACATTTACACAGTATGTATAGTGTATAACATAGACCGTTGCCACTTCTAAAAATATTACTCTTACGGCTTTGTTTTTAGCATCTTAAATTTCTATTTTAAACTGGGAGTAGGAAAGCAGAAATTGTGCCTCTCATCTCAGTTTTATAAATCACATTTCTCTTCCCTGTCCCTGGAGGTGTTCAAGGCCAGGTTGGGTGGTGCCTCAGGCAGTCTGATGTAGTGGGACATGTCCCTACCCATTGCAGGGGGGTTGGAACTAGATGATATTTAAGTCCCTTCCAACTGTAACTATTCTGTGATTCTATGATTCTATGTGTACTACTGTTTTGTTAGGAAGCCAGTTATGACACAGCTTTATCTATTCACAGCAATAGGTATCTTCCGAAGAGTTCATGTCATAGAAGCTCAGTCTTAGCTTCCTCACAGAAAAGAACAAGCAAAGAAATAGTGTATTCTGCTCTGCTCAGTAACCTTAAGTATGAATGCAAAATATTTTATCCAGAAGCAATAGTTTTGGAGAACTGAATTGTGTCACTTTAGATTTCCTATTAGATTCATGGAAGTAGTCAATTATGAGTCCTGTGCTGAAAGGTAAGAGATGATTGCCCAGCTGTGGCTCAGCATAATAACCTCTCCTCTGTCTCAGTCTATGTACCACTGCTGCTTGAGAGCAGGTCATAAAGACCCTTATACTCAAAGGAGCATTGCTAGCTGATACTCTTTCCAGTAACAGTACAACATCATGGTTCGTCTGTACCATGGACTGACTGACTACCTTATTTAGAACAACTATAGAATAACCAGGTTGGAAGAGACCCACCGGATCATCAGGTCCAACCATTCCTATCAATCACTAAACCATGCCCCTTAGCACCTCGACCACCTGTGCCTTAAACACCTCCAGGGAAGGTGAATCAACCACCTCCCTGGGCAGCCTCTGCCACTGCCCAATGACCATTTCTGTGAAAAATTTTTACCTAATGTCCAGCCTGAACCTCCCATGGTGGAGCTTGAGGCCATTCCCTCTTGTCTTGTCCCCTGTCACTTGGGAGAAGAGGCCAGCACCCTCCTCTCTACAAACTCCTTTCAGGTAGTTGTAGAGAGCAATGAGGTCTCCCCTCAGCCTCCTCTTCTCCAGGCTAAACAACTCCAGCTCTCTCAGCCGCTCCTCATAAGGTCTGTTCTCCAGCCCCTTCACCAGCTTTGTTGCTCTTCTCTGGACTCGCTTGAGAGCCTCAACATCCTTCTTGTGGTGAGGGGCCCAGAACTGAACACAGTATTTGAGGAGCGGTCTCACCAGTGCCGAGTACAGAGGGAGAATAACCTCCCTGGACCTGCTGGTCACGCCGTTTCTGATACAAGCCAAGATGCCATTGGCCTTCTTGGCCACCTGGGCACACTGCTGGCTCATGTTCAGTCGGTTGTCAACCAACACCCCCAGGTCCCTCTCCTCCAGGCAGCTTTCCAGCCAGACTTGTCCTAGTCTGTAGCACTGCATAGGGTTGTTGTGCCCCAAGTTCAGGACCCGGCTTTTGGCCTTGTTATGGCCTCATGCCATTGGTCTCAGCCCAGCGGTCCAGCCTGTTCAGATCCCTTTGCAGAGTCTCCAGACCCTCCAGGAGATCAACACTTCCACCCAGCTTAGTGTCGTCCGCAAACTTGCTAAGGGAGCACTCAATGCCTTCATCCAGGTCATTGACAAAGACATTGAACAGGGCTGGACCCAGCACTGAGCCCTGGGCAACCCCACTTGTCACTGGCCTCCAGCTGGATTTCACACCATTTCCCACCACTCTCTGGGCCCGGCCATCCAACCAGTTTTCCACTCAGGAGAGTGTGTGCCCGTCCAGGCCAGAGGCTGATAGTTTCCGAAGCAGAATGCTGTGAGAAACTGTGTCAATGGCTTTACTGAAGTCCAGGAAGACCACATCCACAGCCTTCCCCTCATCCAGCAGCCGAGTCACTTTGTCATAGAAGGCGATCAGGTTAGTTTGGCAAGACCTGCCTTTTGTGAACCCGTGTTGACTGGGCCTGATCACCCGGTTCTCTTGCATGTGCTTCATGATAGCACTCAAGATCACCTGCTCCATGACTTTCCCTGGCACTGAGGTCAGACTGAGAGGCCTGTAGTTCCCTGGATCCTCCCTGCGACTCTTCTTGTAGATGGGCACAACATCAGCCAGCCTCCAGCCCAGTGGAACTTCCCATTTCTCCTTGACTTCTGAAAACGCACACATGTAACCAGTCATATAAGCCTCATATCAATATAAGAAGTCTTAAAAGTAATTATATTTTACAAGCTTATTCTTCCTCAATCACATTTTTGTGTTTGTATGCTCTTTAAAACTAGTAGCATTAACCATGACTGAGCCAATCTGCCAGCAAACAGAAGTATTGTCGCATTTAAACATTGGTGAACCATATTTGGCAGTCAACATCTCAAGCAGACCTATTCATGTGTTTAAGGCCCTATTAAATCTGCAGTGCAGTTCTTCACAATTCATGATGTATATCTTAGATTCAAATATTTATATCCTAAAGGGTTACATGCTTTTCTGCAAGCTCCTAGATAAGCTATGACAAAGTAGCTAATCTAGATGATAATGGGCAATACAACTAGTCACTACATAATACAGCAAACATAGCTTTCTCAAGATTTATGTTAGTCTTTCTTTACAAAGTCAGTGTTCAGAATTGTTCTAATATCCCGCTATTGAAGTGATTATTTTATTCTCGTTTTTCTTTGAACAGTTGTTCCCCAAAAATGAATTAGAATGGTAGATTTTAGGCTTGGCCTGTTAAAACTTCTATTATAATTAGAATATATTGTGAGCACTGCCATCTGACAGAACATATATCTATTAAAAAAACATTTTTAAAATGGGTAAGGTATTTAACCATCAAGGATCACCATAAATGTTAGACAGTATTATTCTGAAAGGGCAAAAAAAAGATACAAATATTACAAGAATATATAAATTAGAATTTAATATCTACCTATTTTAATTTCTGAAAAGTCATGAGACATACAATTAGTTCTTATTGCATCAGCTGCTAAACAGTGAAGGACAACAGGTCTGCTTCAGAAATCATTTTCCCCTTTCATCGATTCTTTGTTCCCTGTAACTTCCCCACTGATTCCACAGTGGACTGTGACACATCTCCTTTTACTAAAACGCTCTGAAAGAACATGAGAAACATAGACTTCATCAGGAAGGCTGCAGTTAACTTGAGTATAATGACTTGTGCATTTTATGCACAAAATTACTTAACAATTGCCAGTTACATTGTTTTCCATCCTTAAAGGAAGTTATATTCAATACTGTATTTTTATAAATGAAACAAGATCTGCGTAACAATATTACAAAGAATTGTTTCACTATCTTCAACATTTAAATGAGATTGCTATAAAGTTTTATGTTACCATCTTGAAAGATAGCTCTATCTTGGTCCAAGAAATGTTGTTCTTATATATATCAAGAAGGAAACAAACCACTGGCAGGATCAGGGGAATTTGTTGGGTGAATGAATATTTATTCAGCAAAAGGCTGAAAATTGGTCACTTCAGAAGTAATAAATTCTTAAAGTACCTATAGCGGAATCTCCATAGCTATATGGACCTTCTGTAGAATGGGGTTTTTTGGTGGTTTGTTTGTTTGGGGGGGGTTTTGCCTAAGAATGTTGCAGTTTAATTTATATAGGACCAAAATAAATCTTTTCACTGGTCTCGGGATGTCCCAGTACACAATCCTCCAAATAATAAATAATTTCTGGTATCAGGTTAGAAATTCAGGTTATGGAGACCCATAATTCTGTGGTATCTCAAATGAGAAATCCAATTGAAATCCAAAATAATGTCAGTTGCTGCTGGTTTCAACAAGGAAAAGATACTGAAAAATACAGGGTCCTGAAGGTGAGATTTGCAGTGTGACCACCCATGGCCTGGGCCCAAACAAACTGTTGTCATAAATCCTTGCAAAAGAAACTTAAGCATTTAAATAGGAACAAATGTTGTTTACGAAACTGATCAAATAAAGGGTTACCCAAAAGCAAGTTTTGATGACAGAAACTATATTTGTTTGAAAGACATTCACTGGGTGTGAAGCAATTTCATATGACCTTTTCATTTAAATTACTAAGAAATCTTGAATTCACTTTGTGTCATATACTAAATTAAAACTGAGATGAGGCTTCAACCTATCAGAAAAAAAGAGAACAACTATAAGCAATTAATATAACATTCTAATGATTTGTAATGACTTGCATACTGGAGACAAATACAGCATTCTACCCACCAGGATTCAAGTAAGCAAAGCTGTAAGCAATAAATAATATTCCCTTCCATTCAAAACAGAAGTCAATAAAATGTACAAAAAAATGTAGGATTCTCTAAACTTGTAATTCTTAATATCTTAAAAAGATTATATTTTTTAAAAAGGTTTCTCACAGTTGCATTATGTATTCTATGCCTTTCAATGTATCTCAATTATGTTTCTCAAGTTGCAGGTCTTTATTCTTTTCTCTCTGTGAACACAGAGAAAGATCATCACCATTCACTTGCCTCCCAGAATTCAGGGTGTAGGACAAAGCAGCAGCCAGTATTAGGGTTCTGTTGAAGTCCTGGGAGATGTGATGTGGATGCTTGAGCCTAACTTCCAAACAATCCTTTGGTCTGTGTCAGAGTACAGAACAGTCCCTCTAGGTTCCTGGGAACTGAATTTGCAGTTTCCGCTGTGAATGATGCACTAACATACATTCTCTTCTCCCAGGCAGCAAAACAGTGGGTAGATTGGATTAACTGGAAGATGGTAGAATAGAAGGTATGTTTTGAAATGCTCCTCCACTTCCAGTGAAGGATATTATGATGGAAACAACCTTGGTGTACTGAAAACTCAAAGATGGAAAACAAGATTTTATTAAGTTTGACATTATATGGTGTGGGTTTTCTAAAGTAAACTCATTTTAAGACCAAAACAAGAAAGAAATCATTCTTACTGTTTTGGAGAAAAACATAAAAATGTGATCTGTGGTGTCTCAAAACTACAAGGCAAAGAAAATACAACCTTTGAATTTCATGGCATTTTTAAATACCTGAGTCATGATTTTTGAATAATTTATGTTGACAGTAATTTATTTCGTTCAGCATAAGTATAAGAAAAGGTAGAATAAATAAAAAACAACTGTTTCACTGTTAACAGATATACTTTTAAAGTTATAATATGTGACAGAAAGTTTTTTGTTCTCTGTCATTTCACATCAAACAGGGGTTTTTTTCTCAGAAACAAATCAAAACTTTTAATCAAATCCCTGTCTGGAGAAGTAAGGGTGCAAGATGTGTGTGTTTCAAAATCTGTATAACAAATAAAAGTACTGTGTTTACACCTACTGCTGTAGTACCAACATGGCTTTAGAGAAGACCAGGTAGATTCTTCGCCTCTTTTCGAAAAAAACTCTTTCCCCGAGTTGTCCTGATCTCATGAAGAAAGAAGTAATCTACTGTCCTCAGTGGAGTTCACCTTGGGGCACGGGATTAGAATGCAAGGTATCTCTGGGACTTGTCCTTTTTTCCTAGCTCCTCTGGGAATGTGTTGCCCTCTCGAATACACTGCCAGATCACCAGTGATCCTGCAACAGTTCGCTGGAGAGAGGTAAGATCACCAACAGCAGAGGGAGGAAGGGGGAGAAGGAAGCGAGGAAGGGTTTCCTTTGAACTCTTCCCCTTCCACAATTTTTGTAGAAAAATGCAGAAATTATATACATGTTCTATCTTGATGGAGAAGACATAGGGACAGTGTGTTGCAGGTAATCCAGTCTGGGGGCACAGCAGGCAGCGCAGAACGCAAGACTGAGAAGAAAACAGCCAGAACAAGCACCATAGCACCAAACCATCTGGGCAGCTCATGCATTTAGGGTTGCTTTATTCAGTTCTGGGCCACTGACCACAAGAAGGATGTTGAGGCTCTGGAATGAGTCCAGAGAAGAGCAACAAAGCTGGTGAAGGGGCTGGAGAACAAGTCTTATGAGGAGTGACTGAGAGAGCTGGGGTTGTTTAGCCTGGAGAAGAGGAGGCTGAGGGGAGACCTTATTGCTCTCTACAACTACCTGAAAGGAGGTTGTGGAGAGGAAGGAGCTGGCCTCTTCTTCCAAGTGACAGGGGACAGGACAAGAGGGAATGGCCTCAAGGTCCACCAGGGGAGTTTCAGGCTCGACATAAGGAAGAAATTCTTCACAGAAAGCGTCATTAGGCACTGGAACAGGCTGCCCAGGGAGGTGGTTGACTCGCCTTCCCTGGAGGTGTTTAAAGTGTGGGTGGATGAGGTACTGAGGGGCATGAGGTACATGGGGTACTGAGGTTGGTGGGAATGGTTGGACTCAATGATCTGGTGGGTCTCTTCCAACCCGGTGACTGGGATTCTGAAGAAAAGCCATTACACTTTTGGAGAACACTGCCCCCATTTTCACAAACACATGATTCAGAAGTTGGGAGATGTTATATATATTTTTGAAAATTAGGGAAGTTAGAATATATAGGAACTGCAGCATTGGTTGTTGTTTTGCCTCACAAAATGCAACTTCACCAGTAGCTTCCAAAATGAGGTCATAATCAAGATGTTCTTGAGCCATACCAAGAACCTGCCTTGGGTGCAAATCCATTAGGATTTCAACTCATGTCAGCCATACCCATCACCTGCAAAGTGAATTTCCCAGTTGTTACTGCTTACCATGTTTTGGTTCACATTGCAGAGCAGACAAATTACAAGAACCTGATTCGTTTCAGATTAAATGAGACTGGAGAGTGCACTCCAGGAGCAAACCTGATGCACTCCAACAACTAAGGGGCATTCAGTTCACAGGAAAAGGTCTAGTCTGAGCTAGTCCACCATTATCCTTTTTTTGATGATTGGGTTATCATCACAGTTCTCTGCGAATTTACAGTTATTCACTTGTACCATCTATTAGTGTGAAAATTAGCCTATGAGCTACGCAGTTATATCTAACTTGAAGACAGTCCTCTAGATTTATTCCCAGCTGGAGAACTGCTCTGATATTAAATCTGACATCTTTATCATGAGACAGAATAATTACATTCTGAATTTAATAAATGTATTGGAAGAGGAACTGGAAAGAGAAATTATACTTGTACTTAACTAAGGGAAGAAAAATCTATTCAAATTCTAATAAAAAAGAAGCAATCTGAAATATCATTTTCTGAGTACAAAAAATAGGATTTCTATGAGCATTTTTCATTGCAAATCAATTAGAGGCTAACTACAAGAAGATGTAATGGGCATATGTTTTCTTTTATAGCAGACATGAGGGTGAGAATAGAAACAGTCAGAGGACAGGTATTCTGAACAGTCAACTGGCTTGCCAACCTCACTTACTCTCAAACTATGAATTATGGTGATAAGAAAATCACATCCTGCTTTCTGTTTGTAAGAGCTGTAAATATTAGTTGGTTTTCATGTGCCTTCTGCTTTTGAAACTTTGAGTTGGATTTGCTTAGCATTTATTTATTTAAGTGGAAGTGGATACCATGTAAATAACCAGTTTTAGGAGATGGAATTTTCCAAAATGGAAGTTAATAAAAAATTCAAGTACTGTCTGTGAGCCTCATTATACAGTCACAAAGAGAGATCACATGCTGCAACAGGCCAAAGCAGCCTAAGTGGAAATTTTTAATGGATGGGTTGGATGCATTGACTCTTATCAAACCTTTCAACACCCACTCATTTAATTCTAAAAAGAAATTCTATTGGAGTCTTATACAAGGTGTTCATTATGAGGTCAGATTCTAAAAAAGGAACAGACTACAGACTCATAAGAATTAAAAAAACAGAGTACTATCAACAGAATAGAATTTCACAACACTTATATATATGTAAAATAAAAGTACATAATTGTTCCAACAGTGATGTGTATAATTTTAGTAAAGTTATGCAAAACTAAATATTGTGTAAATGATTATGTTGATGACTCATTCACAATTTGGAAATATATAGCCTAGGTCTGCATTTGGCATCTTAACACACAACACTAGGAACTGGTAATGCTGAGTACACAGCCATGTCATTTTCATCTTTTTGCAAAGAATAGGCACCACTGTTAAAATCTAAAGCCAGCCAAAATTAGGTGTAATAATAATCCATAAGGGGTTTTATTTGAAATGGCCTGATTCCAGAATTCGCCACTTGATTTAACACACACTGCAAGATTGCAATATTCCCATGAACTGAGGAATCTCACCTTTCTCACACTCTATTCAACAAACTCTAGGAAATGTTGGAAATGAAACATTTCCTAATTAAAATACAGAAATGTTTTATTCAATAAGCAGGAAATGTGAGTTGAATAAAAAGATTACTGCAGGGTACTTCATCCATGAGTTCCACACCTAGACAGCAGCAGCCCAGTTTTGCAGCTGTAGCCTGAGTTGAGGGAAATTGGTCTTATAACTGAGCAAGAAACAACAGATGAACAAAAGACTGAAAGAAAAAAAACCCAGAAACCTTTGAAAATAAGACTGTGTGAATGAGCTTGTAAGACATCAATCACAAGGACAGCGCAAAGAGTGACTGCTGAGGAAAACGTCCATTCCAGAGATATCTATGTCCAAACTCTTTTTCACCCCTTTCATCATTCTTTCCGATTGCCCTTAGGAATTAAACTAAGTTTCTTCCATTCTTTGATAAGTACAGTTCTTGTGCCCAAGAAATCTGTATCCTTCAAGTTTTTCATAATTCCCATGAGCAATCTGCTTGAATGTATAGATATTTATAGTGACAAATGACTATAAAAGTGTAACAGTATAAGTAGCAACATATTGTTGGTCTTTTAAGAAGAAGTAGACTTTTGTCTAGCAGAGACACATTTTACCAATTTCACTGTGGGCATAACAAAGAGTTTAGCTACAGCACTACTGTCATGGCTGATACAAATATCAATATTACCATTATCACAGAATCAAGGTGGTATTAAAAAATTTTAATCCCTGCATCTAAGCTCAGGACAGTGCTAAACATCACATATGCAGGAGTGTCTCTGACCAAGGTTCCAAAAGAGGAGTCTAAGTAGTTGAGTGGTCACCATTCAACATGCTGCTGCTTCACAGGCTGCCAGAGAACTCATAAGACCCTGAGTAACACTCCCCCATCATTAGCTGTAAGCAGAGATTGCTGTCCCCCAAAAATAAAGTAATGGAGTGATATATCCCTGGTTGGAGGGCCGACAGCCGTTAGAGGGTGCAACACTCCTGGGGCCTGAGTCTCTCTTCAAAACAGTATCAAAAAGTAGATGGATGCAAAGAAGCTATTTCAATGGAGATCTGATACAAAGTCAGAATTGTGCCTAGCACACTTCTGACACAAATAACATCAGTGGTACCCAAAACAATAAAACTGATGCAGCTAAAACTGAAATCTCCATTTCCAGCCCTGCTTTTCTCTTCTGAAGAGGTGACTTAGATTTAATTCTGAAGTATAGATTTTCTGAAAGTACAGATAGTTTCCAAAAGGAAAAAAGGGTCCTTGAAAACTGTGCAGCTGTGGAAATTCTGCATTTACATTGTAAGTACTGACACACCAGCTTTTTTAACTCATAATATTAGACTTACAAATATGAGATATTACTGCTTCCTACTGTCTCATCAAGACATCAAAGTTGTATTTTTATCACGCCTCAAATGTAATTTGGAAAACAGACTTATAATTTGAAAAACTGCAGTTGGAGGAGACATTAAAATGATGAGGCTTTGTCACCATTCAAAAGCTAAAGCAGCACTGTGACACTTCAGTGCTAACAGAAAAAAAGTTTTTAGGAAAATACTGACATATTACTTTGATTCAGATACTTTAAAGCTACTAAAGCGTCAAAACTCATGGAATTTCCAAAGTGTTTCTTAAATTCTTCAGAATACATCATCTGTGTCTAAAAAGAAGAGGATTTCTTAGAGGAATACATGAGAAAGAAAATCTTTTGTGGCCTTGGATGTCAACCTGTGCTCAGTATAACAGAAGCTTGCATTCTTAGAAATGTCATACAGGTTATTTTTGGCAACATCCAAAAAGGAAAAGAGAGTTCTGGTAAACATGTTGAATGATTGTTTAATGGTTAAGCAGTTATTGAAAGAGGTGGGCTAGAGTTAAAACATTTAACTGTTCGGACAAATGGATTTATTGTAAAAATTGAACTCAATTTAAAGTTACTTAAAATTGCAGCTTAAGAGCCCCAGGATATTTCAAGTAAATTCTCTTGCAAAGCCATGGAGCAGCTTCTACAGTTATACTGTTTAAATTAGCAAGAAAATAAACTGTGTGACCCAGAGACAATTTATGAAAAGATTCTGTGTGTCTATTTCAGCTAAATTACTTTCTTACACTTTTCACAGTGTATAGCTTTCATATTAGTTTTCTAACTCCCACTCAAACATTTTACACATCCAATATGACCTTTCTTTTTCCTAACTTCAATTTCTTGTAAAATTGTTTGGCTATTTATGGATTGTAATATCTGTGTAGGCTGCAAATATTTTCTTTGTGATTTTTTAAAATTTATTTTTGAAACCAATTAGTGAATAAAAATGTTATGAGTTCAGGATGTTTAATTTCTTAGCAATAGGGTTTATGAATTTCAGAGAGCTGTGCAAGTATTCTTTTGGCCTGTGCTGCTAGACCAGCTGTGTTCTGCAAGTTTCTGTCTAGGAGCACTGAATGGCTCTTTGTATCACAGACAGACTTTGAAAGGACCAGAAGACTGGTTTTTTTCCTAAGTTTAGAATAAAAGCAAACCCCAGTAAGGTTGGGATAGGTCTCATGTATGATTAAGAATATCATTTGTTGACAAATCCTAAAAGAGCCCTTCATTTGTTGGAAAGAAACAGAAGACACTAGATAGTTTAGTGAATCATGTTCAGCTATAAGAGAAAAGTTGCTGTATGTGACTGCTGAAATGGTACTACTAGAACAGTTAACATACTTTAATTTTGAGCTACTTCAGAAGTAGCAAGGTAAGAGTGGTCCATCAGAGGATACATTCTGCTGCTTGTTTAAAACTTCTAAGTAGTAAGGGGTGATGCAGAATTGCAGCTGACCCAATAGTAAACATTAAAATTACTAGAAAAATCAGTTCAAACTATCTATTAAAATAGTAAAATAAAATAGACATAAGGTGACTAAATAATATTAAAACCCAGGATAAAATTATCCATATACAACTCATCCATTAGAAGGATTACAGCTTGTTAGAAGTTTTGCAGTGAACCATTTTTAACCCATCAGAAATGCTAATGAAAAACTAAGCTTTCTATATATAAGAAATACTAGGAGAGTATTCATTTAATTTCTGATTGGAAAGAAATGTACACAAAGGCCATGGCACTTTCATGTTGTGGTATAGGCTCAAGAGTACCCTACTGCTCTAAGCTTGAAAAAGCAGATAGATCTGGACTTCATAATGAAGATATGTGCCTCTAGACACAGATGATAAAAATTATCCGTATACATATTCAAATCTATATGCTTTCCACAAAACCTTCAACAGCAACACCTGCCTCTAAACACAGTGGTTAAAATCCCAACTTGACACATAGGAAACCTACATTCAAGATCCTATTCCAAATCATAAAAAGTCTTCCTACCCTCAGCAACTTTTCCTTCTAATAACAGGCAACAGGCTCTCTCAGTCATTTTAATTTCCTTATTTAATGAGCTTAGCTTCAGAAAGAACTTCTTTGGTAAATTAGAAAATTTGTAAAACAGGTAAAGGACATTCGTAGGCATTTGATCCCCACTATTTTGCAAGCTTGCTGATAAATTCCGTTCCCTGAGGTAAACTGCGACAGAGATGTTTAAAAGTGGTCAGATTCAGCAGTGGATAGCACCAGTTTTCATAAGAAATGAGCCATAAAATGAATGGCTCCTTCTTTAAATCTGCATGTCCTTTGGAAGCCTGACACTTGTTCATGTACATTACCAGTATGACACTGAAGAAGCATGTATGACAGTATTG
This sequence comes from Phaenicophaeus curvirostris, assembly GCF_032191515.1. NCBI lineage: Eukaryota > Metazoa > Chordata > Aves > Cuculiformes > Cuculidae > Phaenicophaeus > Phaenicophaeus curvirostris. The sequence goes on along the minus strand of NC_091395.1, from coordinate 45,174,392 downwards.
TCATTTTCAAACATTTCAAAGAGTCTGTTTCAGGGATATATAAAACTGCACAGGAATGTCAGATGAAAGGATTTCTCAAATGGCATTCCATAATTAGCTATTAGCTATTGAAGCAAATAAATCCGTACAAACAACTGTATGATATTTTATCCTTTCACATGTATACCTATTGAGTTTATTCCATGCACGTTGTTTCACTGAAACCTGTTTCAGGAGTGTTCAGTGTCCTGGATATCACCCTCAACTTAACAAAACAGGAATACTTGGAAATTTGTTCAGCTCATGAATTCTGGGATAATCTTATACCTATTGTCATCATATGTCAACTAGAAATGTACAAATTGTGTAAAACTTTTTATAACTAAATTAAGGGGTGAGGTATGTTTCAGGCACTTCTTTGTTCACTTAAGTGATGCAAAATTGATACATTATTTTGTCTCTTGAATGTTTCTTTTATTTCATCCTTTAAAAGATAGATGATCAAAACTCCTAAACCTGAAAAAAATTGAACAAATGTGTGAAGGAAAGATTATGAAAAAAATAATTTCATAACAAACCATTTTGCCCATGGTTTCTAGGCAGTTTTCTCTCCTGCCACTTGGAAATTTTTACTGCAAGAGCCTTTTAATTGAACGCAGGCTTCAGTTTGCAGGGATGTGTTTGTAAACTGACCACAAGAGAGAGGCACTGGAAGTCTAAAAAAAAAATCAAAGAGAACATATCGTGTTCTGGTAAGTAGCCCTGGGTTTAATTAAAGAGATCTTTAGATCTCTGTAGGAAGCTAAAAATCTTGAATAACATTTCAATGAGCTATATTTTTGGAATTTAAACAGCAGGGATTCAGCTGTTCTGAAAGAAACTGAAAGGTGCTTCTTCTTGTTAAACTCACCATATAAAGCATATTCTGTATACACTCAATATTTAACAGAAGCAACACATCTACCCCTTGGCAAAGCCTCCAAATGTTGGGCTAGGGATTCTGAAAGGTCCATTTATAGACTCTGTGGACATGTCTTACTTTGTGGTTTAACCCCAGCTGGCAACTAAGCACCACACAGCTGCTCATTCAATCTCCCTCAGTGGGATAGGGGAGAGAATTGGAAGAGTAAAAGGGAGGAAACTCATGGGTTGAGATAAAGAGAGTTTAATACGTAAAGCAAAAGCCACAGACAGAAGCAGAACAAAACTAAGAATTCATTCACTACTTCCCATCAGTAGGCAAGTGTTCAGCCATCTCCAGAAAAACAAGGCTCTCTTACACATAATAATTGCTTGGGAAGACAAACACCATTGCTTTGAATATGCCCTCTTCCTTTTTTCCCCCTCATTTTTATATGCAGAGTATAATGTTATATGGCACGAAATATCGGTTGAGATCAGCTGTCTAAGTTGTGTCCCCATCCATCTTCTTGTGCACCTCCAGCCTTCTTGCTGATGAGGAGGTGTGAGGAGCAGAAAAGGCCTTGACTCTATGTAAACACTGGTCAGCAGTAACTAAAACATCCCTGTATTATAAACACTGTTTCTAGCAAAAATCCAAAACATAGCCCATACAAGCTACTATGAAGAAAATTAACTCTACCCCAGCCAAACCCAGCACACCTTGAAAGACATAATGTGCTGCTGCAAAATTTCTGAACAGAGACACGTTTCAATTCTTCTTTTTCTCTTATAGTGAGACCACTTCTTGTAACTATTTCTAAAGTAAACTTGGCAGGGGAAGGCACCACAGGAACCCACCTGCACATCAACCTTGGAAGCTGGTCACATTTCCAAAGTAACACAGTTCCCCTTTTCAGTACTTATTGACTTGCTTCCTTAGGCAAAATTCTGCAGTAGTCAGAAAAAATAATGTTCTGTTTAAGGATAATATTGCTGTATCTGCAGTGGTTTAAGATTGTGAAACAGAGAAAGCTTGTAGGGAAAATCAACATCCTTCATCGGTTAACTGGCCTGCCTTCTGATCTTTCAGTCTTTATGTCTGCATAATTTCAGCTCTTTTTTTCTGTAATCATGAGTGAAACAAAGTTTTATATTTTGTTTGCTTGTTTTTAAGGGGGATTGAAATTCTCAAGAAGTCCATATCTAAAAAAAACTGATGACATTTTCAGCTAAAACTTTTATTAGTATAATATATCTTTCATACTAAGCAATTATTCCCCATGTCTCTCAATTTTCCACATACCAAGACCTACTAAGTTTAAAAAGAAATAATAGATTTAGGGTTTTGACCTTTTTTGTGTACATACTTATATTTGGCTCCTCTTCATTTTTTCAACTACAGAAGTCATTCACCATCCTAAAGTTCCCTCTCTCATTCCATCATTCTTCTGCAACAGCAAGGACCAGGCTTGAAATTAGACCTGAGGTTTTTTTTCTCGATTTGGTTTCTTGGAGACACTGGGTATAGTCTGTGAACATGAATTAACTTCTTCTCCAGTCTCTGTTCTACTGCTGGAATTCTAACTGCTTTTCATACAAAAATAAATTTGTGTACTCAGAAAATGCGTAAGAATCTGGGCCAATACATCTTCCTTCTCTCAGGCCTTGGAGTCAATGAAAAGAGAACTTGTTCCAATCTAAACAGCATAATTCAACTGCCTATCACAAACATCCACTTGAAGTTCTCTGAGGCCAAAAAAGTATTAAAAAGAAATTAAAACATAAACAAATATAGCCTTACATCTCTTGTGTCTTTCAAAAAATTACATAACGTAAAAATAATGCCACCTTTAGGGAAAGAAAAAAGTAACAACAGAAGATTAAGTTATTTTTATCAATATTACATATGTATTGTCAGTTTAGAGCTGATAGGAATATTACAAAGTGTAAAATCCTGAAGTATTTAGGATTCTTTAAAAAAATATGTTTTGTCGAAAGAAAGGATATTTTTGAATGAGAATATAATATTTTTTTCCTAACGAAATAGAATTGCATTTTAAAATAATAAATTACATTGGATTTATAAACTATTGTGGGTACACTCTCTCAAGTAGTCACCATCTTTAGGTATTTATGGCAGTCTGGTCATTCATTTTTCATTTAAAAGGCACAGAGACAGAAAGAACAAAACTGAATAAATGAGCTCTGTGTATGAAACCTAGTGCATGAAGGGATTTATATCATTCTGCACTGTATTGTTTCTGACAAATTCTACACTGAAAATTGGGGTTTAGCACCTCCATGGGCTCTTGGACAGATGGTTTGAATTTTAATGATATGTGAAGTAGCCTTCCACAGACCTTCTGAGTCAGTCTCTGACTAGTCAGGGGATATGCAGAAGGTAGCTGAATCAGTATTTCCTGATAACCTTTCCTTTTTCCAGAATAATAATCATATTCCTACATTACTGGAAAGTTTTCTATCTCTATCAAATAAACTTCCTCATCTTCTCCTAGGGCCTATCTAGACTATTGTCTCTCTCCCTCTCCCACTCAATTTGTTCTTTTATTGCATCCAGGATTTTCTGACTCTTCAGGTTCCTCTACACAATTCAGCTGCTTCTGTCTCTCCTTCTCACACCATCTGCTGGCCTCTAATTTTACCAGTTAGCTACCTTACCAAAATTAGTGTGCGGAGTGTGAACAAATAGAAAGATCTGATCTGAAGTGACCTTACCCACATGACAGTCAGTAAGCATTGTAATATGTGGCGAGCAGCTATGAAAATAATGTTGATCCTTTGCTCGTGTTCTACCTTGAGTAATCATTATATTTACCTCATAAGATTTCATCAAAATTACTTGGCTAGAAAAGGTTCATATTTGAATAATAATTCCAGAGACTATAAGATTTTCTATATATTTTGTAAATATAAAGTTTTTTACACATTACATTTACAGATAGGCAAGGTAACAGTTACTTGGAGTATGACTACGTGAACTGCAACAATGAATGGTACGTAAATTTGCATAACAATATAATTCTTGCATTAAATAATGCAAGTAGAAACAGTTCTAGCAAACATTCAGCGGAGCTTCCCTCAAATTGTATTGAGTTACTTAAACTCAGTTTTACTTATTTAGGGCTATTTTGGCTACAGTTCTGAATTGCAATTCCAGATTATCTGATGTAGACTGAAACATCAGCTTTAGTTATAAGACAGCCAGAGTTTGTTGAGGAGCTGTGAGGTTTAATTTGTCCCTTATGGCTCAATTTCTGATTGAGCAAGTTCTCCACCTGTTCAAGAGACTGCAGCAAAGATACTTTCGAGCATGCAGTTGTTTCTCCTTTAACATCTCTTGCTGCTTTGCACAGCTGTATATCTCCTTCCTGTCTCTTTTTGCTAAGGTATATATGAAATTGATTATCCATAAAACTTGGCAAATTTGTCTGCAATTGTAGAGATGCATTTAATAAAAGCCTCCATTGCAGACCTGCTCTAATCCTTGCATCCTGCTAAATGCTTTACTCTAATCTGTTCATCTCCAGCAGCAGGAAATAGAATTTATCACCTACTATTTTATTAGCAGTAAATGAAACCACCAAAGAAACCCAAACATCCAAATGGTAGAAAACAAAATTTTATTTTCTTATCAGCTGTTAAATGTCCACTGCAAAACTATAAGTACTCCTTAACAACATTTTTAAAGCATGTTCCTTGAGAAAAATGATTTAATTTCACATGTGTAACAAAGCAGAGACAGATGTGAAATGTGGAATTATTTATGCATTTTCTATCTTGAGAAAAGAAAGAAACAATGCTTAAATACTCATTCATACACATCATACTTGAGGACGAGGTTTTTTTCCTCAGTTCTTCATAATTTTTTTATTTTAAAAAAACCTTCTTTGAATCTAATTTCAGTGACCATTTTTTAAGCAATTGATTCAGTCAAAAGTGGAATTGAAGAAAAATTATTTTCAGACTTGAGTGCAGACACAATTTTAAATATAGAAGACTAGGTGCTTTTTTTTTCCAAAGTCTGACATGTCCTAGTATGGAAACATTTAAAACATATGAATATTACCTACACAGGTAGATAGAAAGGCAAATTAATTTTTGCAAATTTGAACTCAATTTTTCCTTTGTGAAGTAAACTTAGAGAATAATTCACAATACCGCAGCTTGGGATATAGGTAATATAAGTACTAGGTCCTTGTGAAGATGGTATTTTAGTCTATAATTTCAGAGCTCAATTACTCCTCTTTGTTACTCTAAATAGCAAGGTGCTCAGTTTGGCTCTCATTCAGATTAATTTTGGAAGGAAAAATAGTTGTAGTAAATGCTATATCAAAATATTTGAGACTTATAGAAAGTGAATTCATCAAACAACCACTGATAATGTCAAAATCTCATCAGCAACATACAAAATGTTTGTGCAAGCTCACGTGTACTTATAACCTACAAAAGAGTTTTTATATTTAAAATGTAGTACTTCATATTGATACACATATTTTAAATTACTTTTCCTCTTGACTTTAAAATCAAACATTTACAGGATTTCTGAGTTATTGACACAGCATATGCTTGTGGATTACATTTTGTCAGTGATATTTACATCTATATTGCCCTCAAAGAATGTCAACTCAAAAGTAAAGAACAAAGCAGACATTGCAGTAAGCCTTTATAATTAAAGCACACACAAGAAAAAAAACCGTACCTCAATGAGTCACACTCACATAAAATATGAGGGGTCAATTATCTCCCAGTGACTTGGTTTTAGGCAAATAATTCAGGTCAACGTTATTCTGAAAGGGGCTTCTGGCTGTAGCTCCAGATAAAATTTCCAAATGTGATTGCACCTGCAATGCTCCTTGCTCTTTTACTTCTGCTGTCAAGCAATACTGTAAAGGCAGAAAGGTCTACTCGACATCTCACTATTACTACTTTCTAATAGTTCTAGGGCACTCACACTGGTGTTCAAAAGTAAGCTGTGTAACATTGTAGCATAATCACCTAAGCTTAACAATGCAGAGAAGTATTGGATCAGATAGACAGAGAGTTTTGCTAAAATCCGTTTAGGTCAGCAATTACAATCAGCAAAATAAATAACCCACACAATGACCTTAAATGTGGTCATTCAAGAGATTAGACAAGAATATGATCTAGCTGCTGGCCAAGGAGTATAGGATTATATGTCTGACCTCAGTGCTGGGGAAAGTCATGTAACAGGTGATCTTGAGTGCTATCATGAAGCACATGCAAGAGAACCGGGTGATCAGGCCCAGTCAACACGGGTTCACAAAAGGCAGGTCTTGCCAAACTAACCTGATCACCTTCTATGACAAAGTGACTCGGCTGCTGGATGAGGGGAAGGCTGTGGATGTGGTCTTCCTGGACTTCAGTAAAGCCTTTGACACAGTTTCTCACAGCATTCTGCTTCAGAAACTATCAGCCTCTGGACTGGACAGGTGAACACTCTCCTGGGTTGAAAACTGGTTGGATGACCGGGCCCAGAGAGTGGTGGTGAATGGAGTTAACTCCAGCTGGAGGCCAGTCACAAGTGTTGTCCGCAAGGGCTCAGTGCTGGGTCCAGCCCTGTTCAATGTCTTCATCAATAACCTGGATGAAGGCATTGAGTGCACCCTTAGCAAGTTTGCGGACGACACTAAGTTAGGTGGAAGTGTGGATCTGCTGGAAGGGTCTGAACAGGCTGGACTGCTGGGCTGAGACCAATGGCATGAGGCCATAACAAGGCCAAAAGCCGGGTCCTGCACTTTGAGCAAAACAACCTTATACAGCGCTACAGACTAGGACAAGTCTGGCTGGAAAGCTGCCTGGAGGAGAGGGACCTGGGGGTGTTGGTTGACAGCCGACTGAATATGAGCCAGCAGTGTGCCCAGGTGGCCGAGAAGGCCAATGGCATCTTGGCTTGTATCAGAAATGGTGTGACCAGCAGGTCCAGGGAGGTTATTCTCCCTCTGTACTCGGCACTGGTGAGACCGCACCTCGAATCCTGTGTTTACTTCTGGGCCCCTCACCACAAGAAGGATGTTGAGGCTTTGGAGTGAGTCCAGAGAAGAGCGACAAAGCTTGTGAAGGGGCTGGAGAACAGGCCTTATGAGGAGCATCTGAGAGCACTGGGGTTGTTTAGCCTGGAGAAGAGGAGGCTGAGGGGAGACCTCATTGCTCTTTATAACTACCTGAAAGAAGGTTGTGGAGAGGAGCGTGCTGGCCTCTTGTTCTAAGTGACAGGGGACAGGACAAGAGGGAATGGCCTCAAGCTCTGCCAAGGGAGGTTCAGGCTTGACATTAGGAAAAAATTTTTCACAGAAATGGTCATTGGGCACTGGCAGAGGCTGCCCAGGGAGTTGTTTAGAAGACGAGTGGGTGAGGTGCTGAGGAGCATGGTTTAGTGATTGGTAGGGATGATTGGACTTGATGATCCAGTGGGTCTTTTCCAACCTAATGATTCTGTAAGTCTGTGAAGCATTGATTATGTGGACAAGTATCTTATGACAGAAATTCCACTGTTTTTTTGACAAACCTCAGTTTCCAGATCAGAGATGTAAACTTTCAACAGAAATAAGGATTAAGTTAAATGATTAAGTGTGTATTATCTCAAATACAATGCCAACACACTGCTTCTGCTTCTATCTACTTGCAGCTCAGCACCTCCCAGCTACACTAGTTGAAACTGGCATCTGGACCTGAATATTTTTTGCAGTGTCAATGTGCCACTCATCACTTTCTCAGGCTGGAAAAAAGTGCCCTGGATCAGGGAGAATGCTGCAATTAATTGATTTTTTAAACTCAAACAAACATTTGGTAGTTTAGAAAACAGACTTCATAAATCAAGACTTTTCAATTAGGATGATCTTCTCTTGAATGTAATACAGTTTATATCTACAAGCAATATAGGCATCTCAATAATATTAGGATGAAAAATTAGGATGGTTTACAAAGTTAATTATACTTACTTCTCCCTTTTCTTTACAAAGTAACCAAGAAAGTACAGACTGTACTTTTGAAGCTATTGCATGACAAACTAACTACATTAAAAAAGGCTTCGACTGTTATAAAATTATTTATTTTTTCATATAAGGCAAATATTGATGGCAGAATGACTGCTTGATTTTAACTTTTTTTTGCAGACAAGTATTCAGTGATCAATTATATACTCAGAATTGCAAAACATTACATGAAACAGTGAAGCTCAAGGAGTGAGTTACTATGCAGCATAAAGTTATGCTTAGCTTTAATGTTAAATGGACACTACTTAGTGTTTACTTGAAAACCTTCATTACCCCAAAACAGGTGCCTGATTAAACACGTATACTGAAGAATTTTCAGGGGAAGAGACATCATTTGTGAAGCTTTGGACAGCTACTTAGTACAAGGTATATCTTCGAAAAGGCTCCAATATTCTGGAATAATCTAAATAGCTAACTATATCAGGAGGCGAGGATAAGAAATAAAACCAAGAAATTGTGTTACCTCCTCTTCAATTAGATCTTAACTATACAAGCATTTCTACTTATCTTCTTACCTCTCCTTTAGCAGATATTCAAAGATAATGCTTTGGAGAAAACTTGTAAAGGAGGTTGCAGTTGCCTTCACCTGCTACAGCTACTAGATAAGCTAGCCTGTCAGATACCATGAAGTTAATGAATCTCAAAATAACAGCATGGACATTATTAGAACAACTAGTTACTTCAGGCTATTTTAAAGAAAACCTTCTGGTGAGTCACAAATGTGCTGATGTTTACATGGCCAGTTCTATGAAAACAGAAGCTAAAGAACTCAAAAAGGAAAACAGAAGTTATCATGCAACTTCTATAGAGTTAATCCTGCCCTTTCCAAATCTTAAAGTGTACATTTTACATATCTTTATATACAATGCAAATATGAGAGTACTTTTTTCCTTCAACAAAGATAAATATCTAGTGATAAATGTGCACAGAATAGGAAGCAGAGAAATGAGGAGGTAGGGTTTCTTTTAGAAAGAAGAATCTTGGATACTTTTTGGTTTCATAGATATGTCATACCTCAGCATCTGTAAAATATGTCACATGTATATTGTCATGATTGAACTAGCTGCAGAGCTGAAAAAACCCTTCTATGAGATGAGTAAGTCTTAAAAGTACAATTAGTGTTTAATTTTGAATTTAAAAATTCCACTACTGCTTTTCCTAAGTCACTGGGAAAAATATCTCTATGCTTCAGGTCCGTATTTCTATTCATATTTTTTGCCATATTTGCAATCATTTTGCCTTTTACCTCATCAGTCAGAAGTTCCCCAGATTTTCACATGTTTCTGATGTCAGGGAGCTCAATTTCAAGCAGTGAAAGGAATTTAGAAGAGATTGTGTACCAGAATAAGTGATTTGACTGCTCCATCCTTGAGGTCCTCTAGAATTCCTGAATGGGTGTCACCTTGACCTGTCAGGTTGTTCCTGCTCTTACTGTCTTACTGTCGTTTTGTTGTTCAGTTTGTTCTACCTGTGGTTTGAGACACATCCTCTGATGGATTGTCCATGGGGAGGAGTTTCAGCATGCTTCCACAGATGGATGTCAAAAAATCCCCTCATTTTCTTGTATCTTCTCTGAACTCCTCTTTTGGTCCCTACAGACTTTCCCAAAAGCATCTTGTTTCTGCTGCATCAGTAAAAGGGATTTATTATTTTTTAACGCTTTTTGTAAGTGACTCCTCAAACTTCTTTTGGCATACCTCATGTATTTACATCTAATCTGTCATGGTTCATGATATTTTCTGCTTTCTTCATCTGGACATAACTTTATCATTTTGAAGGATTCCTTTTTAATTCTGTTACTTGATTTTTCAGCCATGCTGGCTCATTTTGGTGCCTTTAAAGGTCCCACTTTCCCACCATTTATATTACAGTGACTGGAATAAACTTTTATGAACTAAATGTTAGTGGATGCTGTGAATGTTAATATACTGTTATACATTTAACATAAACATGCTTTGTTTTCTTGAAGTCACGCTTTGAAACATTTGAAATTAAAATCTAACAAGTAATGTTTCACTAGCAAAGAGGAGACACAGAGTGTTTACTTACCAGTGTAAACATGCTCAAAAAAAAATTTGTTTATGAGCCACAAGTCTTTATATATCTAAAAATAAGAATTTAATCCAAGTAAAACAACGTTTTTAGAGAGAATACACGTATTTTTTCAGAAAATATGTATCTTCATAGCATGGGAAGTTAACTATGGCCTAAGTAAGTGTGACCTAAAATACAAGTGGGGTACAAAAAAAAGCCTGAAGAGATGGAAGTGTAAATTGACAGGCAGATGGATATGAGCTAGGGAGCAGGGCAATACTCCTAATTCAACATATTTGAAAATTCTCAGGTCTAGCACCCTAAGAGGTTGTAAACAGACTGGGTTAGACCACTCAGACTGCTCTGATAGTAACTGGCAAGAAAGCTAAGATCCTCTCTACTAAAAACCTTTACAGTTATTATAGAAGCATTTCTGCATATCACTACAGTGTCATTTACTCTGCCAGTATCTAGTTGTCAAAGTCTGAATTTCACTCTTCCCATGAATATTACTGCTATATACAAGTATTAACCCAATTCTACTTTATATTGTAATAAGTTACAAGGAGTATATACATGTGGACATTTATATATTAAGAAAAGCAAGTTTTAGGTATGAGCATGCTTATTGCTTCACAGGTTATCAGAACATTTGTTGAAAGGATTTTGTTTTGTACTACCCATTAGCAAGACCACAGAGGAACAGTCTGGATGCTATGGCTTTATAATGAACCAATCTTTAAAAAAATAATTATGACATTTGTTTTGTTAAAGAAGGAGTAAGTCAACATTTTTTTCTTCTTCAGACTAGAAAATTTTAAATAGAAAAGCAAAAAGTTTCACCTAGAGTAATAGCCACTGAAATGCAATTTAAAGTCAAATTACAATAACAAGTAATTCCATTGGCAAAGTCATGGTTTTAAATTGTCTACAGCAGCTGCTACCACTTTGCAATGCTTTTATTTTTTCATTAAATGATGACTGGAGGAATTACACATGGATTTTAAAAACAAAAAAGTTCAACATGTCATCAAAGCTTGTAAAAACAATTTAAGTTTAACTCTTCTGATTTAGCATTGTTTATTCTTCTGATTTAGTATCATTTGTCCTTGTCTTAGATATGCAAAAATCCTTTTTCTGAAAACAGCTACCTATTTGTAGGTGGGGCTATTACTCTAGGAAACAGCTCTGGTGACAGGGCTGCTCTACTGAGCATGGTCACTGCCAGTTGCACCTCTTTCACTTTGAGCTGATCAGAAGTCCTCCATGTTACTGCATTGGTCTGCCTTCCTCGTTCTTTCATCCTGAGAGGGAGATACAGTCCCAAACATGTAATCAGCAGGCACATCCAAAGAGCTGAAGGAAGCTAGGCAGCACTTAGTTTCTGAAGGCTTTCCCCATCCCTTCTCAGAACTGTGTCACTCTTTTGCAAGCAACATGTGAGAACCTGGGAAAGTGTTATTTTGGCCATTCCTAGTAAGACAAAAGTCCCTCTAACGTACTCTTTTTTCCTTTGTTCCAAAGTAGAATCATAGAATCATAGAATAACCAGGTTGGAAGAGACCCACCGGATCATCGAGTCCAACCATAAGTAGTACACTGATAGCTTCTTCTCGTGTTTCATTTATGTATAGAAAGATACTCTTAGGAACATTAGGTGCAACAAGCTAGGAATCAATAGACTGGGAAACAATAGGCAGGATGCTATTTTTCATTGTCTATATTACAGATATTTTTATGAGCGCTAACAGAGCCTGTACAGAGCAGGTATATGAAATTTGCAGATGGAAAGGTCAGGACTACACCTTCTCCCAGGATCGTGTATATACTTGTGCCTCTGGAATACTGTGTTTCACCAATCTGAAACAGCAGATGCTGATGGCTGTACCCAAAGCACACAGCACCTTTGCTGAGGGACCACACCATCCTTACAGGGTGTGTCCTGCTGTGAGTTTGGCAGCAGCTGCTTCCTCTTCCTGACATTTCTGTGTCCCACTGCTATAGTCATGGAATTTATTTACTCTATTTTGGCAGGAAAAAATGTTTCAGGCTGAACAAATAATGATTTTTTTTAATTGCTTTTTTAGCCAAACAATTGCTCCATGAGTTTATCTGCAACCTCATTTGTTAGGCATCATCTACTCTCTGCTGCATAAAAAATTCTGCTTCGTATTCAGAGTGCTCCATTCAACAGGAGTTTTGATCAAATGAAGCGCAAATACATTTGTTAGAGAAATATTTAAGAGCATTTTCATGTTACTTCTGCCTCTTCAACATGATTTTAATTTGTGTAATTTCATGAAATGAACAGAGGGAAATGAAGTCCATCCAGTGGCGTCAGAAATATTAGGCAAAAGCAGAGTCAGACCTTTTAGATGTTCAGCTAACGATAAGGTTTTCCTTCAGCCTCCTCCAGAGAAACTTCCCAAATTTCTCTGTTCAGCTGGATGGAGAGGGAATGGGGAGTCCTCTGTCACACAAGGCAGGTTGAGTCTGAGACAGGGAGCATAGGGTGTTGTTCCAGTAGTCAATCTCTGTCATTAACATCCAAACATATCTGAAGTTCAACAACACTGGAAATATATGTTATTATCATCAGATATAACACCAAAATGCTATTGAATTTCTAGAAATCACTTGGTTGTTATCTGCAAAGTATCCCTATGCTTTTTAAAAGGCAGGAAAAGGAACAACTGAAAGATAAGAGGCATGCAGTCTGCTCACAGATGCTTCTTCCTGTGAGAACCACATAGATAATGGACAACTTTAGCCACAGGAAAAACTTCCTTAGTAATGTGATATAGGTGAGAGATGTCAGTCTACATTTCCATAGACATACTAATTATCACCAGTTAATGACCTGCTCCTTGGAGACACTCATTAGTATCTTTCCCTACTTAATGATTAAAATTTTTTCAGGTAATCTTGATTTAACACTATCCTCTGATGAATAGGTTTTTGACATTTTCACAGCTAAATTATTATTTTAACCACATCAATAATTAGTAATTTTTAATAACCTGACCAATTTTAACAGAAATATCCAAGTTTCATATTTTACCCATAAGAGCATTTATTTTCTCAGACGACATTCCCACCATATTCTGTTCTGTCAGAAATGGGAAGAGAAGAACTCCCATTAATACATTAACTGTGGTGCTGATATACTACACATCACTTAACTAAAGCAAACAATGACATGAGATGTTGTGTTGTAACCTGTCAGGCAGCTAAACAACACACATTCACTCACTCCCTCTGAGTGGAAGAGAGGAGAGAATCAGGAAAAAAAGGTAAAACTTGTGGGTTGAGATAAAAGCAATTTAAGAGGACAGAAAATTAACAGTAAATAATAACAATAATGATAAAAGAATATACAAAACAAGTGATGTACAATGAAATTTCTCAACACCTTCTGTCCAATAACCAGCCAGTCCCCAAGAAGTGACCACCACCATCAGCCAGCTCACCTCAGTTCTATTTTTCAGCATGGCACCATACAACATGGAATATCTCTTTAGCCAGTTTTAGTCTGTTATCTTGACTGTGTCCCATCCCAGCTGCTTGTGTATCCCCAGCCTCTTCATTGGCAGGACAGTACAAGAAGCTGAAAATTCCTTAATTTGGTGTAAGCACTGCTCAGCAACAACTAAAACATCAGTGTGTTATCAACATTATTCTTATCAAAACATTTTATTTAGATGTAAATTTCTCTCATTTCATGTTTTTGCTTTGGGAACAGTGTCACAGGCCTTTTGATTTGAAGTTCTGCTCTTCAGGAAAGACATATGTTAACACTAGTAAACTCAAGGTTTTCTATTGAAAATGGCCAAGCTACACAGGAAAATGGTGGGAAAAAAGGAGAAACTAGAATACTTAGAGTAGGTATGTCAGCAGTTTTAATCTAAAATGAATGAAGCTTTAGGCAAAAGTAACCATTGTTCATTGCATCTGTGTTTTAGAAATATTCCTGTTAAATCCTGAGCCACTTTGGTTTCTCATGACTGTAAAAGCTATATGTAAATGCATGCATAGGGCAACTTTTTTGATACTTTAGACTTTATCTACTTATATTAATGTCAGTGAGTAGTCAACACAGAGGAATTCAACAGAATTCCAACGACGATTCAACAGAAAAATATTTAGTGATCTTCAGTTAAACAACTCAGAGTGTTGTTGACAGTCCCCAATATTCTCCCACATTTAAGCCATGAAAACAAAATGATAGTCTGCCAAGGTAAAATCTTTTCCTCATCAGCCCTCACAAGCTTGAAAGTAAAAGCCTTTGCTACCTATGACAGTTTTACAAACTTCTTCAGGTAAATCTTTAATTTATTCCAGTTGGAGATTTTCCTGAATTGAGACCACAGGAAAAATAGTATCATAATGCCTAGATATTACACAGGATTCATTAAACAAAGATGATGAGCAGGAACCTGTCAGAAAGAAAATGGAGTCTGTCTAGTGAACTGCACTGTGTGAGAAAAGCTGAATGAAGCTCGTAATTTGCAATTGCACCATTTCAGTGTTCAGACTGGAGCAAAAAGAGCAACTTAATTAGTAACTAAATCACACTTCATTAGTTCTAGAATCTCAACAACCAAACACTGGGGGAAATGCCAACTCTAGAGCTTCAAATTAGTGTAAAATAACATATTTTGAAGTCTTCCAAGCTTTATTTATGTTTGTGGGGGTTTTTTATTTACTGTCCTCTGTCACAATGTATTTGCTTTTTCATTATGGCACTGTTTGAAAAAAGACCAGATCTATGAAGTCTGTGTAGTTCTCTGTCCTTCTTTGAACTCCTGAAATCCAAACTTGAAATTGCCATGTGCATAAGGAAATTAATAATGTTCATAGAAACTTGATTTTTCAACCATTACCTACTAAAGTCATAAGGAAAACTCTTTTACTTCCTCTTTCCTCCTTAAGCCTCAATAAACATTTATTTTCTTTAAATTTAGTGTTGCCCTTAGGCTTCTAGAAGTATACTACAAGACCACAATTTTCACTCACTTTCTTTGGGAATGTATGGTACACGTGGCTGGGAAAGATAAAAAAGGAAAAACTAACAGTAATAAACTATACACTGGAAATATTCAACAATAGATTAGTGTTTATACTTCTGAACAGATCTATAGTCAAAGAAAAATAAATCGTTCTATTTTTACCCTGTGTTATATTGCCATATATAGAAATTATACCCTCTTAATTTTGTGATCAAGGTCTATTTTGTTTTTCTGTTATCTGTGTGAACAGAAGTAGGTATTTCCCTGAATGATAGAAACTTATTATTACAAAAACTAACTGTTCCAAACAAACCTCAGTTAAATATTTTTTTTCCAAATAATTTCGTTATAAGATTTAGTTCTTCCTCCTGAAAACTTATCTTGTTGAAGAAGTATAGGAAAAGTTAAGTTGTAAGGTTGACAACCAACAAACTTATTTGCACAATGATCTTCCTGAAATAACATATTATATACACAGTTAAAGTGTCAACAGATATATTCTTTCACTCTAACAACAAAAAAAAAATAAAACAAAGAAAGAAAGAAAAAACATAATGTGGTCTATCTCAAAAGCAAATTTAAAACTAATTAAATGTTCAGAGTAAATAAGATAAAAATAAGCGAATGCATATGTGACTACATTGAACAATGTAACTGCCTCCAAATAATACATTCTCCTGCTGTCAACAGGCTAAATTCTCTTATATAAATAACAGCATCTCTGTACAACACAGCTAGCCAGCTATGCAGTGATAGGCTGGATTGTTCTTAGTTGAAAGCTGCACCTCTGAACACAGCAAATTACTCTTTTCACAGATTTTACTGTATTTACAATATTGCTGATAAGCTGGTAGCTGTAGACCTACTATATTTGGTATGAAAAATAAGAAGTGCAACATTTAGTGCAACCATAATCAGCTTTCTAAAACATCTGTATTACCACAATCATCCTCTGGCTGGCATTTGAAGGCTGAAAAAAAGATAAAGTACCCAGTCGCTGTGTGCACTGATTAAAAACATAGCACTGAGAAAACCATCAAGTTCAGCTTCTGAACACAGCATTTTCTTAAAACAGCTAATAAGACCTCTGTGTCAAAATAGCAAGCATAAAAATTTTGCCTGAGGCTGGGTATATGTTTCCAGGAGGAACATATCCCATGCTTAATGAAACAAGCAATGCAAAGCTGAATATCAGAACAACTATTACACATGGTTAACCAGCAGAAAAAAAAAAGTAATTTTTTCTGAAAGCTCTTTTTCCTACTTCTTTTCGTGAGGAAAAAAAAAAAAGAAAAGGAAATATTCAAAGTTGTATTCCTGTTATACCCACACATAGGATAATGGTCTTAAAGAAAACTGCTCCCTGTAACTGACAGCGAAAGATTGCAGTAGTAGCACCCATAATTCAGGTGTTCAGTTAAGACAATGTGAATATCCCTTAAAAGTCACTGAATTGACTTGAAAATTGTCACTGCATATCTGCACCTCACTAAGCACTGTATCAGTCCTGTCCCAGAAGGCACGACTTTAAGGACAACAGAAATAGAAATATTCAAAATCACAGCTAAGTAATTCAAAATTAATTAATTTTAATTTATTAATTTATTTAATTTAATTTTAATTTATTTTGGTCTCATTGTAAAAGTTGTCATAATTGTACAAGAAAAAATATCAAATTATCATGCTTAATTCATCTTTCTAGAAGTACTTCTGTACCTTCCCAATAACAAGGGAAAAACATTGTTTTACATGACCTATCACAAGTAAGTCCTGCAGGTTCAGTCAGGCTCTGCAACTTGATTATGTATGTTATTGACAGATAGACTGTGAACTCTTTATGTCCTCTGCTAAGAAATAGGCTGTAAATATAACACGTCCAACACAATTAACTAGTTTGTGCAGGCTCTGAAGAAATCTAAAAAAATTTTAATAAAGCTGACTTTAATAAAGATAACCTCATTAAGCAATTTCTTACAATGAATTGTTTCTTCCACTTTAGAAGAAAGATAAAGGTTTCTGGTCTTTAACTTAATGTTAAAATGCAGATCAATTTATACTACTGTTCTTCAAGCACTGCCACATCTCAATTGACAGTAACACTAGAAAATACTATCCATTCAATCAGGATAAGATTTGCAAATACAAGATTGAAAAGATTAGCTTATAGTTTGGTCTCAGTGAGGAAAAGGAATGCTTCTCAAATGCACTATAATGCTGTTTTCCCTGTAAAATGTCCCCTGTAAAATATTTGAGAATGAATGGCATCATTAAATACACTTCATTTTCACCTGTAATTTAAAAAAAAGCAAAAAAAAATGAAAAGGTCATCTGGATAGGTGACAGTTGAAGTGTAAGCTGACTATTCAGTGACACTAGTAGAGAATTAGTGTGTGGATGCAAGACAGAAAGGTCAGTCAGGGAAAAGACACTAAATGCAAGAACAAATACCTGTACAAACTCTAAATGGAATCTAGAACACATTTGTTGCTAACTATGTGACTCTTACATACCATTTTACTGGTTAGCAACAACTAATGCAGATACTGTGATCTTCACTTTTTGTCGAAAAAAATTATAACTATTTTAAGTATTAAATTTTCATAACAAAGGGGAAAAATGTCTGAAATCTGAAGTATTTTCATGTAGGCAGAATGTCCAGGGTGAAGAACGTTACAATTCACTGGCAAAGATCACTACTCAACATATCCTGGAGTTATTTCTCAATAAATATATGAAATAACTGGACACAGGCTATTTACCTCCAGCTGTCAGGCAGGTACATACATTGCTAATACAGAGATAATTAAGTTTGTAAATTGCTCTCAGAAACGTAGTACTCTGAAGCTTTTGTCAAAAAAGGGCAACAAAATTGAAGCAATATGTATTTTCATAGGGAGACCATAAATGGATTGGGTGTGAAACATGCAGTGTATACTGCTGACACTATTTCATTGCAGAAGAAAGTTTTGGAGTCCAGTCATTGAGGATGACTTTGAATTAATTACTTCCATTAATCAGTTGTAAGAATTGGCACGTGAATTACTATGGAATCTTAATATGGTTCTCTAAATGTACTATTTGCAAAAGAAAACTATAAGAATATTCATCTTTTTCTGTTTTATACAGCAGATTAAAAGAATTATCTATTTTACTATTTGATTTCGTATGAAAATTTTAAGGCAACTGTGACAACAGTGTCAGTAGCAGTACTCAACTGAGTGACAATAAGGTCAATGTGTAAGCAGTGGAACATGAGCCTTTAGGCGAGCAGCATGTTCTGACCCAATATAATTTTGATGAGCAGTCTTTGACTTCTGCCTTATTTCATTTATGGTAAAAGTTCTTATTCCCAGAGGTGCTCCATGTAATTGAGCTTATAATAAAGCAGTGTGCTGAGTCAGTGAAATGCTTAGCAGCTATTCAAATCTATTTAGATAAGAAAGAACACACTGCTATAAGCCAGAAAGTTTTTTTATTCACACTCTTCATGTGTGCTTTTAGTATTTCTACTTTTGACTGATTTGAAATGCAAGATTTTAGTATCACCACAGGACAATGAAGCAAACCAACACAATTCTACTACATTTTAAAGAAATTTCTTATTGTCTGTCAAATGAGTCGTAGGATAAATATATCCAATGAAACAATTTTCTTCAAACTCATTTAGCCATCTCTAAATGAGTCGCAACACATCAGCTAAGGCTGATTGTTCATTAATGTGGAAGTAGCTTGTATAGTACATGATTATTTTACATTCAGGGAATACTTGAGTAAAAACCATACCCATCCCTAGTGAACACAACCTCGGGCTTTCAGACAAAATGAGTCTCCTCCTTCTCTGCACAGACAAATATAGGCAATGCACAGGAACTCACACAGACTGACATCAGCTTCTACTTTCAGTTTCTTGTTGCCCTGAACCAATTGAGTTCACTGAGATCACTGCTAATTAGAAGGTCAGTTAAGGAATTAATACATGTCCAGCTTCTGGCCTCCAACAAAACCAAATTAAACTGAAGGCGCATCCGAGAACTCTGTTACAGTTACTGGCCATTCTGTTCAAGGCATTGTTGAACACAAGAATACCCTATATTCACTAGAAATATTCCTATGTCAAAGGGAAGTTTCCTACTTTTCATAAGGGAAACTCAAAGCTATAGAACATATGGATTATATTTCCGTGTTAGGGAAAGATTATAACCATGCTTTTTATGAATATTTTCTCATTATGTTTTACCAGCTTAAGTTTGATTGCAGGATTATGTGACTTTCGGTATGTTTATAGAATGGGAAGAGCCTAAAACAATTAGTGCTAAACCATCACTGTTTTCTCACAATTTATTATAAATCAAACCAGAAGATTTTCTAGGAACAAGCTACTCACATTCAGAGAGAAAATCACAGAATTTCAGCTGCAGTTTGTATATGGGGCAGTCCCTGTATACATAGTGTACAAGGTAAACAATTTCCCCACATTTTTAACAGTTTTCTGAAGTTAATTCCAGATTCTTTTATACTATCCTGGAGTTGAATGTAGGCTATTCCTTCAGAGAAAGTCCCTAGAGTTTGTATCACAGTTCTTTCATAAAATAAAACTTGAAAAACAGGAAAAAACCTAACAACAATTAATATAGTCAAAAGAGTTTCTACAGCTTTTACTTGACAATTTTTCAACATTTTCTTTCAGCTGAAATTATGTTATTGCTAGACTAATTTAAAGAACTCTCCTTCTTCCTTCTTATTTCAACTGACAGAAGCATCAAGGCCAGTAAGCAAGATGAGGTAGAGCAGTTTTCTGCTTTCTCCGTGCAGGAATTATTTTCTGTGGGAGTGTGCATTTATGCATAAGAAATGACCCCAAAAAAGGAGGAGGAGGATAAAAGGGAGTAAGATACATCAAAACAGCATCACAAAACAGCAACTACAAGAGAGATTTTGCCAAAGGAAGTTAAACGTGGGTGATGTTATCAAGGCTTACTTATGCATAACAAAGCCTATAAACATGCGGTTTAAATATTGTATTTAGTTACAAAACATGGAACTCCCATGTGAATCCAATAAAGCAGAATGGACGAGGGGCCAAATACACCAAACAAGGAAGACCCATAAGTTTTGTTTCTGTAGCAAGCTCCAGCAAGTAGAATACATAAAGTTATTTTTTTTAAGTGCCTCACAACATTAATGGATCTGCTTTATTAGACACTGAAAACAGTCAGTTCTCCACACAGCAGAGCATGGTATAGTGTTCCTCCAGCAAACAGAGCTGTGGTAGCTGGAACCAGAAGAAATATAGACATAGAAAAGCAACACAGCCCAGTACTAGACTGCATTTGGTTAGTTAGCCATCTTGAAGAGAGTAGTTTTTGTTGCATGCTTTAGGAAGATTCTTTTTTTCTTCTTTTTCTTTTAAAGCCTACTCTGCTGTCTAAGACTGAGAATTGCTTTCTCATGTTTAGTTCAAAGTAGAGGTCAAAAGACTCATACTTTTAGCTGAGCAAGCAGATCCAAGCAGGCCAGGCAAATTAGGACACTGGAAAAGGGTTTATCTAGAATTCTGCCTGAACATATACTGTTTTATGATACATCTTAGCATTTATACACTCTTATTCACCTATGTCACCTCACTGTTTAAGTCTTGGATAACTGCTGCAGTCAAGACCCATGGAACAATAATCTTTCTGAGTATTTCCTTTCCTTTAAATGCAAATATTTTGTATTTCATAATCTGCTATTTATCTGGAGAATCTAGAATCCAGAAAAATAATACCTAATATATGACACAGGTATATAATACATATGCATACCTATACAAAACTGAGGTGAAATTTTCCTGATTGGATCTGAATGTTTGGACATGAAAAGTTTACAAACTAGACAAAGCTGCAACTCTAAACTGCAATGGAACCAAGAATTATTTTAGCTACAGGAAATATTTGACATTCATTGTTTTTGGCATATCCCTCAGTTCTTGTCCTTTTCAAAGAACTTTGAAGAATTGTATTCATAATGATAGTCTGAATGACCCTACATGTAAAAATAAAATCATAGAAGAAAGACAATATCATGCTTTCCATCCATGAGATTTCTACAGTACAGAAAGGAGAAAGAAAATGTCTACATGATGCAAGAAATTTTATTTTCCTTTTTTGATAGTAATTCAGCAGCATATAGGCATACAGTCAGTTGCTTCAGTTATTTTCCTAATCCAGTAATCATGAAAAACACGTCAGTAGGATTACCCATTCAAAAAATTAAGTCTTTTTTAATAACAAAATAGTCAACATTTTCCTAATGCAACTTCAAAAGAAGGTCTCCTAATGCAGTATATTTCTACAGAGTTAGGTTTGTACTTATTTATCTCATAAAATATTTTATGTCATTTTCTGAGTACTAGATGTCCCAATTTATGAATTTCACATACTGGTACATGCATGAATTACAGACATTTATTTCAAAATTCCATTTTTAAAACTGTTTCCAGATCCCTAACTAGGTTAGAAAATGAGTGAATTTATTGCCCTTTAGGGTCTGAAACTTAATAGCAGACTTCAAATGCAAACATAAAGAAGACCCAAACTTCAGTGAAACAAAACTGCTCACATAAGAAGCATTGTATATGTTGAAACATTAACGGAGCAGAGGATGATCCTTCCACTTTGCTTAGTCATTTGATAAAAAGAAAAAATATACATGTAACCTTTTCTTTTACTTATGTTTCCTATCCATTTCAATCACTATCTTACTAAAGCAGGAGTTGTTACCTCCCTGCATTAGCTTGAACTTTGCTAAGTAACAGACATTATCATGTCCCTATTAACTAATATTACATGCAGTTTCCAAACAGCTGTAGCAACATTTAAATATTGAAGTATTATCATTTATAATAGCTACAAATCAGGCTTGGATCATGCCTCAATGACTTCTTTTATAAGCAAAATGCTCCACAGCTAGTATCTTTTCCTTTGTTGTTGATATGTAAATTACTCATTCCCAAGGAAGGCTGCAGGCTAAACTAGGCAATGCATTGTTCAGAAAATATGTGATTCAAAAATGTTTTTTTCTAGATCAGCAGGAAAAGCTTACAGTTTTGCATGTCAGGAACTTTTTCTCAAAACATGCTTTGGATGATCAATGGTTGTTCCTGCTGAATCAGAGAAGATTTTTAAAGATTTGTATTGGTTATTGATTTTAGCATCCCTCGGTGAGAAACAATGAGTAGAAATTGAGTGAAAATAGTACTTTTAAAGCACTGCAATTTAACATAAACACCTCAGAAGCTCCTGGATGCCACTGGAAGAAAAAAACTGTATCAGCAATGCCTTAGCGCATTTGCTGTATGTGAATGCCACATTGACAGTGGAGAGCTTCTTACTTTCCATTTCACCACTAAAACAACAGCAGTAATCTTCTCTGAACACTTCCCAAAGAAACTCAGAATTACAAACTTGGATAGTGAAAGCTTAGCTATAACTTATAATGTGAAGAAATACGCAGAAGCAGAAGCTGTTTAAAATGCCTTTTTAAAAGTAGAATTAGATGTTATCAGATATCTCTTCCATACTGAGAGAGGGGAAAGGTTTCTCCAATTAATCTGTGAAGCTCTCAAAGAGTGTCTGAGTAGACAGAATGCCTTTGCTGTGAGTTAAGGATCTTTTCAACCTTGATTCACAGTGGCACTATCTGCCTGCACGTCCTTAAGTGCGCCATAATAAATTTTAATACCTAAGTAACGTAAAACATAGAATCATAGAATAACCAGGTTGGAAGAGACCCACCGGATCATCGAGTCCAACCATTCCTATCAAACACTAAACCATATCCCTCAGCACCTCATCCACCCGTGCCTTAAACACCTCCAGGGAAGGTGACTCAACCACCTCCCTGGGCAGCCTCTGCCACTGCCCAATGACACTTCCTAATTTTTTCCTAATGTCCAGCCTAAACCTCCCCTGGCGGAGCTTGAGGCCATTTCCTCTCATCCTGTCCCCTGTCACTTGGAAGAAGAGGCCATCACCCTCCTCTCTACAACCTCCTTTCAGGTAGTTGTAGAGAGCAATGAGGTCTCCTCATTGATGCGATGAGCATCTCCCTTTTTTTGTATTTGCATTGCATTGATGCAATGAGGTCTCCCTCAGCCTCCTCTTCTCCAGGCTAAACAACCCCAGCTCTCTCAGCCGTTCCTCATAAGGCCTGCTCTCCAGCCCCTTCACCAGCTTTGTTGCTCTTTTCTGGACTCGCTCCAGAGCCTCAACATCCTTCTTGTGGTGAGGGGCAGACCGGACCTGCTCCACAGAGAGGTCTGCTGCTTACCTGGGGCATCAGTGAAGGAGGTAGCTAGAAAACTTCTTTCCCTGGTCCACGAGACAGACTACTATCCTCTGATAGCAGTCCAAAATGGTAGTGATGATTTAGAAAATAGAAAGACCAAAGCCATCAAGAAAGACTTCAGGGCCATTGGGAAAATGATGGAGGACTCTGGGGCTCAAATAGTATTCTGCTCCATCCCAAGGCTAAATACAGAGGAGCAGGAAGTCAGGAAGAAGAATTCGATTAATGCCTGGCTCCGAGCCTGGTGTGAGGAGAGAGGCTTTGGCTTCTTTGATCATGGGGTGGCTCACGCACCCCCAGACTTTGTTGCTAAGGATGGGACATGTGTGCCCCTAGGGGGACAAAAGACCTTGCTAAAAACCTAGCTAAGCTCATAAAATGAGCTTTAAACTAGATGTGAAGGGGGAGGGGGTTGAGATCAGGCTAGACAGGAGCGAGCCTGGATGTGGGACACTGGTGATTCAGAGAGGGTGTGCTGGTGAGGACCACCAGTACCTCACCACACAGAAAGTGGGGGTGATTACACCTGGGGGTGATAAGGAAGATACGGACGCTCTGGTGCTAGCTACTCCAGTTACCAGGCAATTGGGAATGAACTCTGTTCCCTCTAAGAGGGCTGAAGGCTCGGCAGCTCAGCTGAAGTGCATTTACACCAATGCACACAGCATGGGGAACAAGAAGGAGGAGTTGGAAGCTGTTGTAGGGCAAGGAGGCTATGATGTCATTGTCATCACGGAAACATGGTGGGATGACTCATATAACTGGAGTACAGCTATGGTGGGGTACAAGCTTTTCAGGCGGGACAGGAAGGGTATGAGAGGAGGCGGGGTAGCCCTCTTTGTAAGGGAGGACTTGGACTCCATCGAGATGGATTGTGGCAATGAGGAGCTTGAGTCCCTGTGGGTTAAAATCAGAGGAGCCCATCAGAAGGTAGATTTTGTGCTGGGAGTCTGTTACAGACCACCCAGCCAAGGAGAAGCAGCTGATGAGCTCTTCTATAAACAGCTGGAGTTAATCTCTAGGTTGATGCCTCTTGTTCTTGTGGGAGACTTCAATCTTCCTGATATCTGCTGGAAGTACAATAGAGCAGAAAGGAAGCAGTCTAGGAGGTTCCTGGAGTGCGTGGAAGACAACTTCCTTGCACAGGTGGTGAATGAACCAACAAGGGAGGGTGCCCTCCTGGACCTGTTGTTTGTGACCAGAGAAGGCCTTGTGGGGGATGTGGCAGTAGGTGGACGCCTAGGACAAAGTGATCATGAGATGATAGGGTTTTCTGTTCTAGGTGAAGTGAAGAGGGTTGTTAGCAGGACAGTAGCATTGAATTTCCAGAGGGCAGACTTTGAACTCTTCAGAAGGCTGGTTGGCAAAGTCTCATGGGAGACAGTACTTAAGGGCAAGGGAGCCCATGAGGGCTGGGAGAACATAATATATAATAAATTTTAATAAATACAAATCTGAGGAGGACTTTTCACGTTTTTTTGTTTCCTGGAGTGCCCAGTGCCAGGTAATTCCCTGTAGCTTTGTAAAGCAGATTTTGGTGTCCCATTTTTCCAGAACTCCCCACTGATCGCAAGCATCTTCCTCAAATCTCTTCAGCAACTGGTTCTCATAATTTCATGTTCAATTCACACATCTACAAAGTTCTCAGTAGTGCTTAGTATCTGTAGAATGGTCTTGAAATATTTACAAAGGTACGATACATACTGCCTTTAAAAAGCTTTCTGAGGTTAGGGTTTAGTTTATTATTTTGTTGTTGCTGGGGTTTTTATTATTATTGTTTTCCAAGTAGGAAGTTCTGATCAACAACAGTAAAAGAAGCAGATTTCATATTACTCAGAACTAAGACTGTCATTACTTTCCATCGTAAAGTCCCAGTTTCATTTTCTATATTTTGAAAAATTGGTTTGGAATTGGAAAATACTGGTGTCTCAGAAGAAAGAACAGAGTTTCATTTTCATTGGCTTTATTGGTTTGGTTTATAGGCATTATACGTCTGTTCTACTTTTACTTCAAATCCCCCGTGTAGATTGACACTATCTTTTTGTAGCGCTGAAGTAGTTAGCTGCTTACAAACCGATTGGAAATGTGTGGAAAATCTGTAATCTAGAAAGAATTATTTCTTATTAGTGAATTCTTTTAACTCATTATTTTGCATTTATCTGGACACCAGTCCTGCTCACATTGCCATCTTTAGGTATGCATATTTCAGTGGGATCAGCAGTGGTTACTATACAGCTACAGATCTACTTTCTTCCAATGCCTGGCACAGTGTAGCAAAGACAATCCTCTGCTTGCCACCGTTGTACTTTTTGTCATTTTGAGCAGCAGTCCCTCTGGCCAGTGAAAGCATTGTTCAACACGAAAAAATATAGAAGTTCTGGTTCTGTTTGAGTCAATAACAACTTTGCTGGACCATCATAATTTAGGAATATTCCCCAAAGCACTGTTATGGAGATGGTAAAATAGTCTAGGATGTGCCTATCTAAAGGACTCTTGCTCTCTGACACTGCAACAATCAGAGCTGAAAATATTTTAATGTGCCAGAGAAGCAGCTGGCAAGATATTCCCTGTAAAAGCAACCAATTAGGACATCTGTTAGATCATGAATGGCATGGATAAAATGCAAAGGAAAAATATTAGTCGCTGTTCTTGTAACACTGGAGAAGAAGACACCAGATAAAATCATTATGGACATAGTTGAAAAGGGGCAAAACCTGTCTGTTTTCATGGCACAAATAAATTGTGGAATTCTTTAAACTAAGGTGCATTGAAGAACAGAGTATAAATAAGTCTAAAAATTTATTAAATTTCAAGGTGTGACTACGACCCCATTTCTTAGCAGGGTCCATGGACAAGGACTATGTACAGGGTCCGCAACAGGGTCCGTGGACTGTATACACATGTAATCGTGCAGAAATGGTTTGATTTTACTCTTTAAAAGATGGTCTGGAAATTAAGGTGTAGAAAATTATTACACTCAATGAATGTTATTTAAGAATCATCAGGTTCATATTTGACTCAGCACTTCTAGCTACGTTTGCTTTTGGCACAAGCAGCTTGTAATTACATAATTACATATTTTTCCACATGATCTTGTGTCGTTCACTGCACTCAGTGAACAAAGAGGCAGCATTGGAGTTAAAAGCACAATAAAAACCCTAATATGTCTTAATGTTCAACTTTTCATACAGAAGATGTTCCCTAAACTTAGTTTTCATGGATGGAATAGACATGCATAATGTAAAAAGAGTTACAAATTCTACTAATTTTGAACATGTGGACTGTGACACTTCAGACAGCTAAAATAGAATCTCTCTCCTATTCCCTCCTATCTATAACTATTTAGTCTTGAACATAGCTGGAGTCTGATGGAGACGTCATACTCATTTTCTAGAGTATGATCCAGCATGATGTTGTTCACTGCTTTTCACATTCCGTGTCATACTCCATTGAGTTCACTCTCCCACTAGTCAAGGGCATTTATAGAGAGAACTATCACGTGCCATAACCACATCTTCTCGCTAGCACGACCTTTTCGCATGTAGTCAGATAAAGTTTTTTGAACATGAAATGGCCTGACGACAGTAAATGCACAATTAAGAACTGCTGGTGAAGGGAAGAGTAGGAAAAAAATGTATGCATATAGACACATCTACAAAGCCAAGAGAAATTCATATCAAATTTTTTTAGAAGCACATTTGCTTTCAGAAAAAAAAATTATGATAATTTCTTGAAGTGAATAGATAGCATTTAAAATACTGATGAGGATATAAAAGTCCCTGTATGACCTTTTCAAAAGATTTGAAGCCTCAGTTTGGCTGTGCATTAACTACTCCATATTGTGGCTTGAATTTAAAATGTCCTTAGGCTGAAGTGCCTAATGAGCAGACACAAAAGCCTGATGGATTCATGAAAGCCCACGTCATTTTATTCTTTAGTACTTGTCTCAGATACGTAGGAGACACAAGCGGTCTAAAACAGAAAATTCTTATCTTGACCAGTATTTTAATACTTGGCAGAATGTTCTTGGGTAATTTGTTTTATATGAATATGTGCACGACAAAGGGCATTTTACTGGTCAATTGGTAATATTAGATGCTGTGATCCAATTAAATAGCTTGTTTTGAAAAGTTTTGTCAGCTGAAGACATGAATTCCTGCATTGCAATGGGGAATAGCAATGACCTGTCTCAATTTCTAGCAAGTCTCCCAAATCTGTCTGAGGCTATTAGGTAGATGATATATCCATGAAAGGCCCTAGGCGATAATTCCTTTGACTTCTTCATCATACAGCCATAGACCATCTATCAATGTGGGTATTCTTTGAAAATCATGAGTTTGTAAGAGTTGAACTCATAGTGTGGCTGCCAGTTATTAAATATGTTGCACACAAGGGTTGTGTCCTAATTTCTTAAATTGAGGGATGCTAAAAACCCATCTGTTGAAGTCTATAACATCAGCCACAAGTAAAAGTTAGCATTTCAATTTTCAGTAAAATACCTTAATTGTCTGAATTTCATGTGTCAGTATCTTCAGTGTTTATCAATAGATAAAAGCCTGAAATTTTTGGAAATATGTACTGCGGTATATCAGACATCCTCAGAGTCTGGAAAGCATTTTTCCTCCAAATGCATTGGCAAGGTACATTCCCTTTTTGCTACAGTTGAGAAGTTTAAAAAGTTGAAGTCTTTGAGAATGGATTGTTTGTCTTACTGTTGTCTTTTTGTTCATAAGCACGTTTATCTTATCATTCTTCACTGTTCAGATGTATGGATAGACAGAACGTTTTGTGGAAGAAGTTCTCCTTCCCTTTCCTCTTGTAAATGCTGGTCCTGTTAAGAATGTTCTGTGAGGCAGATAGCCCCTGGATTAATTAAGAATGCTTCAATTCTATCAGAACTGTGCATCCTCATTAATTCCTTGGTACTGTTACAGTGATGGACTCTCCAGGATAAACACAGGTTGGATAAATTCTGAGAGTCACGTGCTCTGCTTCCTACAATTGTATACGCTGGAGGAATGTACAACACGCTGTCCAAAATCGTTTAGTTTAGTCTTCACCACAATAAACAGACTGCCCTCTGGCGTGTCCTCTTTAAGCGATTCCACTGGCTTGTGGAATTCATAAGGAGATTTAGTGCAATAACAGCCGTTTTAGGAAGGGACATGTTAGAACACCTACTCAGAAACAGATGTGGACACAGACTGAAAAAATTATCAACTAAAAGAGAACTAATATTTTTGTCTGTCCTTGTTTAGCAAACTTTTTTTAAATACAAAGAAGTTGGGGATGTTCATTCTCACTTTCATACGCATACATTTTGTCAAAAACCCCTTAACACGTAAATGTTCATAATTTGTCATTTCAATGTTCCTCCTTCTCCATATTCCTCTTTCTTGCATGTGTGCAATGCAGACAAACACTTAAGATGGTATATTCTAAAGATTTGATGTTAAAAATCTCTGTGTCTGTAGGGTGTCTGTGATGCACACATTTGATATGAAAGGCAGATAAATGCCAGGCAAGGCTAAATTACTGAGTCACAAGAAACTGTCAGAGAAATAAGAACTGTGCAGGGTTAGATGCTTAAATATTAATTTATAATTTATCTATAATATCTATAAATGTAGTAAGAAACAATATACACATTATATATATTATTAAATATAATAATAACAATATATATATAACATGTAACTCTTACATTATGCAGATTTCAACCTTAACCTGATGAATTTATATATATTATTATAATGTATGTTTTAATATATAAAGTTGAAGAATTTCTTCTGTAAATCAAATTCTACCTTTCTGTACAACATCTCAGGTACAACAGCTGTTGTCATAATTATTTTTGTAGTGCATTGTAAATTTCTTTGAGGAGTTATGATTTTTAAGTTGAATCGAGTCATTTGATGTTATCAATATTACATGTCACAAATTCGTCTTTTCCTGGAAATTTTAAGTACGCACCTGTGCTTCTCTGTGCCCTAACTCTTTGTATTTTGCATCAGTTATTTCCCACTGAAATTAGCTTATGATACATAAACCAAGTATAAAATAGTTAAGATATTTAATTAATAACAAATGACTCTCTATCAGACTCCATGCTTTATGAGTAGAAAAATCATTCAGATGCAAATATGAATTTCAGTAGCAGATAAAGCATAGTCTTGCAGAGATATTTTAAAGGTTTGTAGTATTTCAGCTGAAAACTGATGAACTGTTTAGGTAATACATTTAGGCAGAAAAATAGTTAATAGAGATACATATTGCATCAATATTAATGTTTTCTGCACAACTGCAGAAAAAAATCCTACCCAGGCTGATTCATATAAATTTATGAGAAACTAATAAGTCTAAGTATACTCCTAGTCTGCACAATAAACAGAGAAAAAAAGAAGTCAGGAGCCCCATTTTCCAATTCCCATTATGTGGGCCCAGTTTATGCAATCCTTCTAAAGAACCCTTTTGAACATCTGTGGTATTAAAAATTCAGTAGACTTGGTGAGCCAACCCAGCAAAACTCACTGCTTCTAAACCTAAATGCAGTCCCACCTGTGATTGTTTTGGAGGTGCTCCAAAATGTAGCAAGCACTTAAAATTTCCAAGAGGATGTATAAGGTTGTTACAGATTAAAATATTTCATTTTAGATTGTGTTGAGTTTATCACTGGATATTTCATGGTGAGATCCACCAAAAAACGTCAGGTCCAACCCTGCTTGGGAGGAATTTTGTACTTGTCTCACAGTTAAGAGTTGCAGCGACATACTATAGCTACTCAATGAAAGCTCAGGAGAGTGATGAGATATACAGGAATGCCAGAAATTTCTTAGCTCCAGAACTTTGGTAACATGCTGTTAAACAATGCTCACAGTTTATACCTGGGTTTGACTAGCCTTTGGGTAAGGAGTTGCGCTGGAGTGAAATTACATCAGCCCAAAGATTTTTTATATGCTAAAGATCTTAGCGTTTAACCGGACACGTACAGAACAGTGCTTTTATTTGCCTTCAGATATGCAAATCAGTACTATCAGACAGTATCAGAACAGCTTGTGCCTAGTTATGACCTTCAGCTTTTTCTCTTTGATCCTCATCTTGCCCTTATAATTTCCCTCTGAACTGTGGTCCCTGATCCAGACAAACCTGTTGTGTTCAAGCATGATCTGCTATTTTAGCAAATGTTACAGGCTGTAATGAAGTCATGCTGTCTTTAATGTAAACATTATACTATTTCTTAAATGCTTACAAGGCACACAAGTTTACTGCTCCTTCAAGGAAATTTAAAAAAGAAACAAACACCCTGCAGCCTTTCTTTTTGACCTTGTCTTTCTGCCTGCTGCTTTTTATTTATCATACTGAAGCCTACCCTTAAAAATTTCACTATATGTCACTGCTGGAAGAAGCAAGGGCAGCTCTTAATAGAATACTAAACTTAATTGTGAAGCAGGCATTGTCAGTTGAAGACATAAGTATGTTCACCTCATCTAGATGTGTCTCTCCTTTGATATGCACGTGGACTGAAAATATGACTACACCACAGTATGTATGGTTTTCTAACTGACTATATGATGTGCCTCAGATTTTTTGGTCTAGTTGTTGCTGCCTTTTTACTGATTATCATCCAACTTACCATACAGTCGACACTGCAAAAGGAGTGTACACAGAAAGTGGTAGAAAAGCCCTCGAAATGCAAAAGGAGATGATAAAAAAACTGCATGAATGATTTAGAAAGCCATACTTCTCAAGAAATTAGTGCCAGAAAGAATATGGTTCGTGGTGATATGACATTAAATAGCACAACTCATAGCATTCCCCTAAAATACTGCCCAACTCTGTCTCAACTCCTGGAAGCATCTCTACTTAGAATCTACTGTCCCTGCAAGACAACAGTGGAAATAAGGATCATGCTATGAAATCTGTGGTATATAGGTATTATATGGCAAAATCAGATTCTATTAGGACATAAAGCAACCCAAGTAGTATCCCCAGGAGACTTTGTGATTCAGAGATCTGTGTCACAGTGTCTTTGCAAGATGGGACAGGAAATTCTACGGTTCACTTCTCTGCCTGGAAAGCAGGCAAAATTTAGAGATTAAGTGTTTTACTTCTGAGAAACCTATAACAGAGCCAGGAAAGGAACCCCCAAATTCCAAATTATAGTTTTACACTTAATCACCAAATAAACCTTTCTTCCAATGCTACTCCAAAGTCTATTTACATAGAGAGACTGATATTTGCAATGTTAATTAACCCCATAGACCCATTCCTCCATAAATACTGAAACTCTCAAGCCAGATGTGAAGACACTTTGCCAGCCTGTATATTTCAATTACTCCTAAGGATGGCAATAGCTGCAAGCTAAATAACAAGAGATTATTGCCCTTTGTGCTGTTTTATGTACCTGTGTATCCAATGGATAGACATGTTAATTAAACCGCAGTACTTTCTTTCTGTCCATGAATATTTCAGCATAAGTCACTGTAAACAAATATTTCAGAGGTTAGATCAGTCATGCTGAAGTGTCTTATATCATTGTAAACACAACACTAAGCTTCCTGAAAGGCACATTTAATATAAAAACCCACATATCTGTTTGATCTTCTACAATAAATATTTGAACTTAAACTATTTCAAGATATTTAGTCAGCTATTTTATGTCCTGCAATGTGTTACGTCTTGACCTTTAGATATTTGGGCATAGTTTATTGCCTTTTATTTTTTGTTTTCTTTAAGTTGATTAACTGCAAGATGTGCCAGAAAAGGAAAAAGAAACTTTGAACATACACGCACACACAGAGAAGTATAGTTTGCTAAATAATTGTCCTTGAATAGCTCACCTACTAAACACTCTAAAAACCAAGATGTAAATCAATATACATTGAGGAAAGGCACAAAGTGAACTGAAATTTCAGCTTTCAGAGGTGATTGGGAAAAAAATTCTAGGAGATAGCATACAAAGTTCAAAAAGTAATAAGTAACTAGAAATCTCCCATTTTAATCAGCATTTGTGGAGATCACACTGACCATATTGTCCTGCTCCATAGGATTATGTTAAGGGTCCCCAGCACATGGCTTTCTGGTGTTTCAGAGAACCCTCCCTACTCCTTCCAACAGGGCATAATAAAGGATAATCCCTTACTTTTATCCAGTAAGAAAAAGTAGCGCAACTGAGTTATTGACACACAAAGGTAATGCATTTCCTAGTAAATTTGTTTAACATCATATGTACATTAGGCTCTCATCTTCCCGAGCAGCTGCAGGTCAGTTTGTCTTTACACATCTATTAAAATACACGCCTGGGAGCAAAAAAAATCAGCATTTAATTTTAAGTATTTTTTATGATGTTGAAAATGCTTTTACTAGTTAGATAATGACCATAAAATCTTTCAAAGTACTAAGGATTTGCCAACATATGTACACTAAAATCAGTTATACAGATGTTAGTTTGGCCGGTGGAAATGCTAAAATATTTCAGTTTCACCCTTTAATCCCTTGTTTCAGTTACGTACTATCTATTCTCAAGGCACTTACTTCAGAATTGCCTTTGCCACCTTTCCTACATAGATGGAAGAAGAGGCATCACAGGCTCATGGGCAGCTGGGCAAAACACCAGTACTAGCTTAGTGCATCTTTGTTATAAAAACTGTGCAAATATATACTGTTTCTCAGGAAGACATAAAAACATGTATGTAAGGCAGGAGTTGAGCAAGAGCTGGCTTTTGTTCGGCAGACTGGCAGTTATCAAAATTTCGGCATGTAACCATGCACCTCAAAAACTGTGTTCAGTTCTGGGCCCCTCACCACAAGAAGGATGTTGAAGCTCTGGAGTGAGTCCAGAGATGAGCAACAAAGCTAGTGAGGGGCCTGGAGAACAAGTGTTATGAGGAGTGGCTGAGAGCACTGGGGTTGTTTAGCCTGGAGAAGAGGAGGCTGAGGGGAGACCTCATTGCTCTCAACAACTACCTGAAAGGAGGTTGTAGAGAGGAGGGTGTTGGCCTTTTCTTCCAAGTGACAGGGGACAGGACAAAGGGGAATGGCCGCAAGCTCCGCCAGGGGAGGTTCAGGCTTGACATCAGGAAAAAAATTTTCACAGAAATGGTCACTGGGCACTAGAATAGGCTGCCCAGGGAAGTGATTGGGTCACCATCCCTGGAGGTCTTTAAAAGATGGGTGGATGAGGTGCTGAGGGGCATGGTTTAGTGACTGATGGAAATGGTTGGACTCGATGATCCAGTGGGTCATTTCCAACCTAGTGGTTCTATGACTCTGATTCTATGCAGATGTGCCTATTGAAGCTACCAGCGCTACAGCAGGTCACACAGTAGACAACAGATGTCACATAAATATGGTTGCAATGGGAAATGCTGTCATTTTAGCACACTATCTTTGATTTTCAGGACAGGAATGGGGAAAATCTGCAGGCACAGACAAATAGGTCTTTTTATCAATAGTGAGGAATAAAGATGCTAATTCAGAATAACAGAGGATAGGAGTATATATCAACATGGTGTGGTATGTCACATCTAAACTAGAAATGATCTATGAGAACCTGAAGTGAGAACCTCTGTCAAATAGCTTAAGCAGCTAGAATGACATGCTGGAAGTATGAGACTTGCCAGAGTACTCCCCACTCTTAGCGTCTACTGGACACAAAGATGACAGTTTTGAAATTGTCCTTGCAGTTTCCTACTTGAGAAGACTAATGACATGAAGGACTACATCAGGAATGATATCCAAGGTTTACAGCAGGGCCTTAGTGGCACCAAATGTGCTCTTAAGCACAGTTGTAATGAAGCAACTCTGAGCAGTTTCACACAGGGTAGTTTAAAGTTTCTAATTTGCAAAAGCTCTTAAAGCCGTTTCTTTCCTCTTCTAACCTGATTACCACCCATTATCCAATCTCATTAAAGCCTACAAGTGATGCCTTAAGTATAATCTGTTAAGTTTTAAGTGCAGTTGGGGTTTACAATCTCATTGCAATTAGACAGCAATAGCAAAGCTTTGAACTGAAGACTGCCTGTTGTATGAATTCAGAGTTAGCTGTTCTCTTTGTATCCCAGTGATGGCAAGGTCGAGCACTGTCTTTGCTACACTTGTTTGGTGGGAAGGAGGGAAGAAATAAAGAGAAAAAGAGAGACTAAGAGCCTGATGGTCAACAAGTGGCAAGTATTTTCTAAAAATAGTCACAGAAATGGCAGAAATACAAAATGGAAATCTAGCAGTATATACCTCTGCAGCAGCACTCCATTTTGAAACTTCAAAGTGGCTTTAGGTGTAAGAATAAGGTCTGGTGTAGTGGGTGCTGTCAAATTGTCAGTACAGCCTACAGCTCAAAATCTAAATTCTTTATGAATTAACAATGTCACCTTCTTTCCAAGAGAGTGTGGGTGGACATTCAATCACTTGGAAAGTGAGAACTGTTGGTTGCATGGAGTGCAGTATTTGATCTATTTCTAAACAGTTAAAAATACATTTTTTTCCACAGCCATTGCACAATTTCTAAGTAGGCCTTTTCCTCACAGGAACTATGTGATCGGGACAAGGATAGCACAAGGGCTTCTAGAAATTTGGCAGTCTTGGTTATGCATTTAGGAATAATGTGACTAAATTAAATGTTGAAATGTCATTTTGAAAGAGAAAATACAAATTTATGCCACTTCTAAAGACAGAATCATTTTTGATGCATTGTTTGTAGGGAGGATGATTCTCTTCCCCACTAGTTTCGTACAAGGTCATCTATTTTGCTACCTTTAGTTTATATTTTAGCACAACACTATTCCTTCGCAGATTAAATATGAACTTAATATAAGAAATTTTGTATGATTTATTTAAAGAAATTTCTTCTACTTCTAAACAAAGGATTGGAAACTAATTACAGTATTCAGATTCTTAGTTCTAAAAGAATTTAACATCAGCAGATGTCTTTCAGTCAGTAATTTAAGAAATATTAGAGAGGTGAAAGATTTTCCTTTCATTAAAGTATCAGGAGAAGCTTCTAATATTAAAAGTAATATTATTTTTACACTAAATCATTTAAATAGGTCAATGATTTTTCTAGTGGTTGAAGTCCTCAAATCAAAAATTCCTATCATTCTAACGGATGTGTTCTAGTCTAGCCACCAGTTAATGAGTGATTTTTATTTTGCCCTGGATTGCTGATTTAATGCTCCATCGCATTTTTTGTTCAGAATCTGTAAGAAAAAACTTAAACGGGCATATTCCATTTTCTGCCTGTATGGTTTATTCTAAATCTGTAATCTCACATTTAAAATTTGATGCTACTGTTTCTCCCAAACTTATATTGGATAACAGAAGCTGTAGTCAAGGCTTCAGCTGACTGTCAATGTAAGATCCTGATGGCAGTGCCAGGACCATACTTGCTTACACTCCATAACTTGAGATTGGTTTGCCCAAGGGATGTTAAATTGACAGCAACTTTGGAGAAATTTAAGAAATAATTGATTTCTGTTATAAAGAATAGAAAGAAGCACATTAAATGTACAGATAATTAATAAAGAGTCAGTAGCAAGAGTCATGCAAGACTACATTTAGATGAACCTGAGGGAAAATTCAGGTTAAACTATTCAGAAACTAAACAGAAATAATAAGAGCCAGAAAAATCTTGTTAAAATTATCAAATTATCTGACTTCATGCAGTGACTATGTAGATGATATCTTCCTCCAGCAAGGACCAGAATTACTCATGCATTAAATTTAGAAACTAGTATATATTTTCTGTAGTAGACTAAACAGACATTAAGCTAAGTTAAACGTCATTCTTGCCAAGCTAAACATGACCTAGTGGAGCAATAAGTTGTCATACGATGACCTCCTAATGAGATTGGTAGAAATCTTGAATATAATTGCAGGTGTCTTGCAGTGACAACTACTTTCTCTGAAATACTTTACTTGCTCAGGCAAGCCTTCTACTTCATATGTCTGATTGAAAGTTTGTGAAATATCTTAAATGAAGATGAGTTTGCATCATACATATATAAACTTTCCTTCCTTTCAGTATTTCCTTCCCTTCAGCTTCTCCTGTTCTGAGTTTGCTTCACTAGGCATGGATTAATTTAGGTGTTTCCTTGAATATCTGTCTGGACTTTTTTTAATATATTATAGGAACACAAAAGAAAAAATAAAAGGATTGCCATACTGTTTCACATTATCTTGTAAATTAGTGCAGGACGTCAGAAACACACAATGGTTTATTATTATGAAATAAGGTCCAATAGAACATAGGTATAATTCTTACTACATATTTGGCATGTGCGTTGTAATGACAGGTGAAAATATATTTCCTTACTTCTGACACCCTTATTATTTATAAATAAACAAGATTATCGACTCCTGAAATAAAATTTCTGATAAAGCCTTCATTGAAGTGAGGTTGTTTTATTATTATTCCAGACCTCAAATGCTGCAAAGATCACTCTAAAATACCACTAAAGTGTTGCACCATATTGTAATGACATTGTCATTACAGCTAGGTCATAAAAATTAAATTATGTTAAGAATTTGAAATAAATTTTCATAAGATAGACCCTTACTGTGATTATACTATCCACTGTCCTAACTGCTCGTGTACCCCATGCTTTACTGTGCATTACTTCCAAAGAATACTTTGTTCCCTCTAATTCTTCACCTAAGCAGAATAGTTACAGTCAAAAAGATAAATTTTGGCAGTAGGAAGTCTCTGAGCTATTGTATGGTTCATATTGCCAAGAAAGAAAAGAGGAAAAAATAGAATTAAAAATCTTTGCAAACAAGCATTGCTTAAATAAATCATGTTCAAATGAAATTATGTTTGCAAAATTTATTCTTTGTATTCTATTTTGTTCCCTCCTGTAGAGGATTGGTTAAGAAGGAAAGGGCATCAGGACTTTGGCTCTTTAAGGCTTGATATTTTGGCAGCGCCTCAATCTCAGAATAACCTTGACATTTAGAGGAGTTTGGCTTGTAGCAAGGCGAAGTGGGTAATGTAGTAAGTAGTACAGCTAACTGCAAGGCAGGAACAAGAACAGAGCATGCTTGGCAACTGCTACCAATGGGCACCTAGTGCGTAGTAACTGCTAACCAATTAGTGCGTGAGTAGTGGACACAGACCAATAAGCACTTTATGCGTAGACTGTAACACGGTGTATAAAAGTTGGTGGAGGGTTCATAATAAACTGAGCAAGATTCTAAACTCATATTGGGTGTGTCTCTTGACCACGGCCGTTTCTCCTTGCAACACCCTCCCATCATTCTATGCCTCACCAATGGACCTTCAAAATTGCCAATTGGCTTTCAAATAATTTGTAGACTCTGTGATAAACATCACATAGACATTCAGAGATAGTTTATTTTTCTGCATAGTACCTTTACTGTATTATCGTAACTACAACTAAACAGTTTTTTAAAAATGTCTTCATTCATATCTTTTGCTTACATAAACCCTTTTTAACTGATTTAAATTAAAGAGAATATCCGCATCTACATATGTGTATATATATATTTTACAGCTGCGAGGATAATAGTGGATGAGGGGGGAGGAGGTGTCCTTTCTTGTCTATCAAAAGATTTTCCAACCAACTACCCTGGAATACATAACAATGACAGGATGTCACAGGCACAGAACGGATCAGAAAGAGAACTAAACTATTTTCAGGGCTCTCCAGAGTATTTACTATGAGCCCTTCCGCACTAGTCTACAAAGTTCTGATTTATCCCTTAAGAACTGTAATTTACCCTTAAGTTAACATTTCACTTTTAGTAATCAAATTCCAGTGACAGTTTGCCTGGATGTACAAAAAGGTCCTAGGTCATATACTTAAATCCAGAAAGTCACCATGTTCAAAACCTCAAAGAACTTGTCACTTGACTGACATGAAATGGATATCATGAATTCTGATTTAGCATCCTGCTGACTATGCAGATTTCTTGCAAAGAGATTTTTACATTGTTTTGATTTAGTAGCAATTTAAGATTTATCAATAGTTTTAAATAGATCACATGATTAGGCTGTTTAATTCCTAACAGTGCTTAATAATCAGCCAATTTAATGAAGTGAATTAACAGAATTTGCTACAATTAAAACAGCAGTTGATTTAAAGTTTCAAGAACGACAAGGTTCACAAGAGGCTTACTATGGGGGTTTCCTAAATCAAATCATACCCAGACAGACACTTACAAACACAGAGATGCATAAATGTATAGGCACATAGTGATTAATCTATTATAAAAATTGCCTTTTTCTTGAATTTAGTGAATTACTCTCTTTTAATGCATTGGCGTTCATCAATGTGTGATCATTGAATCTCAAGAAGTTTGACTTTCCCTTTCTCCTTCATCAGTGTTTGTTAAAGGATGATCTTTGCTTTCTTGTGAAATCTGCGCTTAAAGATGTTCCAGCTTATGGGGTGATGCTGGGGCACAGCCTGCTGCAATCCTGGAGAGCTTAAAGGATCTCACGATCACTATTTGTAGAATCATGAGATGTTTGACTTTGGCCAGTATTTTTCCATTCTGGTCACAATTCATGTTGGTAATTCTGGTACTTTCTACGAATTGTACAATCCCAGTACTTCCCAGATTGTAAATTTCTGGTACTGATCAGGTCAGGCTATAACTCAGGCAGCAGGGGTTCCAGCTGCCATCAGGGGCTGCCCAATCATTCCAGCTCACTGCATTTGTAACAAAGAAAAATATATAACGGCAGTTTTCTCAAAAAATATTCATGGCTTATCCTGAGATCACTAAGTGGCCTGGACAGGGGCAGGGGGGAGGCTGCACCACCACCATGAGGCAGAGACCAAGACATTTTGACCATGGCTGTCCCTCTTCTTACAAGTATCTAAGTATTAGAATTAAGAGTGATGGACTCCTCCCTCTCCTCCTGTTAGCCAATGACATTTTAATTATAAAATGCAAAGGTGAGCAGGAAAGATTTATTTATTTAAATACCTGACACGTGTGCATGTAAAGTAGCTATGTGATAAATTTAAGATGGGTATATTAATCAGTTACCCAGGATCATAGGAGGGCTTGTCACCAAGCTTGGTGGCTAGCCCAGTCTGATATTCTACAAAACATGTTAACATCGTATAATAAAATAGATTGAAATCTCAAGAGCAAAGAATAGTTTCAGGTTTTTTATATGAGAGGTGGCTATTGCCTGTCTGAATTAAGCTTAGATATTAACCTGCTGGAATAAAAACAACTCAGTGTGAGCTTCTGCAATCTCGAGCTAATCTTAGAGCATACCAAAAAAATATCAAGGTCTTTTGAAATTCTACTTCCTTTCAGTCATTCTGGAGAACAAAGAATGTGGGACAATATTTTGCAAGACTCTTGTGAGCAAATTCACTTCCTGAAAATGAAGGAAATATTTCCAGGTACACTGATTCAGAAACATGTACCCACAGCACAGATAATTTACTGAGAATACGTAACCATACACACAAATAATTTCAATCACAAAACATACCATGAAATTTCAAGTAAGCTTGAAGAAAGATATTTAACTGGCAATCTGGTCTAATTCCTGAACATACATGGATTTAAAAAGAAAAAATATGGCTTTTCTATATGGCTTTTCTAGTACCATGCCTGCTAAATCCCCTTCTCTTGGAAGACTTTTTTTTTTAAAGGGATTTTTCAAGGATCTGATGCTGTGAAAAAAGGTCAAAGTCAATAATCAATGCCAACTTGATTATTAAGTGGGTATTGCTTTAATAAATAATACAACATTGGACACACAAGGCATAATTTTGTCTAATGTCTGTGCCCATTGAGGAGGATTACAGGACATTTATACTGGTTAAACATACATTTTCAGATAGATTCCAAGAAACACTGGTTACATATTCTGGAAATAGGTTAAACATACATAGAACTCACTAATCATATCTTATCACCCACTCTGGAATGTGCATCACAGTTCCTTTGTGTCTTCAGAATCCTCTGATGCTCTTTATCTTACTTCCTCATTGTGTCCTCTTGGCGAGCTCAGGTCTGTCCTTTGTTTCTGCTGGGGGACTGTCCTTGTTTCAACTAGTAAACAAGATAAACTCCTGTTACAATTACATTCTTGCGAAGATTTGATTCTTATTATCCTTGGTGATTTATTCTTTCATTCAGATATGGCAAGATGGAACCAATTAGTAGAACTATTCTTTCAATGTAAGTGGAGCTGGTGGCAAGTTGTACAAGCTGTGTTAGAATTATAACTGCTCCCCAGTAAAAATCTGCTTCCTGGGCAATGCAAATTGTAATAGAACCCATCTACTAGCCCTGAGAAGGCAATATGTTTACTCTTCAGGGGGAAAAAAGTGTGTGTTTAATCCTCATAAATATTTATACATTTCTACAGCATGGAGTTGAATTTTACTGAGGAACTTCAGGCAAAGAGATTTGATTTTGAGAACCTCAATCACTCATGTATGTAAAAAACACCAGCCTAAGTTCCCAGACTAACGCCGACCCTAGTATTCTGCCTCTGAAAACAAGTACTAGCAGAACTATTAGGAAAAGTGCATTAGATGCCAATATTCTTCACATTGTACAAAACTGAATAAACTTGTGTAATGTTTCTCCTACATTCAACCCCTTTGAAGGCTGTTTATCTTACTCAGTCCAGCTTACCTGATGTGAAAATTTTTCTCTGTTTCTGACCATCCTTCTTAAAATTCTCTGTACTTCATGTAGTTCATTCAGCATTGTCTTTTCCAAAGCTTTTTGGAAGGACACGTACTCATGTGCTTAGTGAGTCCTCTGCTTTTCTTATTTCAATATTATATTATTTGAGTTGCTAGTTGCACCTCAAGCATGACAAAAGGACTCACGGGCAGCCTATGCTAGCAGATTTTGCCATTGGTCAGAGTTATGCTGAAAGTATGCTTGCACTTACATTTGGTACAAAAGGAAGCACTGCATACATCAGATATTTTAACCTCACATTCAGAGTTCTCCAGTACCTGTATCCCAAAGTCATCTCTAAGGATAAATTACTCAGCCATAGGAGTTTCACTTCATTATTGGAGCTTTTGAACTTAGTATTTACACATGTATGCTAAACACATTTAGGTATTCCTGTCTTTTATTTTACTTTTATGGAAAGAATCAGTAGCTAAAACTCTGATTGGTTCTCACAGCCTTTGCTCAAGCATAAAAGAAACTGACAGCCTCCTGTTCACTGTTCAGAAACACACTGTTCAGAAACAGCTAAGATTATGATAAGGGGCTCAGTCTATCCTTAGATTATTCTAAACAAGGTTCATCTGAGACCCTGCCCACCAGTACCCTGCCTTTTCAGGCAAGAAAAATGCTTGGCATGTACCAATAGAGAATTTTAAAATTAAATATTTTTGTATTTTCTATATACAGACTAAAGTACTCAATATGCCTTGCTGCATTAAACTGTGTTACTCAAATGAAAAAACATTATTCCAGACTGCAAATAACACAGCTGGTTTCATATTGAAGCATTTCAAAGTATCATTATCACAGAAGGAATAGTGATATAAGGATGGAAACTACATGATAGGAGTGAGAAATGATATTAAGCATTGACTGCTTTTTAATTTACAAGCTCCTGAGCTGGTGACAGAAAGTAACCCTTTGAATATCTGTACCAACGGACCCTTCGCATCCACAAACCATATTGCAGTTAGGTACAGGAGAGATTTTAAGAAGCTATTTAGCAGTCTCCATTGATTTCTCACAGTTAATGGAGAAAAGGAAATAACTATTTACTCTTTCCTTTTCTTCCTTTTTTTTTTTAGTGCTGGTTGATCTCTTGCAAATTACATTTGAGTGTACATGTGATATTGTGAGTCTGTTTAATAAAAGTGCATGTAAAATACAACAAAAACTCCTGACAATGCACACTAACACATAAACTGGCTAAGATTAATTTGTGTGGCCCTTTGCACCAGAGTATAAAGTTTATGATGCAACATGAAAAATATGATAGAGTATGCAGAAATGTGAGCACCACCTGGTTGCCTTGTTTGTCTAACCTCATGTGTTCCTCACTACAGCTGCTAATTGCATCATGATATTTTCATGACAGGCCACTTCAAATGAGATGTGTGTGTTAAATGAAGTAATACTGTCTTAATTTTTAAGGTTTGGTTTTCAATACTGTATTTACACCTTCAAATGGAGAAGCAATCAATTTGAAGTAGGGAGTGTGGCTTAGTGTAACAGGCTTTAGTTTCCTGTCTTGTAGAAAACTCTATGAAGTGGTAAGTGTGAGACTTGCAGCATTTCATTTAATGTAACAGCTACCATTGTTAGCATACTCTGAGCTGCCCCAGAAAGACTAAGTGAAGGAGGTTTGCTTAAAAAAAAAAATCTTGAGCTTTCTTAAGAAATTCTTCAGTAGACTTAAAAGAAAAAAAATTAGATTTTCTATTTATTTTCAGACCATTTATGAAGTTTGAAAGCCGAATTCCGCTCCCACAGTAGAGTTATAAGGGTTAACTTTGCGAAAGGTTTGGACTGAAAGCACATTAAAAAAATATGATAGCAGTGAACTAGTCCCTGAGACTTAGTGGGAAAAAAAAAAGAAAAAAAGAAAAAAAAAGGGAAAATTTCTTCTTAATTAAAGGGCCATATGTGAATTTTGCCCTTTTAGGGACAGAAGCAGTAGAATCTGGGGCCAAAAATGAGAAGACTTACCTCTGATTTAGAAGGAGGCTTTGCTTAATTATTCAGTAAAAAATAAATAAAATTATTACAGCAATCTTTAAGTAACACCTCACTGTATGTCATGTAAAGGTCAAGTTTATTGGATTATACTTAAGCTCCCCAGTTACACAAAAACTGGAAGGGTAGTCCAGACCAAGGAATCCAAAAGTGCAGGCTGAAAAGCCTTCGCTTTACATTTCACAAAATGGCTTTCTAATTGTGAATGTAGGTTGCTTTGAATTACCAGTAATAAATGTCAACTGCATGAACTCTAGTCAGGCATGAACTAAGAAACTATTCTAATTCTTTCTTTAACAATGTTGTATAGTGAAGATATAACCCATCACATCATATTGCATCTCTATTTGACCCCAGGGCACTGTACTAGGCTTGGGAGAGATACATTCAATGGTTGGCTTAGGCATAGCCTTATTGTGGAAGCTTGGTTAAATGTCTTAGTCAATCTAATGGGAATTAAGCACTCAAGTGTTTTTCAAGATCTGAACCTCTCTGTAAAATAAGTAGTAGAGAAATTCATTCTCACAAAACCTGCAAAGTTAAGAATCTGTCAACATTTATGAGGTGTGAGAAGATGTCGAGCACAAGAAACGCAAGCCAATCAAACAAAAAACACAAAGCATAACGAAACAGACAGAAAGGAATGTTTTATTAGAAAGAGCTGGGATAATTGTCAGATTAATATGCTATACAGCAAGCCTTCACTTCCAGCTCTCTTATTTGTCAGCTGAATGTGCTTTGCAAGTCATTTCACTGGACTCTGGCTCAGCTATCCCATCTGGAAAATATTATCAATCCATTTTTTAAAGCATTTTGAGATCTATTAAGGAAATGGTGTAATAACAGATTAAGTTGCCATTCTCACTGAACCTAAACCTAAAAAAGGGCATATAAAATGCTACACAGGAATAGCGTTAGAGTATTTTTCCTGCAAACCGCTACTAATTACTGTGGGGAGTGGTGGAGTCTTCCTGAAGTATTGTGGATATATCCATTGATCCCAATCATTAACATCATTCAGATGCTATAAGTAAAAAAAGATGCCTACATACAGCTCTCAGAAGGAGAACTTCTGATTTTTGCCTCTTCTGACACAGTAGATGTCACAGAATGTCTTCCCAAAATGCAGGTCGATGATGGACACTCATTTCAGTCTTGCTTATGTGACTTAGTTGCAAGGGTGGAAAACATGAAAAATAAGCTGTCCTTCAAAATGGAGATATATTCTAGTTTTTCTTACTTCAAATTTATGATCTCCATCTTCCTAGAAGTATATCTCAGCTGAAATCCTGGCTGCAGGGAAGCCAATGTCAGATATTCTATTGACATTAATGGACCATCATGAGTCACTGTAAATAACCAAAATATGCCAGTCAATCTCTTTCGTCTATTTCATAATTCTTAAGGGCATATTCCAGTTTAT
This sequence comes from Phaenicophaeus curvirostris, assembly GCF_032191515.1. Lineage (NCBI taxonomy): Eukaryota > Metazoa > Chordata > Aves > Cuculiformes > Cuculidae > Phaenicophaeus > Phaenicophaeus curvirostris. The sequence continues at coordinate 45,129,987 of NC_091395.1, read as the reverse complement.
ATTCAGACTTACAGTTGACCTAAATTTTTCTTTTTCGATGTTAATGGTTTTGTAGCGTCCCCAGAATTGTTCTTCTATTTTTAATTTGGACAGCTATTACCTGTTCAAAGGCATATTTTTATTAACATTCTGTGAATAGCTTGATTAGAATATTGCATTGTTTCATGCATGCCAGCAACACTACAGGCTTAAAGTAGAAATAATTCTAAGTAGGGACTTAGTTCTCATTCATATAAGTTAATTAAGATGCAACTTCATTCACTCAGTGCATCAAGACAAAGAGGAAATTCATGTCATTTTCTTTTCTGAATTATTTCCTTATTCCTTCTCATATCTGGAATATCATTCTTGGTGGTTCTAAGGTGTAAACTGAAGTATACTTTTTTTTTAACACACAAATATCTAGATACAGAGGTTTAACTCTACTGCCTAAATAGCAGGCTGTCATAACAAACAGGGAATGACAATTTGAACTGACCGTTGTTTCTCCAACTGAAGCATACAAATGTATAATTTTAAAATGCTATCAAGAAACCAATGTTATCAACAAGGAATCTCAAACACTAGATTAAAAGAATTAGCAGGGGAAAAGAAAACTACAAAAAAGCCACTGACCTTTCTCTGAATAGATTCACATAGCTAAGAATACATATAGTTGCTTTCAAAAAATATACAGACAATGATCTAGACAAATGGGAACATATAGTAGAAAAAGCTTCTTCGTCAGTCATAAAGGACAAATTACCCCTTTATTCACATGGATAACAGGAAGCAAAGCTTCAGCTCTCTACCCCTTTCCTTTTAAACATAATTTAATTAGCTATACACAGTGCCTGAGTGTGCAGCTAAAATATAGTACTGTCTTTGCATACAGAAAAAGGTCTTGAGTGAATTAATACTTCCCGTAGATCAAGAGCTCCATTTCACTGAACTTGAACTTTCTTTTAAAAAAGTTGTTTAAATTAAGATTCACTTATTCTGCCTGAGATCTAAAAGAAATCAGACAAAATAATATTCACCCTCCTTCTAATATTTACTCCTTTGCAAATGAGTAATACAAATAAGCATTCTGAAAATGTTCTTCATCTTTAGAAACATACAAATTTCTCCTGTGCAATATCAACCACCTTTGGAGTCATCCAGAGAAAATGACATTTAATCAGACCAGTTAACTGATTTGTCTGGGAAACAGTGGCTTTTACTTACTGCACATCACTGTTTGCTTTGAATGGGAGTTCCTGGATTTACAGAAGCTAGACCACAAAGGATCTGTAGTATTTGCACGAAGAGCCACTGCATATGTGCAGACCAGCTTGTTATCTTGTGCAATTGGCATGCAACTGAATACCACTATTAAAGTAAATGGTAGAACTGAAAACTGCAGTAGCTGAGAGACTCAGAAAATTCAAACCATCTTGAGTATGACTTACTGGGCTTCTATAGCTCACACCTGCATCCTGCAGGTGATACAGGAACATCTGTTTCAAAAAGAAGAAATATTTTTAACTCTAAGGAATTAATAACTTTTTTACTACACTGTCAAGGCATCATTACCATGTTTTCTTTATCTTCAAATTTTGTATTTCTAATGAACTTAGATGTGATATAAATGTCAGAGATAGATAGTTGAACAAGCAGCAGTGAGCTTAGTTATTTAGGAGCAGGGCACTTTCGAATCTACCACATCCATCTGAATGAATGCCTGCAGGAGATTTGTGCCATACTTACTTCAATGCCTCCAGCCCACAGCCTCTTACAACTAGTTCTTTTTCAAAATTGTGCTCCCGGCATGGTTTCCAGTGGAGGAAAAAAGAAAGAAGAGTGACCACAAATGTCAAATAGTGCATTGTGAGAAATCAAACTTAAATTTGTTCATCTTTTTTAAACATAAAAGAGGTTGTTTCTATCTCTTGCTAATCCAAGACTTGAGGAACTGAAGCCTGATTATTTTATAAAATAAAATAACAAATGTACTAAAAATAGCAGAAGTTATTTTACAGTCTATCAGCACGAGCAGAAATATTTTTCTTTTAATTAGCACTTCTGAAGAGAAGAACAGAGAAAAGCATCCACAGGAACAAGGTTATCAAATTGTACAATAGAGGTGAAGCATCCACCTGAGCTCAGAAATATATGATGTGACTGAACTTGGTGACACAAGAATGCTGAAAGCAACCAATGTTCTGAATTTGAGTTAAATATGCTGGTATAACCAGGCCTTATATTATGATGTTGAGTTATATGCCAGTATGGAAGAGAAGATCAGGAGAAAGACCAACTTTTGTCTCAATGCGGAGTACCAAGCTTATTTGATTCCTAGATCTCCATTCTTGGCTCAGTTATTATTCCCACAGAAACAAACTTGCCTATTTTTAGAGATTTTAAGAAAAGAATAATTCCACTAAGAAAAGAAATTGAAGCTAGATGATATTGTGTCCTTAAAATTTCTATATAGACATAACTACTGTCTCAAGCTATGTGCTCATGTGCTCTTCTCTCTTTTTGACCTCCTGAATAACACAGTTTCCCAGCACCTCCTAGCATTGTTACATCTGTTGTTCTTTCAAAAGTTGAAGTTAAATTCTTGAAAATCTGTGTATTATGACATAATGTCTGTAAAGAGTATGATACATTTTTTAATGAAAGAAACATAGGCAAAACAAAAAATTCCATTCAGGTGCCTCTCGGGGATCCCAGGGCTGGATATTGGGAAGCTGATTTACTGATTCATGAAAAAGCAATCTTCTCTTTCTTTCCTATTGATGAGATACGTGTCACACACCATGGAAACAGCTCTTTCTCACTGCTATGACAAGTTCTAAAAAGTGCGTTTAAGATCTAGATCCTGAAGCTTTTCTGTCTATTGGAGCTTGCTGGCTTTGTCAGCTATATGACAACCTGAAGCTGGTGAAAAAAAGAAAAAGGTGGGAAGGTAATGGTGTACAGAAAAAAACCCACAAGGAAGAAACAAATCAGGTGGGGGACAAACCTCAATAAAAATCTGACTAAAAATAATGGAACACAATGGATGATGAGGGTTTATTTGTTCCTCCTTACCTCTGACTTTGGGATAACAGTACAGACTTGCCTCTTTCTTCTCCTCTCTCTAAACAGCAAAGCAAATTCATGTAGCATCAAAACATCTGACACGGTATGCCTCCACTGTAGACTGGAAGCACTCATATTGCTCTTCTGTTAAAATTAAATATAATAAGAAAAAACTATTGAAATTTCATATGCATATAAAAAAGCCATCATGGACCTAGTGCAAAATAGCCATGGGACTTTTTCTTACAAACTGTCAGTTTCCCAGAACCAGAACTTCTCACAGGAAAATTCTAACATTTATTTGTTAAGTCCCTTGGTTCCAGTAAGGAATTTCTGCTTGACTATCAGAAAAGGAATGGCACCCAGACCAGCTGTTCTCTAAAGGAAATGTTAGTTCTCTGCCACAGCCTTGGTCTGAGTACCCCACAGGCACACTTCTCCTTAGTCTCACCTGACAGGGAAACCACATATCCTGTAGTAGAAATGGATGTAGTTGCATGCCTAGAAACTAAAGACAAAAATCATCTGGTCAGCAAGTACATTCAGTCCACATCTTAATCATTAATTACATTTAAATGTCGGCCTAGACTCAGCAATTCACTTGGAACTTATCTGATGAGCTCCAAGCAAACCAATATGTTTTCACAGGACATAGAAAAGATCCAAATTTAAGTGCACAAGCCATATACCCAAGTGATATATCCTGCTTCCAGTTACAAAGTTGTCCCATTGAAAATCCTCCACACACCTAGAGCGATCACCCACTGCATTTATTTTGTCATTGGACTCCCAAGATCTCTAAAAGGCAATAACAGAATAATTCACTGCTTTTTAAAATAAGTAGTTATCAGAGAATTCTGACATGCCAAAAAGTTATTAGTCTGTTCATGGGTAATGTTAGTATTTCAGATGTGCCTGGCAAACTTATAAGAAATCCTAGCTAAATCATTTATTTTTGTCCTTATCTCATGCTAAATGTAGTAAGACATATCTACAGTAACCATTAATGCTGTCAGAAAACACCAGGCAATCTAAAGCCAAGCAAACTTTTACCTATTATGGCTCTGATTTTATATAAAACACTTGTGTGGTCTTAAATTGCAGACCCATTAAACCACTGCATTACTGCCAAGGTAAGAGAATACTATTTAGGTTGAAATATAGTTTCTAAATGAGACCTTCTTGTTCAAAGGCATTATGATGTCTCTGAAGTTTAAACTCTATGATATATTTGTAGATTATATATCAATCTAGTTAAGGGAACTGAAATTAAATATACTTAGCACAGCAAATAGTGAATGGCAGCAGTTAAATAATGTCACTTCTCATTTCTTTCCTGCGATGAATTGTGTTGTGATTTGATTGTACATAAAATTATATAAGACAGAGTTTCAGATATAGCAGAAGCCCCCATTTTACAGAAGACAGGACACACACATACATATTTTGATAGGAATGGTTGGACTCGATGATTCGGTGGGTCTCTTCCAACCTGGTTATTCTATGATTCTATGATTCTATGATTCTATATTTATACAGCTGTACCTTTGTTCTTAGAAGCCAAATGATTCTATGTATGGAGCGGGCATCTTCTCACCCAAATCATGAAAAAAACACATCAATTTACATTTTAATTAGTGAAAACAAAGATACAGGTTTAAGAACATAACTGTTTTTTCAGAGACTGCACTTCAAAAATATTTACCTCTTGAAGTTTTTATTCTTATTTTATTTTCAACACAGCTCTGTCTCTCTGTTTCCATCTTTTGCTACTTGTATTAGCAGCTTATAGAAAAGAAGCAGAATACTAGATGGACATGGAAAGACTACTAGACGCTGGCTTTTACCCTTGGGAATATTTAGGTATTCCGTAGAAGTTGTTCACCTCAAAATTGTCAGACGAGGAATAAAAAAACATCAGAAAATCCTCCTCAGAGTCCTGAACAAACTGGCACGTGCAACTGCAGAAAAGCCAGGCTATGTAACTCAGGCATGTCATTATACTAATCAGATTCTAGAAAACAGTATTGAAAAAGAGCTCAAAAGCAAACCTACCCTCCTTCCAAGGCTCAAATATAACGGTAATAATTACAGAAAAGCAGATGGACGTTTGCTCATCTGTTATAGTTTCTTGGTACAATTCACGCTGCAACATTTTTTAATAGATACACCAGAAGTCCAGTGCATAAAGTAAACCTTCAGTCATTAACTCAATTTTTAAAGTGATGCTCCAGTATCTATCTGAATTTTCTTTTAATTTGATGGGCAAGTCTGTCAGGAGAAGTCTGGAAGAGTCTAGCAAGGAATGTGAAACCACTGTTCTCACAATTCAGAATTTTTGCATTGAAATCCTACACCTGAGGATCTTTTACATAGGTTGCTTTGTTCCAGTTGCTTGAGGAAAAGAGATGAGGAAACAAGAACAGTACTTCGTAAAACATCACATGGAGGGGAGGAGGATGCAGGAAGAGCTACCTTAAAGATGAGGAACAAATTACTCACAGCCATGCAGTAAGTGAGATATTAAGCAACAGCTCTGGTACTTGCTCATAGGCCAGGAGAACTGGCAGGGATCTGACCATGCCCCCTCATGAAGCTGAGTCCTCACTTTTTGGGATTGTGGAGTTAAATGTCTTAGCACTTTGCCTCTAAAACCTCTTCAACTAATTATTCCTCCATGGGTTTGCTGATAAGAGCAGTGATAACTTCCTATGTACATTCTTAAATAAGAGGTAGTAAATATAAGAGAGGCTAGAAAGCGGTCATGAGAGCACTCCCAAATCTGTCACAATAACTCTATTTCCTGAGACAGTTAGTCAATATACAGCAACAAGGCTTGAATCCAGATCTTCCACTGCATATCAGAATTTTACCTTTAATAAAATTGCAGTAGTCTCCTATTAAACAATTTGCCTGTAAAGTATATTTTTTGTGTAAAAATGTACTCATTTTCATCTTTTTACAGAAGTCCCCAAATGGAATGGTGAACACTGTTAATTACAATTTGGACAACAATAACATGGCCCATTTGTCAAATTAATTACATTTTAAAAGTAAATTGGAACTCTAATAATGTTTTAAGCTAGAGATTGTAAGGCATTAAGAAGATTGCATCTAAGGTTTAGGCTAGACGTTAGGAAAAAATTCTTTACAGAAAGGGTCATTGGGCACTGGAACAGGCTGCCCAGGGAGGTGGTTGAGTCACCTTCCCTGGAGGTGTTTAAGGCACGGGTGGATGAGGTGCTGAGGGATATGGTTTAGTGTTTGATGGGAACGGTTGGACTCGATGATCCGGTGGGTCTCTTCCAACCTGGTTATTCTGTGATTCTGTAAGGATGTCAGCCAAGTTATCCTGAGCAATTTCACTCCCATGACACATTTCAGAATCAAGTGAATCAAGAGAAGTCCAGCCTAGGACAAATTAGACACATTTTTCTGTTTTCCAGCCCTTCCAAGTCTGTTCCTCGGACATTCTTTCTTTATCAAGGGGAAGGTGGCAGAGGGGAGGCAAGGAAAAGCATTAATAAGTTTCAGAGAAAATCAGGCACTGATTAGGTCAAAACTGACTCAGATCGCTGCAGAATGGTGAATAATGTGTTTGAGACAAGGGATGTCACATGCAAGTTTTTCACTCTTACATCAGTGTAATCACATTGACTTCAGCCAAGGTTCTGTATTTGAAGCAAAAAGTCCTTCAATAGTCACACAGCATGAAGTGGTATTTATGCTCGTTTCCAGGAGGAATATTTTCCCTTTTTAATGTAGCTGCACAGCATGAAATAAGTCTTCCTTGCACCTCTCTGCAGAAGTGCACCATTTCCAGCTCACATAAACCAGAACCTCTTGTACTCTTGACTGTGTGTGCCCTAGCAGCCTTTCATGTCTAAGGTGTAAGTACTGTAAGAGCAAGGGAGGTATTGTTGATTGAAAATGAAAGGATGCTCAGTTGTATAAAAATGTAAGTCTTTGAACTTCTGTTAAAAAAAATGAAATATTGAGGCGCTTCTTTTCGTGGTAATGGTAAAAAAAACCTCAATCTTTTTTCTGAAAATGCCACCACTTTCCTCTCATTCTTATACACTCAGATACACATGCAAGCACTTTTTTTCTTTTTCTCCTAACATTGAAAAGTAAAAAGCATGGGAGAGAGTAAAAGACTAAGAACATTGAACAGTTTTGTTTCCATATTCATAGAAGTGGTCTTTTTTTAAGAAATCTGTTTTCAGGTATTCACTCTAAGGATTGCTACCATTTCTAGTTGCTGACCAGAGTTTGCAATGTGTCACACATTCTTTTAAAGTGATATTTGAGTCCTTACACAGATGAAATCTCCACCTTGCCATTCCACTTTTTATGAAGGAATAAAGTTCAGCATATTATTTAATTATTCCACAAGACTATAAGCAAAAAAATCAAATTATCTGGACATTTGAGGATACTTGAAGCTAAAGTGGTTTTATCCACATTCAAATTATGGTTTTTTGTGGCAGCTACCACCTTTTGACAGAGTTCACTAAGGTACACATACATACACTTCCAGACCACTTAATTTTCTATACAAAATCAGTTGGGCAAATAAATTTCTTCCTGTTCTCTCAAGCCTTCTTTTTGATATTATATTATATAAAATATTAAAAATTTTAAATAGCCCAAGACCTTAGTTTTAAAATCTAAACTAGGCAATAATCTGAGAACCTATGGTTATTATGGCCATAGTGCTATGATACCAGATAAAGCATAAGTATTCCTTTGATTCCTATTTTTCTCTCATAATCAAGATATTATACAGTCTCCAACATGAAAAATTTATAAAGCTACATTAAGTTTAAATCTACACACATTCATAAGCATTAACACCATTCTGTAGAATATTGGTCCATATTCTCAGTTTATTTGAAGTTAGACAAGTCCATCAGAGGATATAGGTGTGACTTCTTTGTATCTATTTTAATATCTTATTGTATCAATAAGAAAATAGAAAAAAACAAGGTTTGTAATGTTCAAGGAACAAGTAAAACTATAAGATAATGTTATCTTTTATACAACAGGATTGCTTAAGTTTTTTCAACATTAAAAATAAATCCCTGCTTTTCCAGTAAAACAATGGAATGTTCATCCTGTATTCTATTACATAGAGTAGCATACCGTAAGTATTTATACGAGATATTCAACCAGATGCACACTAAGATTTAATAATAAAAACTAAATAAATGTAGCATCTAACAAGACCTTTGCCGTACTTACGTCAGGCAGAATCTAAGAGAGTATTGAAGCATCCAAGCTAATCTACCATTGGCCCAGCTATTATTGGTTCCAGCTTTCAAAAGAATATTAAGGTGAAAGTGCACAAAGCAACAAGGATCAGGGAGCAGCTTAAAAACTGCTGTGGTCTGATATTGCAGGCAAGGAAAAGAGTCTAAACTTACATCTGCATCAGCAAAGCAGCTGAAAACAGGGTATGGCATAGCTTCTTGTGGTTAAAATGTTATTTTCCATCCTACAAATTGAGAGGATGTTGACAATTAAGCCTTGCCTTGACTAGGTATCTCAAAATTTCTACTGTATAAATATAAGCATAAATGCAAAAATGCTGGAAGAACACTGATGTGTTGGTTTTTTTATGAAAGACAGGAAGAATGAGCTTTTTATACTGAGAGTCTCAGAAAAAATATCACTAAACTCAATGTAGTAGACATAGTGCTTTGGACTATAATGATTTTTACCAATTATTTTTGGTAAAATTTTAAATCTTAAGTCATTTTTGATTCATAAAGGTGTCCTACAACATCATCTCTAGTACAGAGATGAACGCCTCCATCTTCCTCTTTTAAAATTCAGGACTTGAATGAGATTTTATGCATGTCCTTTGCTATGGCTTTTCTCTGTTTGCCCTGATGCGATTTAAAGGAAAAACATATGATCATAGGATACTACATGCTGGAAGGGACCCCAGAAGGTCTGTAGTTCAACAGCTTGCCCAAGGCAGGGGCAGATATGGGATCAAGTTAGAATGCTCAGGGCCTTATCTAGTCTGGTCTTGAAAATCCTCAAAAATGGGGACTGCACAAACTCTCTGAGCACCCTGCCTCACTTCCTGACTATCTGCATGGTGAAAAAGTTCTCCTGTTTTGTTGTACTGCATTTCTATTGCATTTCATCTTCCCACAGTGAAGATCCTGACTCTACTTGATAACCTCTAGTACCTCAATGGTACTAGAGGGATGCTATTAGGTACTCCCAAAGCCATCTCTGGCCTCAGCAAGTCCCCATCCCTCAGCCTCTCTTCATAGAGCAAATGCTCTAATTCCCAACCATCCCGTAACCCCCTGCTGAACTAGCTACAATCTTACTTGTCCCTCTTATAACTGAGGGCCCAAAACTGAATACAGAGTGCTAGATGTGTGCTTCTAACAGGCACCATGTAAAAGGGGATAATCCTTTCTCTCCAGTTATTGACCATGCTCCTGTTTATACAGCCCAGGATGCTGTTTGCTTTCTCTGCAGCCACTTCGCACTGCAGGCTCACATTCAGATCACTGCTCACAAGGACCTCAGTACCTCTTGCACACAACAAGTCTCCAGCATGACAAGTCCTTAAGCTCTACCACTGCAAGAGGCTCTTCCTTCCCAGACCCTACCCCGTTGCACCCCATTCTCATGTTGAATTTCATAAGATTACTGTAGACCCATTCTTCCAGCATGTCTAAATCCTTCTGGATGAAAGTCCTACCCAGGACCATATCAACTGCTGGCCCTAGTTCAGTGCTATCTGTAGACTTCATGAGTGTGTGGTCCACTACCTTTCCCATTCACTGACAGTGATATTAAACAGAACAGATAATAGTACAGACCTACTTAGCGCTCCACCTCCAGGCAGAGTGCAATGCATTAACCACTGCATTCTGAGTCCAGTCATCCAGTTTTTTATTCATATGATTGTCCACCCATAAGGAAAATCCTTAGGATTTGTTCAGAAGAAATCTGCAGTCCCTGCGGTCTTTTCTGTCTGAAAAAGAACACATTTTATTACATTGTAAAGCAAAAGATAGGGGTCAATTCAGGGAGACTTGTTAGTTTGGGGGAAGCAAGTGAACTATTTATTGCTTCTCTGGTAAGAAAAGGAAAAGCTTATTTTTTGAAGAGTCTCTTTCTAGACTTAATAAATAATTTGAAATAGTAAGCCTATATACTAGCCCTTCATGCAGCTCAGAAATCAAAGAAAATATAATTACAACAGAAGTTGTTAATTTTTTATATTAACTTTTGATTATTTTAATTTCATAAGTAACAGCTTTTACACAAAAGCTTTCTGATTGGTAGTAGTTGTACTCTGTGCTCCAGTGTCAGCGCAAACTACTTATGGGAGTGACCTTCAATGCAGTACATGTTAACGCTATACCTTGCTTTGAATATTCTAAAAGTAATTTCAGACTTTTTTACTTTGTATTGTGAACGCTGAGTGAATCAGATTTCTTTCATACAGGATCTACAGAGGTAGATCAATTATACATATTCATTAAAAGTTGCACTTTATGATCTACCATCCAGATTATGACAAAAACACTATAATATTTCTTTACATCAGAAGAATCAAAACCTTTACAGAAATTTATATGGATTGGTACTGGGTGTAGAAAAATAAACAACTTCTGGGCCAGCAATGTGCCCAGGTGGCCAAGGCGGCCAATGGCATCCTGGCTTGTATCAGAAATGGCGTGACCAGCAGGTCCAGGGAGGATATTCTCCCTCTGTACACAGCACTGGTAAGACCGCTCCTTGAATCCTGTGTTCAGTTCTGGGCCCCTCACCATAAGAAGGATGTTGAGGCTCTGGAGAGAGTCCAGAGAAGAGCAACAAAGCTGGTGAAAGGGCTGGAGAACAGGCCTTATGAGGAACGGCTGAGAGAGCTGGGGTTGTTTAGCCTGGAGAAGAGGAGGCTGAGGGGAGACCTCACCTCATTGCTCTCTACAACTACCTGAAAGGAGGTTGTGGAGAGGAGGGAGCTGGCCTCTTCTTCCAAGTGACAGGGGGCAGGACAAGAGGGAATGGCCTCAAGCTCCGCCAGGGGAGATTTAGGCTGGACATCAGGAAAAAATTTTTGATGGAAAGGGTCATTGGGCACTGGAACAGGCTGCCCAGGGAGGTGGTTGAGTCACCTTCCCTGGAGGTGTTTAAGGCACAGGTGGACGAAGTGTTGAGGGGCATGGTTTAGTGATTGATAGGAATGGTTGGACTCTATGATCCAGTGGGTCCTTTCCAACCTGGTGATTCTATGACCGCAATATACTTGATAATTATTTTTTATGTACTAAAGGTTTCTTTTCCAAGTCCCTATGTGCCAACTTGAAAGAACTTTTTTTCCAGTTAGCTTTAATTTATAGCATTTCCTAGGCTCATGTTTGTTTCTGGAACAGTGAAACCAGGACCATTTTTTTTTGCCATGTATTGTCTAACATACCTGAAATTAAATCTCCTCTCCTTCCTGACAATGCACCACTCTGTCTGACAATATATTTTCACTTTCATTTCTTTTTTGCATTAGCAGTTTTAAAAGTTGGTACACACAACAATATTTTCAGATGATCACAGAACTAACTAAGATGATTCAGGGCCTCCAGCCTTTTGTTTATATCAATCTTCTTGTTGGAAGTTTCTGAACTGAGAAGAGAGACAGTGGAACAAATCAGACACGTGCTTTTGATTCTCTTCAGAGTGAGGCTAGCCAGTCTATGGAGAACTGTTCAAGCTAGCTGGTTGACACTGTAGACATAGGTGAGAATCAGCACATACACTCTGCAGTTTAGCCATGCAGGAATCTTCTCCCAGTATTTTCAGCCCTTTCTCTAACAATAATCTGTCCAAAGTTTCACTTATTTTCAGGTATAGAATTGCCAACTGAAATTCAATACCCTACTTTCACATTAAAAGAAAGGATTTAATGTCTTTTGACCACTCGTATGAGACTGACACAAAGCAAAGAACAAACACAACCTGAATGTTGAAGCAGCTCAGTTCCCAAAACCATGGTTTCTTACTTCCAGATGTCTTTTTCTTTCATTGCACTAAGATCAAAAGTGAACTGAAGTTCTCACCTCACAGTAATATCAATACAAGAATATAATGTACTGGGTCTGGCTCAGATGGAGTTCATTTTCTTCATAGTATCCTGTGTAGTGCTGTGTTTGGGATTTGTAACTGAGCCAGTTTGATAACACATCAGCATTTGGCTCTTGCTGAGCAATGCTTGTACCCACTACATATTCACAAAATCCTTTAGTCTCTGACAGAAGCTTTTAGGCTTATAACCCAAAATGTTTTGCAATCTGTCAAGACAATTAGTGTACTCTCATAAAAAAAAAATTATATCTGTAACAATCATTCTCCTTCAAACACATGCTGAAATCATTCAGATAGAATGCTAGTTGCATTTCTGGTTCATTCATCAGATGATGAAATGGTATTGACCTTCTTTTCACGAAAGCAGAAACAAGGAAAAAGAAAACCTGAACAGATTACATACCAATTTTAGAATTCTCTTTCTCCAAAGTAGCAAAGTTTAATCAAGTTATTCTTTCTGCATTTCTATTCACATGAATAATTATGAAATATTTGAAATTATTATTCACCCATAACGGCAAGAGGATGCATTAATTGCTCAAGTAGTTTTAAACTTTGAAAGTTTATCAAGTGAATATGTGTCTTTCCCAAATTGATGCTGTATCAGAAGTCTCCTTTCAAGTTGTTTGAAGCATCATAACTTTACAGAAACAGGAGATTTACTTCTCTCCTTTTAAGATAACTTCATTAAGAAAATTATTTGTGAGCAGGTCAGTATTATCTGACCTGATGAATTCACAAATTTGACTAGCAGGATAAATTACATAGAAAGAAGGACTTCAGAAGATTATGAATAAAATTTCAATTCCCACAAGAAAATATTTCTTTTGAACTTAGCTAAGAACAGTTACCTCTTTTCCTCCCACACAATTCAATTAATTCTGTACTTTGCAGTGCATTATCATTACCTTTCTTTTTCTGAAGTTTCAGAATCTTTGCAGTTTCTACTGTCTAACTCATACAATTTATCATACTGTTCATTTGGAGTGTTGATTTTCTGGGTTGTTTTGGGATCAAAATAGAATAGAAGACGCAATGTACATCAGGTGAAATACAAATAACTACACAGACCTCTTACATCTACTTAAAAAAAAATCAAGAAAAACTAGAGGGCTTAGAACATTTAGCTCACTCACATTCAGTAACTTAACGATTGAAATGTAGCCTTGATTAAGTTAAGCATCACTCTTCCTTTCTATGCCTAAGTATTCAGCAGAGATTCAAGGGAATAAAAAAGAAAGAGCAAGAATTGGTAACAAAATATATTAGCATTTATATCCGTATTCCTTATTTCACATGTACTCTGGTTAACAAGTACTTAACTTACAAATCCATGGCTATTTGGGAGTTACTATTGGGTAACATTGTCATTTCAGATTTTGTATGGACACCAACATTTAGAGACAATGTAGTCTTTCATTTTCTGCAGTATAGTCTTATGTTCATACCTCAGCAATCAGAAAGAAGAGAACATGACATGACATAAGCAGAAGGTGGCACAACCAAATCTTGTAGTTAATCAATACAGCTAAACAGCAGTATTCACACTTGGATATATCATACTTGAAAATCAAAGGACTTGGATAAAATAAAACATTCCTCTATTAGCAACACCTAAAGCAATGATTTTGCTGCAACTATATTGGTCAGCAACCCTGATGCCTAGATCTTATGATAAGGTTTAGCTTAGCTTTAGGGAAACATATTGTTTCTTTAGCATTGTTTAAGATAAACATTTTATAATTCAGTCATCTGCTCTACATGCTCACTTTAATTTCACTTAATTGCTTTGCAATCTTCTGGGAAAGTGAAGTGTTTTCAAAGTATCCACATTTTTCTATGCTTAACTTTGAGCATCCTAGGTTTTCCATTAATACATCAGTTATAAAAATTACACACAAATACCTTCTCTGCATACTGTATAAGAGCTCCTAAAATGATGGGTTCTACCTCATATAGCTACATGAAAATTAAAGGATATGATTTTGATGACAGCCCAGGGAGACTTTTTTACCTGCTTGAATATATATGGACATATGCTAACCATTGCTGTAAAGGCTGAGGATAGATCAGAGGAAGTTGTTACTAGACAAAATTTTATGAAACTTGCTGTAAAGAAGGTCAGAGCAAAGAATCAGGAAGGTCAGTTCCTAAATGAGAAATTTATGAAGATAGGAACAATTTCTTCATTTCAGGCACTTCTAGCTGCATCTGTTGACAAGAGTGAATTCAATGCAAGAGGATAGACAAAATCTGTACTCGTGTCCGGATGGTACTGTCAGCAGAGCAGTGAAGTTGTTCCTATGCACTGATAATATCCATTAATTTGATATGATGATAGCGGGAGACCCTCTTGCAAGACTGAAAAATAGTCACATATAAACAAAAACTCACCTTGTTAATGTCTTTTTTTTAATTCCTAGATGCTAAAGAAAACACTCTGATATAGACCCTTGGGTCAAAGTACATATGAACATTACAACAGGTTCCTGAAATATGTAGAACTTAAAATAGATGTGGGGTGAAAGGGTGCCTATGAAATATTCAGACCATTTTCTTAGAGGGAGTCGTCCTACACAGAATGTTTTTGTAGAACACAGGCTTCTAACGTTCTCTAAAATTTAGCTGTAAAATATAATATCACAGACTTTTCTTGCTAGGTAACAGGTATGATTCTGACAATATTTTATTCTTAACATGAAATTCAGCATACCAAACAGGAGATTGAGCCCATATTTTATGTGGTTTTTACATTTCAGTTATTTCCACTTAACATAACTTTCTGTCAACAAAGCAGAATGTGTAGTGTTAATTTATTTGTCTGCAGTTCAGCTTTTATTCAAAGGAAAAAGGAAGAAGACAGAGAATGGAGGTAACAATAAAGATACCAGCATTACCAACTGTAAGGTTTGAAAAATCATGTACTCAGACCTTGGATGATGTCTCCAACCTTCTAGAAAAACTCCAATCCTTTAAAAAATTCTGGCCACCTAATTAATGATGGCTGGTCTCCTCAAATATAAGAAGCAGCAACTAAAATGTCTCAGGAGATCATCACATTGCAGCACTGTTTTGTACTCTTGGAAGAATCAGAGTAATTCAGTGTTTTCTGTTCAAATACATTCAGGACCAGTTAATTAAAAAACAGCTCTAATAGCTATGTAGTTTATGAATTAATTTAATACAATCATTTTGTATCTAGGTATTCTTTTTTCAGAGGAAATATTAACTGCATTGATTTACTTATCTGAAGTAGAGGAATTTTGATCATCAAATTTTAATTTCTTTATGTTTAAGCTTCATGAGTCTTCTTTCTCTGCTTTGATCTAAAGATAGCTGTTCTGAAGTTAGCAAGAAAAACCTGAATAACAGTGAATACAGTAATGAAGACATTTAATCTAATTAAAAGTTTAAGTGGCACCAAACCAAGGATAAAGAAACATTCTTTTAATAATTTTAAATGGCTATTGAGATCTTAAATAAATGCCAAACTGGGCCTGAGATTGCTCTGGGAACCAGCAAGAATATTGCTGTACAGAAGTAACAGATTTTAATATTTTGGTTTTATAAGTCTTCCAAGATACAATTTTTTTGAGACACATTCAATTACCATGCAATGTTTGTTGCATATTGATTTTTGCTTCCATCAAAACCCAAACTCCCTAAGTAGAAAATGCATAATTTTATACATTGCACGGGAGGATACTGATTACAAAAGTATTTGATTTTAAAATACTTCCATTTTTTATATTAATTTACCTTCAATTATCAACATACAACAGAAGCCTAATAAAAGAAAAATAAAATCACATCACAACACAGAAATAACTAGATTGCCTCAATATCTGTGAACTCTGCAAATTATTACATATACATCTGAGAAGTATCTCTTAGAAATTGAGTTGAATGAAAATATCATTTATCACTAAAAATGTACAGCTGCTAAATATGCTCCCCCACAGATTCCAATGAAAATCTATTGAAATATATAAAAAGAAGTCAGTGCAAAGACACAAAGTAGGACTTTGAGCAAGAATTTAACTACTAGCTTATTTGAAGAGCTAGAAAACAGAAATACCAAATGGTGACTTTGGAACAACGGTTTTGAGGTTTTTTTATATGATGTTCCAATAAGAAATAATAAAAACTTACTTTTTGGCTATAGTTTCTCATAAAATTAATTTTAGATAGAGGTTTAGCAAAAAGGTACCTGCATTAATTTTACAAAGAGAAAAACTAAACTAAACAAATTAAAGAAGGAATGTAGAAGGCATAGTATTACCCAAATTTCAGAACTTAAGGGACATATGCACTAACTTGACAAGCCTCAGATTAGCTAGATCTGCTCAGGAAAATAGTATGTTTTTATTAAAATTATAGAAAAGTCCTAGGTGAATGATGTGTAAGAGGAAAAACCTGGGTTTGTTTACCAAACATTTGAAATTGAAAAGTTTTGATTTAAATAAAGCTAACCTACTTGTTAGGTCTCCCTCTGCCACTGTAAGGGAAGACGGGCATCTCCAGAGTAAAATTTATCTGATCTTGTCTAGCTGTTATCAACTGTTCATTAAGTTAAGGTATGAAACCAGCTTTTAATTTTTCAAGTTATTTAAGATTTATGTCATCTTATAGGGTAACAGAAGAGGGGTTTGAAATTTTTATTAAAAATTTGATGAAATATTTCTTGTAAAATTCAACTTTTTTATATGTGCAGCTAGGCAGATAATCAACACAAAACACATGCTACAGATTCAGAAGACTGAGTAGTTACCCAATGAGGTATTTCAAGAATGGCCAACATGTCTTGAACTCTGATCTAGCATTATCCCATATTGTGCATCAAAGCAGGGATCTAAAGCACTGGCATTGCTCTTGTCTGAATTGTGATAGGGAGTGACGCTGAGTAAAGAAAAATATATGTATATGTTATATTTAGAGAGAGAGAGATGTAAGTTTCCATCTCTTTGTTCTGGTAACACGGGAATTGTTATACAGTTCAGCAAGAAAAAAACATTGTATCTCTAGAGGTAGGAAAGAGAAATGAGAACCGGAATATTTTACCTTTTTTGAGTTTTCTTTTTCTTAACAAGACACAAACTGTTGATTCAAGTCCCAGAGGCTAGGAGCAACTTCAATCATTACTTACATAATTAAAGAAGGTCTGATGTGAAGACATTTGGAAAACATAAAGGCATGTAAATAAGGGCATTTTATAAAGCGTTTTGACTACTGAGCAATAATATAGTACACAAATAATGAGCAGAGTTACTGAGTGTTCATTGATGTATAATTACTGTATCAATACCATGGCGTAACATGGACATGTTGCAGATGGAGATAGAAATACAGTGTCTAGGGCACTTTATTTTTAGCAATAATGATAATTATTCCTTTGAAATTTGTCTAGTCGTATCATTCACCCTATTAATTTCTTGCAGTATTTTCAAATAGAGTTGTGTTAGCATTTTTTGATTTTTCTTGCTGTGATGCTCATATTAAAATTAATGGAATGACAGGGTTATTTTCCCAAAACATTGACTTTAAAGAAAATTTTGGAGTTTGTGATTCACGTACAAAATAATCAGTTTTGGCAATAAATCATTATCAGTGATGATTTCAGCTAATATAATATTTCATTGAAATCAGTTATAAAAGTGGTTGTTTTTTTTAGCTAGGAGGGAAACAGAAATCATTATTTTGTATTGTGGACTGCAACTGACAACTATATGAGCAGAGCAATGTACCTATTCTGCATAGGTACACTTCCATGCAGTCTTCCATATCATCCCCAAATTTTTATGTGTATGCTATGGCTGAAAAATAAACAGCTTGCTGAGTTTTACAAAATATTATCACCATTTGAAGCACAAGTAAGCTTAAAAACTATAATATGGGTTGATCACTGCAGCTGAGGGGCAAATCCAGATCCTTCTTTACCATGTAGGCATGTTTAACTGTAAAGACTGGATACATGTGATCCCCAGCAATGCCTAGGTCTTGCTGCTTTTTGAAAAGCACGTTTGTCAGCTCTGCCACATGCCCCCTGCTAGTCCCCTGCTAAATATACTCCACTTTGTGCTTTCCATAGTCTTCTGTATTATGTTTATAAAACTGCAGATGAGAGAGATTTGGTTTTATGTTAGTTTTGCCTGATAAAAATTCAGATAATTTGGCTTAAGATGAGAAGGAAGTTTCTCATGAGGGAAAAGGTAGCACATATAAATATGAAACAAAGTCATATCTCACCTCTACAAAGGGCTTTTGTTTAACAGCATCACACATTATGTCTGTGAAATATAGGCATTCTCCTAGCATCTTAGGAGTTAAACCTGTTGCTTATGACAGCATTCGACTTAAGAAAATTATAAGGCCCTATTCAAGCACTAAATAACAACACTTTACAGGCATCACCAATTCTAGAAAAGCTAAAAGGAGGCTGATCTTCCTCTGCTGGAAGAGAGGAAAGAGAAGGAGAAAAATAAAAGAGGCAGAAATAAACAGTTTGTAGCTTCTATCCACAACACTAAGGTAGAAGGGAAATAATTGTTTCCAATCTCTCCTGTCTTGCCTCACTCCTAGCTAAAGGATATACATGAGAATACAAGAGGGCATTTCCCAACTCCAGTTCTTTCATGTATTTCTGGTGTATCTTTCTCACTCCCTGGCTGTTCACGTTACTGCTTCTGAATATAAGCATTTTCTTGCCTGAAGTCAGATTTCATTACACCTCAGGGCTCATCTCAGTCTGAAAGATTCTCCTTTCATCCAGTCTCACTTGCCCTAGGTCTATAACTTAATTTTCTACCCCAAACTGAACAAAAATCTTCCCAGTTCCCATCTCTGACACATTTCTCCAGCCAGCCACAGTCTCCCTTTTATTCTAGTTTCTAATCCTTAGCTCTAATCAAGAACTTTTTGGGATAGCATTTTTCTGCAGTGTCACATATATGACCATAACATATCCATCTTCCTTACACAAGCAATGCTAGATAAATGAAGAAATTTCCCCTTTTTTTGCAAGTTTCTTGCCCATGTCTCTTCCACACCAGTGTAGCTTTTGTCTCCTCTAAACTGTAGTCAGACGGTATCTCTTTTTGCTCTTTTTGGGCCCTAGTTTTCTCTTCTGTTATGTTGTCCCACCATAGTATGGCCCTTGCAGTGCTGCATGCTTAGCACTCTTTGAAGCTGACCCATATCTGATGTTCAAGAGGCATTCAGGACAGAGAGGAAACAACACAGAAACCAAGGAATGACTGTTCAGTGATATTGCTTACTAAAAGCACTGCAGACCATGTACAAACTATGGTAATTTGAATGCCAACTTTTAAAAAGTTTGCACATGAAGAGGTAATTGTCTATCCCTTGCACAAAAAGGAAGACTGTGTGAAGAAATTCAATCCATGCCACTGAAGTCTGACAGAATTACAGGTTGGCAGTTCTCGTACAATGAGAAATTTCAGTTGTTCTTATTTACAAGGTAAGACATGGGGAAAAGGGGGAAAGGAAAGGAGCTGTTTCAGCCCTGTCTGTAGTATCTAGTGCTTTATATTCAGTGTCTAACAACTGCACTTACAATGAAATATCTTTGTCTAAAATACAATGACAGTCTGTGAAGCAGGCATAAGGTTTTGGGCTTCCCTACTGCTTTAAACAAGGCTTCCTCTGACTCTCTTCTGAGCCCAATGAAACCTTTGTAGTGTATGTCTACATCAGCAGGGGAGACAGTAAGTTATTTCAGTTGCTCCAGTTTCAAATAGCTCTAGATGTTCTGCAGAAAGAGACTATGGTTTAAGTCTCCTCAGGTGGAGAAAGCTGAGACCAGACCTCACACATTTAGGAGTGCCCTAGCAACAAAGCTGGAGAAGATGTGTGTTCAAAGAAAAGCGTGCTCCTGCACATGCTTTCTGAAACAAAAAAAATATTTTATGGGGTAAAAGACCTTGCTACAATGCACAAGACAACAAACAATAGACACTCCACCCCAGTTGTGTAGCTATTCGCTCCCACATGAATTCTTTTACCCACACTTTCATTGTCAGCTTCCCCATCAGCTTTGTCCAGGTGGCTTCTTTTTACTGGTCCAGTCATTCTGGTAGCTGACAATAAGTATTGTGTTTCATCATTCTAAAAAAAAGGCTAAAATATCAGATACTGCAAATGTTCCTCAGCCTCACCAAGTACTATATTCACCAGTGAAATCAGGACCTAAATAGTTTTGCTTGGCTATTGCCTGAAGACTGTATTCATGTAACCTACATTACACCTGTATGCTTGTGCCAAGATGCAGGCTCCAAGTATCAGACATACTTATCTATTAAGTAATTCTGGGCTTATAGACATAGCAGAAATCATGTAAGCATGGTTTTCAGTACTTTTGCTCCAAAGAGCCTAGTACAGTCATCATACTTTTAAAAGAAAATGCAAGCATTTTAATGACCTGCTGTAAGTAATTTCTGTGCAATTTAGCTCCTATTTATACAACAGATATTTTCTGTTGCTTAAAAACTGTTTCACCTTACCCTGGCTATATTCCCTTTGAAAATTAAAAAGCATCTTGTATCCTACCCAGTAGGTGGGCTAAACTTTCTAGCTATTTATTTGATTGTACTTTCTTAGACCAACCTTGAAGATACGTTTCCCTTTTTTTCAATATTAATATGTAGTGAATATCAAGTCATCCAACACTGCATTAATATATTCCAATATCAGTATATTCCCCCCTTGGATTAATTAGAAAAGAAATATAAACCCTCCATTGTGTAGGAAGCCTCCACAACCTTGGCTTTATAAAAGAGAATACTGACAAAATTGTCAATCTATTAACTTCACATATCTGTCATAAAGATAAATACAGCTGTGGCAAGATCAGATTGTTTTCCTACAAATCTATATTAAGATATCACTCTGAAAGCAAACAATGAAACAAACACAAGGGACATGATCCACTGAACCCCACTAGTCAATTGTGAAAGAAAATTATTAAGACTTAATCTAAATTCAAATGCTATTTGATGAGAAGCATATGAAGTACAGCATAACCATATCTTAATACCGAGTGGTTTCATGAACATCATAATTCAGGTTACTTGTTCTTCTCTCCTTTGGTTCACTGTGCTCACGTTTTTGACCAGACCACCTGATGAATCATAAGAGATGATGTGCAAGGGAAAAAAAGTTTTGTTTCCTTAGGACAAGGACAAATATAACTGTAAGGAAGACAAATTGTTATGGATTCTGTAAGTGTGACCAAGTAATTTCACATTTTAAGAAGTGAAAAATGTAAGATAATCTATCAATGCTAGTTTGGTCTTCATTAATCACGTGCACAGGCACAATAGAACCCTGTGGCAATTTTGGTAGTCAGAGACTAAAAACCAGCAGTAGACACCAAGGTCCTCAAAAGCTTTTTCTGAATCAAATATTTTCCAAGCAAAACAGACCTTGTGTTAGAAGAATGACATAGGCACCACTGAAAGTACCACACAGCTGAATTAAACATGCAATTTCTTGTTACAGAAGATTTTTAGAACAGGATCAAAGAGGCAACAGATGTAGTCTTTCTATAAAAGGAATATCACAACTAAAAGCACAGAAACTTCTTCAAGTTCTCTTATACAATGATCAGATTTGAGAGATGTCTAGTCACAATATCTTTCCCCCATTAATTTTTTCCAGTGAAAGATACTATACTATTTGAATATAATTGGAAAAGCAAATGCATATCATCTAAATACAGATATGCATTTTTTTATAAAAGAACAAAACATAAAAGATCTCTTTGCCTTTTCAAATTCAGACATCCACTTCATAGAAGGTCTGAAAACAAGTACAGTTATTTTACACCTGCAATGGGCAACACAAGTTGTATGGTATATGTACCATATATTCAACATCACAAAAATTATTCATGACTTTCTGCACTCATAACAGAAATAGATTGTTAGTAAATTCAACAGTGTTCCAAAAGATATTGCACAGTGGTGCTCATATTATGTCTCCCTAATATATGACACAGAGCAATAAAATATTGAATCTTAACAAATATGTATAATAGGATTGAAATTCTGTTCATATGCCAAACCAGGTCTTGGTTCTTTTGATGTAATTGCTTATGAGTACAATCTGTCATGATTTAGGTTTTTCTATACAAAATATGTATTTAAATAAAAGTGAAACTTAATAAAGATCAATGACAAATTCACACTTTTACTTACTGCATGGAGGAAATGTATGAGGGAAAATCAGATTATATGTGGTTATAGCCAAAGGATTACATGGTCTTATAGACAAATGTTTATATGTCACTGGTAGAAGATCTCATTGCTTTGAGGAGCATACTTGAGAGGTGTCCCAGCATAAGAGGAGATCATTACCATGCAGCCACACTGCCCAGCAGGGAGAGCTCAAAAAAGGTTCACTTATGATGTCAGCTATATGGGATAAAAGTGGTTTGACTTGTAGTAAAACTGCATATAATAGAACTATGTATGAGGCTCCTTATCAGTGTTCACTGTGTTGTTCTGCTCCTTGTGGATTTCTTAGAGGAGTTCTTGTCCTGGCCATGGTCAGGACTTTACATCATCTGGAGCCTGAACAAAACTGCTGCTAGTTTGGTTAATATGGAGAGAAGTAGAATGCATCGATCACAAAATGCATATGTGGAATAGGATTCAAATACCATTCATATGCCAAGTCAGGTCTTGATTTTCTTTATCTTATTGCTTATGTGTACAATCTTAGCATCGCGTTAAAATAATCACCATGTGAAAACTGTAGATGAATTACACATAAATATCAGAAAACTCTAAGGTTGCAAAGTCAAATATTAAAGTCCTGAAAAGAGACAGATAGAGCTACCTGGGTAATAAACTACATTATGGAATTATGCAACTTTTTTTTTTTTTGAAAGCATCAATATTCACTATGGTGCATTTAAATGAAAAAGAGAAAAAAATAATTTAAAGAAGTCAATATCTCTAAGTTAAGAGTTCCACTGACATTTCAAAGTTGTCATCTGAATATTCTGGCAACTATTACTGAGTGAACTTGTATTTCTTGTGGTTTGAGTTCAATTAGGATCAGCTTCTGACTCTTAACTCAGTTGCTCTAAGCAACTTCATTTCTCTGAAAGATAACTGCATGTTTTTGAGACTGTGTTCTTCTCTAAAGTGACAACACAGGGCATTGGTATGCAGAAAGGCCAATGCTTATACTTAACCAAGGCCATCCTCAAGGTGACGGAAAAGGGGCTTCACCTGCAAGGAGGGGCAAATAGGGCAGATGACCCTAAACTGACCAACAGAGTATTCCATCCCATGTATGTCATACTCAGTATAAATCTGACAGATCATGAGGGTCTCGCTCTCTTCTGCAATGGCCAACATCCAGTGAGGACTTGTTTGTCTAGTTGTTCCTGATCTCAGATCCATGCATTCCTGAATCTAATTCCTTAGTCCAGCCATGGACCCATTCCCTCATGTCTGCTCTGCAGTATTTGTAATCATGTATAGTGACCAAGGGGTGAGCTGGGGATACGATCTCATGTATTTGTTTATATTTTATTACTTTCTATTTTCATTCTTATAATTATCATTAGCATTTCATTAAAGCTGTAGTTCTAGTTTCAATCCCATAAGTCTTTTTCTTCTCATTTCCTTTTCCCTGTGTGGGGGAGGATTTTGGTGGCTCAAATGCACAAATTTAGCTGCCAAGTTTGGCCAGGTGGGGGCTAAACCATGACAGTATTAAAATGTAAAAGCCAAGACTCCAATCAAGGGCACACATTCTAATTAACTACAGTACATCAGGGAGAAGAAATTAAGAATTACATTGTGCCCAGCTGTTATGAGGATTACATGAGGTTAAAAATGGGCTTTCACCATACATACAATTGTCAGGAAAACCCACTGATTCCCATACCCAGAGGAATGCAGAAACTGCTTGGTTCAATTATTCATCTGTCTAAAGAGCAGATGCTCAGAAAGCATTGCAATCTCTGATAGTGGTACCAGAGCTCAGTAATCTGAGAACTTCTGAGGTACAAGAATGTAACACAGGAACATACTGAAAAGAATAATGGTTGCTGAGCTTCAAAGTAGTTCTAGGGTGAATCCAGCTGTTCATGCAAAATATATTGGTATTAAAATTAATGGATCTGTGTCAGGAATATATTATCTAACAAGACAAGGTCTATCAAGGGGAAGGGGACAGGGCCAAGGAAAAAAAGGAAGGTGAGAGAAGGATTATTTGATGAGAGGATTAAGTGAAAATGTAAAAGAAACTTTGAGAAAGTCTGAGGAGGAGAAAAGACTTTTCAGAGTGAAGACACTAGAGCCTAGTTTGTTATCACCACTTGAGTCTAACAGATCTCTGCCTGAATTACCTCAGATTCTCAGAGGCTCAGCTACAAAAAAGAGAAGAGACTTGCTTTTATCTGCCAACCGTGTCCAACGCACTCTCGTCTCTTGCCTCTAGGGAATCCGCCTCTTGTGAGCTCCTGCAGCTCTGCACAAGGCAGAAGATTCCTAGGAAAGTTTAAGGTTATGATTTCAAAACAGAGAGGCTCTGTGACTGTTTTCCAATACAAAAGTTTTAAGAATATTTAAAAGAGTTTAAAGAATGACAGCTTGCATAAGTCTGTTCACAGGAAAGAAGTATAAAGAAAAAGCATGTCAAAATTCAGATATTGGATTCATCTTCAAGCAAAACTACATGCATGTGCAGTTGAAACCATAAGAAAAAAAAATATTCCCAAGATTTTAGTAGTTTTTAGCTGAAAACTGTACGAAGAGAAAGGAAGGGGGAGAGAGAGATATCTGGAATTTGCACATTCAAAATGAAGTACCTCAGTATCCTCCATGTCGTCAACATAAGGCTGCCCAGAAAACCTGTCTGTTTGTATTGACCTAAGGATGAAGACCCACTTACACAGAACAGCTAAAATGGGTCCTGCCTTTGGCTTCCAGTCCTAACCTTTTCTGCAGGGTCCCACTTCCAAAGCAGAGATGGCTAAAAAAGTGAGGTGTCCACTCCTGAACTGCCACAGCCAATACCTAAACATTTTAACCTAACATTTCACCTGCTTCAGCTCAGCTGTAGAAAGTAAGTGGAAGATTAAGCAGAATGCAGGTCCCTCTTAACCAGTCACCAGTCCTCAGATTTCAACCATCTGGTATGTCTGCCTGTACTGATTCCTATAAATCAGGCCAAGATATGTTTCTTCCTCTGTTTGAACACAAATATGAATATACTACATCTCAGCTTTGAAGCTGAGGCTTCTCTGAAAGCTCTTCCTGTAGATCCTGTCTCCTTATTTAACTTTTCATCTGCCACTCAGAGGCAGCCGCACATTAAATCTCACGCTCCGAGGCATTGACTTGGAGCATGAACCATAATGAGTGATCAAATCTTTATTGGAGCCTTTCTCAATGTACATTTTGATCCAGTTTTATTTTTCACAAATCGCAGGACATAGAAGATGACCAGTGTAAGATGGGTCTTCAACACCATGTAGGACTGGAATACAGCCAAGGCATGCAATCAAGTCCTGGCTCCCACAGTTCAGGCATTAAGCATCCTGGTGGTTCTTTCAGTGAAACATAAAAATTTTAGGCTACTTCAAAAATTAAAGAAGAAACTTGACTCAAATTCTAGTGTGGGAGAATAATTTTTTATTCTTGGTACATTACCAGGGCTTCCATTGAATGTGGAATAAAGGTATAAAACAAGGCATATTTAAATTTGTTTCATTTAATTGTTAGTAACTGTGGGAAAACACATGCTGGAAATATAAAATATTTTTCATTTTTTAAAAAAATATTTAAATACAGTTTATTTTAATAAGAAAAATAAACATTAATTTCAATCACAGTACAGCTTTGCAAAGATAAGAAATTTCAATCTTTTTTCTTTAATGAGTTTTATTGCTTGTGTCAGCAAACATTACCTAACCAAGAAATCAATTTTCTATAGTAGAATTAGATCACAGTGAAACACTTCCAGAGTATTTAATTTTCTGCCCCCGTTGATATTCAGTTATGGAGTTTCTGAAAATGCAGCCAGTGTACACTGTGTAAGCAGGACAGATACAATAATTGTTGGTCCTTTCCCCATTTGTTCTGAGTAGCTAGAAAATGAAGACTCTTTTTTGGTCTGTTTTTATAGAGTAGATTTAATATATTCTTTATGATATTAGAAACTAATTCTTCCTCACATTATTCCAAATAAATGTCATTTACATGGATGACCAGAAGGAAATAGCAATCCAATGTAGCTTTACTACTATCCTATACACTGGCACTGGTAATTGCCATTGCAAGCTAAACTCTTACTATACAGGCATGAAAAATGGAAAGCCCAGGTATTTCACAGGTCCCTCAGAAGTGACATAGTATTCAAGAGTGTGGCTAATAAGTAGCTAAGTAACAGATTAAAGAGTTAGGTGGCCAGTCCATAAAGGGACTGGTAAAGGTGTTGGGAGGACTCCTGTGTACTCAGTGATGGGAATACACAGGTCAAGTATCAGACAATGTCTTAAAGAATTCGTAACATGAATTGGACGTAGTGCTGTTAATGATTGCAGCTTTCATATGTATTTAGTGCAAAGAAAAAAGGCTGACAAAGCAAAAAAATTATTTTCAGAAAATTATTTTCAGGGTGTTTGCCATACAACACAATGCAAAATAAGAAATTTTTCAATATATTGTTAATAAATTGTTCATATAAAGGGAAGCTGTAGTTCCATTTCATGCTGCTGGACACGTGTGCTATCTGATCAATGCCACACTTATCACATAATTGCCAAAACAGTTAATCTGAATCACAAACATAGCATTCAACTGATGTGCTGGTAAAGAAACAGGGCAAAGCATCAGTGGGGCATTGCAGTTTGTATTGTCTAATAGCCACGGAAAATGTGATAGTTCCAGTACTAGCAGACCTCTGGAGAAAAGAAGTGGTCAGTAATTCTTCCTTCTAGGAATCTCTTCTCTCAAGTATCTAGGCTCATATTTGCTTCAGAGAGCTTCATTATACTCATGACTTACATTCATCCTGGGATTGTTTAATATAGTCAAAGCTCCCACTGACACTTTCAATCTCTAGTCCCAAAATGACATAAAAAAATAATTGCTGTTCATTCCTAAAGGAGTGAATTTGCACTATAAAATCCTTCTTTTTCTTGTTTTCTCAACTTTGAGGCAGTGATTGTCTTTTATACTTGGACTTCAAGTCAACAGAAATACGCCAAAAAGCCAAAAAAAAATCATATCTGCATCCGGCTAGAAATGGAAAAGAATGTAAACAGTAAAAATTTTCAAAAATGCAGTGATTCGGCTTATGGATGATGTTCTGAAGCCTTAGCTATTGCATAGCTAACAGAACTGTCTCAAAATGGTTTTGTAAATGCATACTCACGTATCCATGAGTTATGGGAAAAGTCTTAGCGTACTCTAACTCCAAATTAGACATAGTCGATACACTTATAATCTCATAAAGATTACAAGCTTACATTCAAGAGGCTGCCTCTGAAAAGGAAATTAAAAAACATTGCTCCAATCCACATTTGAACTACCTATTCAAAGAGAAATCTCATTTGTATTCCACTACGTCATTATGTGAATCATTTGATAAGAAAGAAGCTTCAGAAATTTATGTTTTGTGCTGAATCTCAATGACTAGTTCTGCAAAGCACAAGAACTGCAGAACGCAACAGGCTAACTGTCTGAAATTCTTTCTGCTGTGACTCTTTTCCCTCTCCTAAATACAGGCAACAGCAAGGCCCTGGAGACACGCTTAATCCCTGGAGCCAAAGATGCATTTGCCATCACCTCCACAACTACACAAGCACATGCATGAGCACACAGACTCAGACAGAACAGATAAGAAGAAGTATCCTTCTCAAAATTATAACCTAAAATTAACTGGCAAATATTTTTGCATTGAAAAAATAAAAACAATGTGACAGAGAATCATATTATGCACTTTGAATTTTTGTTAGTATTTAGCTATTTAAGAGCAAAGAAAGAAATTAGCTAATATTGATTATAATATTGATGATAGTGTTCACACAAAAATTCTCTAACTGCTATGAGTTTCAAACCAGCAGAGTAACCTTTTCTCTTTTTCTTTTTTTTTGTGCAGGTTTATTATGATATAAATAGCAGAGAGGTCATAAGTAAAAAATGAACTATAAGGAGAATTATTAATGCTGTAAACTGGATAATACTCCACAGGATATGGAAAATTACTTTCTCAAGAACTCCTTGCAGATGTCAATATGTACTGATAATATCGTCTGTACATTCATTCATGAAGTCTATGTTTTAGCAGACAGATGCTTCAGTTTTATTTCTTTTCAAATGCAGGTACCATCCTCTATAAATATTCCATTTTCTTTCCCATGTAAAAATGGATTTTTCTTTCTGAATGCACTTCAAAGTTTTATAAATTTATAAGAAAATTAAACAACATTTACAAATGAGTGTGGAGAGCTCTCCTCTACACACCAATAAATGTGACATTGGATATTTCTTAGTGAAGCAGTGCACAGTTGTCAAGGATGAAAATGGTTGAGATCTGAGGTAGGTCACAGATGCACTGGCTGTAAACATTGCTGGCTTATCCATTCCATGCTCTTTGTTTATCTCCTCCTTTATTGTTTATTAATGTTTTAAGTTGTATTATCTTTCTAACTTTATCTGTTTTCTCCTTGAGGCCTGGTCCTCCTCCTAACTACCTAGAAAGTGCCTTTAAATGTTTAACAAGCTATACGTTCTGTGGTTGACAACTTACTGACTAAAAATAAATCTTATAACTCCAGAATTTCCTAGGTCCTATTGATAAATATCCTCATTATTTGTTGTAACTTTGAATTAAACTGCAGATAGAAAAATAAAACTCCATTTGTTGATCAAAAATGACATTTTTCAGGGTGAGAATGAAAAAATTCTTCTCCCTCTTCAACGTTGAACACAGATCTTACACAGGTAGATGACACCTAACTTGATCTGCTTAACAGGGCCATAACAAAGACCCAGACCTGATTATAATGAAAGAGTAATTGAGTACATGGAGAGATGAAGAAACAAAAATGGCAGTTATGAAACATGCTACTATGAATACAATTTCTTCCTACTCCATCTCCTCCTTATCCTTTCCTCCTCTCCACTCGGCCTTACATTACAAGAAACACTAATGAGAATTGAAAAAATACAGCATTTTTGATTGTCAGCATGTTTGAGGGCAAATGATATGCTCAAAAGCAATAAAATGGAAAATAAGTGAGAAAAAATGTGCTGGATTTGAAGGATGGTCACACTTAAGCACTTTCCACATACAAAGTGTTTCAAACACAGGACAGTAATGAAAGGGAAGAAACAGTTGAACATCAGTGAAAGAGGCACTATGAACATGCATTCCAGAGAGGAAATGCTTATTGTGGAAGGTAAGAATTCACAAAAAAACCCTGAATAATAGAATTGGTTCCCTAGAATTAAAAAAAAATAAATTATTTGTTTAGAATATTTTCTGCAGATCTTGAATAAAAAAGCAAACAGGAGCTTTTTTCCTGGATTTTACACATGGAAGGATGGAGGCACAGAAAAAAAAAAATCTGCTGTACCTCATGTACTGTTTCAGCAGAAAATCCAGGAATTAGAGTTCAAGAATTATGAGCTCTAATGCAGACACTAGAGAGACACTGCTCTAGGTAGCTAAAGCATACTATGACTAAAGAAATTTGCATCTTTAAGTTAAAGGCTTCAGTTTTAGAGACCAAACAGGTCTGTAATGCTTTCAGAAACATTTTTTAAAAAAAGGAAAAAGAAATACTGTACAAAAATCTAGTTATAGAAATATCCATAGGCTAACCTAGAGTTCAAGGAAAAAT
This sequence comes from Phaenicophaeus curvirostris, assembly GCF_032191515.1. Taxonomy (NCBI): domain Eukaryota; kingdom Metazoa; phylum Chordata; class Aves; order Cuculiformes; family Cuculidae; genus Phaenicophaeus; species Phaenicophaeus curvirostris. Next base: position 45,099,935 of record NC_091395.1, on the reverse strand, counting down.
GTTAATTGGGCCCTAAAGGAAGCGTATGTGTCCTCAAAGGAGCAGAAATATCCACAGATAAATATCAGAACATAAACAATAAGTGAAATTATACAGAAAATACAAAAAACTAAACTAAATCTAGCCAAACAAGCATAAGGTCAACAGCACATCTGCTACTATGAGGGCAGAATATTGCCATTTGGTAAAAGCACTAGACAATTAGCAAAACAAAAATTAACATTAGGTGCATCACCTAAAAAATGTCTCAATATCCCCACCTAAGAGATTTTCTATAACCTTTAAGAAACAGCAGTCAGAAAAATGAGCAACAAAATATCCTCAAAAGTATTCTAAGCATTACATGCAAAGACACAGCACTATGCACAAAAGTTGTCTGAAGAGGGCAAAGAGCCCTTTGATGCTTTAAGAAGCATAGGTGAAACTGAAATCCTAATATGCAGACAAGCGGTCAGACAGGAAAGAATAAATACTGAGATACAAAGAAAAGCAGATAGAAAAGATCTTGGGATTGAGCTAATTTGGATGGAAACTACTGGGTCTTAGCAACAGAGAAATGCTCCAGTAAAGCATTAATAGTCCACTAAAGCAGAAACAGTAACTAAAAAGAGACATTTTTGATTTAAAACATTTTCAAGTAGAAGTCCTTCACCGCCTTTTTCCTCCACATACTTCTTTGATAGAAAGCAGGATTTTTTTTTTTTAACCCATTTTTTTAAATTTCCTCTCTCCTAAGTTTTTCTCTGGTCTCCCTTCACGTTAGACACACTTCATGTAAAAAACTAGGGGACAGGAAGGGAGAAAGGGAGGAAAATAAAAAATCACAATCACAAACAACAGAAAGAACAAGAAAAGTGTGACACATTCTGACTGTGAAGAACTTCATTTCTAATAAAACAGAGAAAAATCAACATTCATTTAAAAAAATATGGTGTGTGAAAGATTTTCAAGAAAATATTTATTAATTTTAATGTCTTTAGCCTAAGACTTTGGCTAAAAAAATGAATCTTCAGGCAAAGAGAGTGAGTGGCCTGTTGTGTAAGAATGAAGGAGTCCATGGGATACATGCTGGTATTAGCTATGTTTTTACATAACTCCAGATTGCAATTTCTTAAGTAATTTATAAAATATAGTCAACAAAAAGCATCGTAGGTTAAGTGCACAACTGAACAAAAAAACATTTTGCAGGACCAGTTAAACACAATTGACTGACAGAGTGAATTAGGGTCTTAAGGGAGTCCTAAGGTCTGTCTTGATTTGACTATATTCAATATTTTCCTTAGAGATTTGAATGATGGAATAGCAGAAGACTTGCAAATATTTTGTCACAGATTTCAAGAATGTAAGGAAGGAGACGTGACAGCAGCTAATCAAACCCCAGCAACAGTTGCACAAGGTGTTAAAGATTGCAATGAATTATTTTATCTAGACAAAGTCAATTCTCAGTTTCAAATTGTAACAGCATATTTAAAGAGTTGTCTGATGATTCCAGGTTAGAAGAAATCCTGAACAATAAGAAACAAGACATCCTAACATAAAAGTGATGGCAAAACTTGCTGCCATAGATTTCAGCAGATAGAATCATAGAATCATAGAATCACCAGGTTGGAAGAGACCCACCGGATCATCGAGTCCAACCATTCCTATAAAACACTAAACCATGCCCCTCAGCACCTCGTCCACCCGTGCCTTAAACACCTCCAGGGAAGGTGACTCAACCACCTCACTGGGCAGCCTGTTCTAGTGCCCAATGACCCTTTCTGTGAAAATTTTTTTCCTAATGTCCAGCCTAAACCTCCCCTGGTGGAGCTTGAGGCCATTCCCTCTCATCCTGTCCCCTGTCACTTGGAAGAAGAGGCCAGCACCCTCCTCTCCACAACCTCCTTTCAGGTAGTTGTAGAGAGCAATGAGGTCTCCCCTCAGCCTCCTCTTCTCCAGGCTAAACAACCCCAGCTCTCTCAGCCGTTCCTCATAAGGCCTGCTCTCCAGCCCCTTCACCATCTTCGTTGCTCTTCTCTGGACTCGCTCCAGAGCCTCAACATCCTTCTTGTGGTGATCATGAGAAATGCAACAACAGCACAGGACGATGACTGCTCCCCACCTGCCCCTTGCAGTGACTATTTTGAACCCGAAGCTGCATCTGTCACACACGATGGCCTTGGCACAAAACTGCTGAACAGCGAAAATTTTGGAACCTACCCATAAGGCAGGTCTAGAGGCTGTTCTTGCAAGCCTTTTAATCTACTCAGCTGATTTATTTGTTCAATAATAGAGAGTGAAAGGGTGATATTTAAGAGGATAAGCTTAAATTGAAAACTGAATATTGGCATACAACGTGTGTTACGCTACACAACCTAAGAGTTCTGAACTCACGGATACAAACACACACATACACAAACACTCACAGAAGCAAGCAGCAGACACAGGAATAACAACACCAGTATCATCAATGCTGTAAGCATGACTTCTATACCACTTAAAGAAAAACATACCTCTATTATTTCAATACTAAAACTAAAAGGAGCATTTGGATCTGCACCACACAAATGGAGCACATACAAGACTTACAAGGGCAACATATAAGAGGTCATAATAGTACATAGATGTGGTATTTATACTGCTTCTCTAATCACAGAATCACAGAATCACAGAATAACCAGGTTGGAAGAGACCCACCGGATCACCGAGTCCAACCGTTCCTACCAAACACTAAACCATGTCCCTCAGCACCTCATCCACCCGTGCCTTAAACACCTCCAGGGAAGGTGACTCAACCACCTCGCTGGGCAGCCTGTTCCAGTGCCCAATGACCCTTTCTGTAAAGAATTTTTTCCTAACGTCTAGCCTAAACCTCCCCTGGCGGAGCTTGAGGCCATTCCCTCTTGTCCTGTCCCCTGTCACTTGGGAGAAGAGGCCAGCACCCTCCTCTCTACAACCTCCTTTAAGGTAGTTGTAGAGAGCAATGAGGTCACCCCTCAGCCTCCTCTTCTCCAGGCTAAACAACCCCAGCTCTCTCAGCCGCTCCTCATCAGGCCTGTTCTCCAGCCCTTTCACCAGCTTTGTTGCTCTTCTCTGGACTCGCTCCAGAGCCTCAACATCCTTCTTATGGTGAGGGGCCCAGATCTGAACACAGTATTCAAGGAGCGGTCTCACCAGTGCCGAGTACAGAGGGAGGATAACCTCCCTGGACCTGCTGGTCACGCCGTTTCTGATACAAGCCAAGATGCCATTGACCTTCTTGGCCACCTGGGCACACTGCTGGCTCATATTCAGTCGGTTGTCAACCAACACCCCCAGGTCCCTCTTCTCCAGGCAGCTTTCTAGACAGACTTCTCCTAGTCTGTAGCACTGAATAGGGTTGTTGTGCCCCAAGTGCAGGACCCGGCATTTGGCCTTGTTAAACCTTATGCCATTGGACTCTGCCCAGCGGTCCAGCCTGTTCAGATCCCTTTGCAGAGCCTCCCTACCCTCCAGCAGATCGACACTTCCACCCAGCTTAGTGTCGTCCGCAAACTTGCTCAGGGTGCACTCGATGCCTTCATCCAGATCATTGATGAAGACATTGAACAGGGCTGGACCCAGCACTGAGCCCTGGGCAACCCCACTTGTCACTGGCCTCCAGCTGGATTTCACACCATTTACCACCACTCTCTGGGCCCGGCCATCCAACCAGTTTTCCACCCAGGAGAGTGTGCGCCTGTCCAGGCCAGAGGCTGACAGCTTCTCAAGCAGGATGCTGTGAGAAACTGTGTCAAAGGCTTTACTGAAGTCCAGGAAGACCACATCCACAGCCTTTCCCTCATCCAGCAGCCGAGTCACTTTGTCATAGAAGGCGATCAGGTTAGTCTGGCAAGACCTGCCTTTTGTGAACCTGTGTTGACTGGGCCTGATCACCCGGTTCTCTTGCATGTGCTTCATGATAGCACTCAAGATCACCTGCTCCATGACTTTCCCTGGCACTGAGGTCAGACTGACAGGCCTGTAGTTCCCTGGATCCTCCCTGCGACCCTTCTTGTAGATGGGCACAACATCAGCCAGCCTCCAGTCCAGTGGGACTTCCCCAGTCTTCCAGGACTGTTGGAAGATGATGGAGAGGGGTTTGGCCAGCACATCCGCCAGCTCCTTCAGTACCCTAGGGTGAATCCCATCCGGCCCCATAGACGTGTGGGTGTCCAGTCGGGCTAGCAAGGCTCTGACCACCTCCTCTTGGATCATGGGAGCCTCATTATGCTCCTCTAGTTCCTGGGTTTGTACACAGACGGAACGACCCTCCTTACGACTAAAGACTGAGGCAAAGAAGGCATTAAGTACCTCGGCCTTTTCCTCATCCCCTGTTACTGTTGTTCCTTCTGTGTCCAATAGGGACTGTATGGTCTCCCTAGTCCGCCTTTTATTATTTATATATTTGTAGAAAGATGTTTTAAATTTGAAAGACTTGCTGCAAATTCTGCACATGGTCTTTGAAATCATCAAAGATGCATTAGCTGAATTCTGCTGATTTTAAGCCCCAACAGGTAAAGCCCCTAAAGACTTTCCTTTTGCAGTCCTTTCTTCAATTACTTTAGAAGCCTTATGTAGCAATAAAAATACTTTCTAGAAGAGAGTCTTCAAGCATACATAACACAACAGATTTGTGGGTTCAAACAGCTTTTTGCAGGACTTTCCCCTGACAATACCCAACAGCCAGGTCCTCAGCTATCTCTGAGGAGAGGACTAGGTTAATGAAAGTAATTACAGAATCCATTCTCCTTGTACTATTATATATGGGCAATTTTTGACATTCGAAATTTTTATCCAAAGTTCATAGCAATTAATAATGAGCTCATTTACATTTCAATAGAGACATCATCAGCATAGCTGTTGATCATTCTTCCCAACAAATAAAGCCCTATTGAAATGTCTTGTCATTCCATGTACTTGCAAGAAAATTTATTATTTTTTTCTTAGAATGTGAAACAACCTAATTTTTCAAGTTGTCCCTGGTTGGCACCCAGTTCCCAAAACCATACAAAATATGTATTGTTTCAATGATAAGCGTATTGTTTCAAGATCACAAAAGAAGCCTTGCATATACACTGTAATTGGTAAAACATCTGAAAGCCAAATCCTCAGACACTGACTTTTGCAGGCCTCACAGATCCTGCTGTGTAATAGCAGAATGAACACAGGTTTGCTGTAGTCTAGTGTTACTCGTATCAAACAAGAGTTTCTGCAATATCAAGCTGAAGACACATGCTCACTGTGCTATGTAGATGGAAATATCCTACCCACTTACACAAAGATGAGGGAAGGCAAAGACAGGGGTGCACACAGAACAAAAAAGGAAGAGCTGAGTTAGGGAGTGAAGTCAAAAAAAAAGCTGGAGGAGAAAAGGAAGGAGCAGATTATTTTTTTCAACCATTTGAGCAGATACTACTCAAGAAGCTTACTTTGAACAGAGACACCTAAGATTCCATACTCCTCCTTAGCCAAATAAAAATCTGTAGCTTGGGTCTAAACCATAAGCTTGTGCGTGTAAGAAGGGAAGCACAAGTCTAGATGAAAACAAGAAAAAGTGTGTCTTATAAAAAGAGAAAAGCAATGCAACACTTAGTCCAAATAGCTCTATTAGATCAGCCAACAAAAGTCCAGAAAAATCAAAATGTCTAAAAAATTCAAGGAGAAAGCCAAAGAGGAAAAATTTGTAACCTCCAGTGCTCCTCAAAAGACCCTAAGCAGATGGTGCTAGCTGCTGAGATACATTCTTCAAGCATTTTGGCAACAATGGAGCAGAATGAGGCTCAAAGTCTCATTCAATGCAACTTGAGTTGTGTTGCTTACACTGTAGATGAAAAATCTGCTAAGAAACTTCTATAGCTTTGTGAAACCATGTTAGGCTTTGAGGAGAGCCACACATTCCCGTGGAAGAGCAGGCAAACCCTCTCTATGACAGTTTGGAAAAACTCTGGACACTGTGCACACAATTCTCCTCTGTAGAAGCAACCTGTAGAACACTATAGAGACTAGGGTTCAATCTCAGTAAAAAGCTTTGTCAACAATTCAAGAAGCACCATAGAATTAATCTCTACAGAAGCTTATTCATCCTGATTACAGAATACTCTATACCCCTTGAGAAGTCAGTAAGCAACTTAATGTCTTTCAGAATACAGAGCACAAGCATCTACAACAACCAGCACCTCTCAAGCGGCTAATCAGAACATTTACAATTAAATCCCTGTTCTAAAATTTATGATTTTATTTATGAGTCCCACTGATGATGCTTTTTCCATCTCCTATCATTTCCCATGTTCCATCATCTCTAGTCCTCAATCCCCATAACCACACACATCCCATAAGAACAATATGATGGAATGGGATGTAGAAGGTGGATGAGGGAAAAAAACCCTACTGTTTCTTACAATTTGATAACTGGAGGGCAATCAGAAGAAAGTAGTATTTCTCCATGAAAATGAACCATAGACCTCATCACCACAGGATACTGTGAAGGCTGAAAGAATTAAAAAAAAAAAAACAAACCAGAAATTGACATTAATGGAAGAAAATAAAAGAAATCTACTAAGAACTAGATGCATGTCTGGATACCACCTCTCAGTCAGGACCCCCATGAGCTATAAGAGGGTGGATCATGTTCAGGAGGAATTATGTGTGCATCTTAGCCCCAGTGCTGTAACCCTGTCCAAAGTATCAATTATTACGTGCACACATATACACACAGAGCAGAGACAAGCTACCTAGCTAAGCTGATGTGTGGTTTCACCCATATGGTAGTCCTTTTTTATATGTCACTGTCTCTTCCCTTCTCCTATTTTGGCAACTTTCTCTTAAGTGGTCACCTCTAGCTCTAGCACTACCAGCCAGATTTAACTCTTCAAAAGGAGCACTTCCATGGGTCTGTATGGCACAACATGAAGATACTAGTGTTGTATTTAAAAGCACTGCTGAACAAGTACGTCAAAACCCATTCTAAATAATCCTGCATCCAATGTGAATCCCTGCTTAACTCCATTTATCGTAAGCTTCTGGCAGTTGTATATACCTAGTACATTCACCATTGCCTTTGAAAAGTCAGGATTTTTAGTAACTCATCTTTTCAGCTAACGAAGAGAGGCCTAAAAAATAGTGTCATCCACAAAATTAGAAAAGCCAAATCTACTATCTCTCAAGAACCCAGGATGCAGCACTTTAGGTCTCTTCTGTCTCATAGGTAAAAGACCAGCTTCAAAACCAAGTCTTCCTTTGTTATCACAGCTATACACATTTGCACATAGGAGTCCAAGGCTAAAGGATAGCCTTGTAGCTGTCCTCAGTATCTGAAGGAACAGAATTTTTCTATCTCTGCCTATTTGCAAACCATCCCTAGAAATTAATCCTGTTTTAGAAACTAGGTAACAAGATGTAGCAAATTAAGCTGTAAAGATGAAGAGAGATCTTATCGAAAAGATCCCAGAACTGTATATGACTATAACTGAACAATGTCTGAAACCTGCTACTGAAAAGTCTGTTTATATTTTTGTATCTTGCATGGTGACGTAGACACAGTGCACAGGGAATACACAACCAGAATGTAAAACATGCAACTGTGTATTTCATAATTGCCAGTATAAGGAAGTACATAATAGAGTATGTATTTGGTTCCAGGTTATAATAAATACTAAATTAATGTTTTAAAGTTTCTCTTTTTTCATTAGTCATGTAATAAAATAATTTATGTATACACGCACATATATTTGTCTAAATGCAGAAGTGAATTACTCATAATAAAATGTACATCAGATTAAATTATACCCCAACTGTATTTTACATTTAAAACAGATTCCAGAGAAGATTGCTCTGATACAAAGTTATGGATTTGCAAGTACAGGTGTCATCCTATCCTTAAGCAACCTGGTACCAGAACAGTATTTCTAATAATAATATAGACTCCCTGCTATCCAAATCAGCACAGAATAATCACTTTCCTTTCGTGGTACAACACACAAGGAAAGCTGTTCTCACTGTGGTTGCTTACCTCCATCTAGTGACCATAAAAGGTATATAAATTAACTCTACAGCATTCCAATAATTTATAATTGTTTGCCATTACTGGATAAAACTTGGAAACCACCGACTCTATGAATTTTCAAGTCATCAAGTTAGTTTAACTTCTTCCAAACAGAACAGATTGTTTCTGGCATGGTCAAAGAAATCCTAGTATATTTGTGCAACTCATGTAAGTTGTGTATCTCTTACAGAGACCTGGACAGGCTGCAAGAGTGGAGTAGCAAGAATAGTATGAAGGTTAACAAAGAAAAGTGCAAAGGTCTTGCACTTGGAACAAAATAACCAAAGAGCCCAGTACAGGCTCAGATCTGTGTGCCCCCACGAAAGGGATCTGCAGGTCCAGGTAGACCACAAGCTGAACAAGAGTCAGCAGTGTGCCACAGCAGCAATGAAGGCAAATTGTATCATGGGTTGCATCCATAGAGGCATTACTAGTAGAGACAGAGATATAATCATCCCACTCTATTCAGCACCTGTCAGGCCATATCTGGTGTACTGTGCCCAGTTTTGGTCCCCACGATTCAAAAAAGACACAGACAGACTTTTGAGGGTCTAAGGAAGGGCCATTAAGATAATCAAAGAGCTGAAGAACCTGTCCTGTGAGGAAAGAGTGAAGCAGTTAGGTCTCTTATCCCTGGAGAACAGAAACCTCAGGAAGGATCTTATCGCAATATTCCAGTACTTAAAGGATGCCTACAAATATAATGGAACCACATGGAGAGGATAAGGGGCAATGGGTGCTAGTTGAATCAGGAGAGGTTTCACCTTGATGTAAAAAAGATATTTTTCACAGTGAAAACACTTGATCACAGGAAAAACCTCCTCAGGGACGTGGTGGAGTCCCCATCACTGGAGATTTTCAAGACATAATGGACAGAGCACAAAATAATCTCACCTTGCTCCCTTTTCTGCTAGAGGTTAAACCAGATCCCTTTCTAAGGAAATCAGTAGCACTGCACCAAGGAAGCAAAGACAGTTCTGCAACTAGCAGGAAAGTACGTGTAGGGACTCCAGAAAAAAAGGAGGTAGGAGGAGACAAATTGGATTAAAAACACGGGTTCTATTTTAAAAAAAAGAAAAGCAGACACTCCTTTGGAGTCAGGAATATTACTCTAAAAACAATAATTTCTGTATGTAAAGAGTTACAGAGATCTTCCTGGTTTAGGCTGACTGCACATGGTAGTCATAAATGTCATGAAGGTCAGCAATCAGCCTTGATGAGAAGTAATACCGTTAAAGAACATTAATCATTCTAGTCTGAAATATAATCTGTCCAACCTTTAAAAAAGTTGCTTAGCATTGGACTCTAAAAATGAACTGTAGATAAAGCCTCTCAAAACTAGAGAAGCATGACGCAGCAGAACTTTCTTAGCATTAATAGCTGAATTTGTGATGCCTTAGGCTGCAAATTGAATGTTCACCTTAGTACAGTGAATTTGATCTTATGTTGAGCTTTTACTGAGTTACACAAAAGAAGGCTCCAGAGCCAGTTCAAACCAGAAGATAAGGAACCTACAGTCAGCTGCAAACCTTGCAGGTAAGAAAAGAGATAGCTTGCCTTGAGATATGAAAAGAATCCAATAAAGAATGAGAAGACCCTGATCCCTAAAACACCGTTAGGCCAACTGTTGCATGGACAACACACGAAGAGAGTATAGGGGATGGGAACTTATGTTGTGAAGATATAATTGCCCATAGAGTTTGGGGGTTTTGGTCACTCTCTGGAGGCACCCAGCTCTAGCTATAGCATGATGTTGTATCCCCAATAAATTATCCTGAAAATACTTTGTATAGGAGACTGCCTCGGGAAACCTAGGACTTCCTTAACAATACAATGAAAATATCCAAGGCAGCATCTGCAGTACTTTTACTCAAGAGAGGTCATAAGCACAGACACTACTCAACACCATCACCAACAATAAATCCCTTAAGATGGTGGGCTTTTATGCATATTACTCCTAAACTGGAGGAGTGGGGGGATTACAAACAATAATACCAGAAGATTTTTTGATCCACAACATGACATGCTCAGAACACAATGTTTTTGTACAGTGAAATTTTACGTCCATGAAAGTGTTCATTTAGTTCTCTGTAAATATTATTTAGACATTTCTGCATAAGTTACACTTTACCCACACCTTTTTGTTTTATCCCTTTAGGCCATCTGGAAATACTTATAACCTTCTTTAATATTCACTCATCTGTTTAGCAGAAGTGCAGAAAGACCATTAGGGCACAAATAAGACTATGAAAGATGTGTTTGTTCTTTGGGATGTATGAGGTGGAGCAGGGTAGTGTAAGTAGGGAAAGAAATACATCATCAGCTCTTACTTTGCCCTCTTGGTCTGTATCCTTAAGTTAAAATCACGCCTTCAACATAGAGCCTGAGCACCTTTGGTGAACTTGCAGGCAGGTGGACTTTCAGAAGGAAAATTTACTATATTTGCACAACATGTATTGGCAGCAAACCCACTTTTGCTACTGCATCTAAGTGGTTAGAGTAGTTCCCTGTACAAGAAATCAAAGGGAAGAGATATTCCCCTGCAGAATATGCCCCCAAAGCTTGTCTAGCTCACAACTTGCAAGGAAAGCAAGGCTAATAAATATGTTCCATATTTAGCCTTATGGTTTTAAACTTTGCCGAACCTATGTTACCTTAAGAAAAACACGGGGAGCCCTGTGGCTCAGGTAGAGTTGACTGATAAAGCTCCTTGTCATTATTCCTTGTTTTTAGAAGCATATTGTTTATTTGGAGTATAGCTGCAATGGCTACATAGTGCAGTGTCTGATGAACAGAGGAAAAGCTACAGGCTTCCCCTTTTCTTCCTTCCCTGTGGTTTTCACAGTCTACTTTTAGAGCAGATAATTAGAAGCAATTAAATCAAGCTAAAAAGTGTATTTGGAAAGTATTTCATCTTGTGCCCATGCACAGTCACATAACTGTACAATCAGATGGGTCCCTAGTTAAAATTTGTACCTGAAGATCTTTCATTACTAGATTAAGACTTTTTACTGGTAAGGCATTTAAGAATGCACCTTCCATACCACTTTCTCTACAGAAACTCAGATAAATGTCCCTGTCCACAGATTTCATTCTTTCAAGAGAGTAAAACGTATGTTCTTTACAAATGTGTGTGACAGTCACCCTGTTTAGCACATAACACGAGGTTATTTATAAAAAGTTACTGGAATCAGATACTTCTGCAAGTTTTACTACCTAGGTGAACTCCTGGCCTGCTCCAGATGCAGTGTAAATCCTAATCCTCACTTAACCAATGTAAAACCAGGTCAAGTAAAGAGAGTGAATATTCACAGGTATATTCTTCCTTTACTACGCTATGTGTTCTGTGAATTCTCAAGATACAGTTCAGCGAGCTGAAAGACAAATGACAAATACCAAAATCCCATTTCTGTACAGCAAAAGCCTCCTTAAGAGTGTCCAGTCAGAGGGATTATGCCAATGGATCAAACCTGCCCACATTACAGAAAAGGACATCAGCAAGTATCTACCTTCCACTAGTTACGGCAAGTTTTCGCACTTTTTTAAGTACAGATATATTGTACAAGGTATGTGCTTGGTTTTTTTTCACAGAAAAGTCCTACACAGAATTTTCCAGCTAGTTCTGCAAATCTCTTGGTGACAGATTACCTCCTCCACGAAGACAGGTTGATTATCTAGCCCCTAAATTCTCAAAGTCAACCTCCATCTGGGGGTTCTCAAAGCCATCCCCCTCCACTGGGGACCATCTATAGCTATTTGACATTCTCCCTCTCCCATAACTCACTGTCTTCCTCACTTGTACTTTTGGAGTCTTAACTGCACTTAAGTCACCTTAGCCCACTGAACTCAGGAATTTTCCAGAATTCTACCACCTTTTTTGGAAGTATGAGACTTCCATGATGCAGCAGAGTACCTTCAGCAGAATGCATGCTGTAAATAGACATTGGTCTTAAACCAAATTTCCAGGCATTTGTTTATACATTAAAAATGTACAACACTATTTAAAGTACTGCAGTGCTGGGGAAATGTTACTATTACATCTGACACAAGGGATGACAGTTTGTCAAAGCTGCTAGTTTTGCAATCACTTTCAAATTATCATATGATTAATGATCATACCTTGATCTACCCAGTCACTGGATGGTCATAACAATCCTTATTTGATTATTCTCTCTTACTAGAAGAGGCTTGTTGTTCTTATCAATAACAACATGCATGGAGGGAATCTTTAAAAATAGATCTATGATTTTCCACTTTATTTTCATTACTTTTTCTTTTAAAATTACTGCATATAATTCCTTTTCCAGACATCCCTTCAAATTTATATTTTGTGCTATTAAAATAAAGATAATTTTAAACATAATAATGATGACATTTTTCCTCCCACTCTTCTTACAAGTGATTTTTATACTAGATTTCTCTGTTATACAAAAAGCTCATGCAACTTAGACAAAACCCTATGGGAAAAAATGCAAGATTTCAACCATTTTATCGTTTAAAAAATGTCAAGAACTAAAATTGGCTTATACTGCACTTGCCTATATTGCACACTATTTCTCAGATACCCCTTAAAAACTATGACATAAGAGTCTTTATTGAATGTAACATCAAACAACAAAACCAGAAAAATTAATCCAGTTGCACAGAAACCCCAAAAGTTAATCAGGGTTTATGTTCCAAAATAGAAATAAATATTTATATGATTAACAACTGAAAAACATTTCTTTTAGTATTCTGGGTTGTTGTTTACCTGTAAGTTTCCTTTGACAGAAAACGATAATTCTACAAGCAAGTCAGAATGTATGTACATGTCCAATTTCACTTAGACTAACTGCTTCTCAGATTTGGTTGCTCTCATGAAGACTTGCAGACATTCCAAGCAGGACAGACTCTACAGTCACAGGGCTTATGAACACTGCATTTTAGACACGAACCATAAAATATTTTAGAGATCTGCTTCAGTGATCAGACTTAGCAAAACCCAGAAAGAGACAGACAGAGAGACAGACATCTGGAGGTCCATCATTGCCACAGCTACAGCCTTAATCATCCAAGCTAACAAGTCACATTGAACTCTTTCCAACAAGGTGCTAAGGTACCTAATCAAGCAGTCACAAACATCTTTCATTAAATGTTCATGTCAAACTACTTAAAAATAATCAATCTTACTTATATTTTTCTACCAGCTGCATTTACAATGACCATGTGTTACCCTAGACAGGTTGCTACATTTCTGATTCTCCAGAGCTTGCCAGGGCCTTTCAGCTGCTATTTATAACAGATGCTCAACTGTAACTTCTCTCTTGTCTCCTCAAGAAAGCTGCAAGTTCTTCCATAGTTAATGACAATCAATAAGACTGTTACCTCTTTCACGTACATAAAAATCAGATCTTCAACTTAAAAAACTTAAAAAACAGAAAAGAAAAAAAGAAGGATTTAATGGGGAAAATTTTTACCAGCTTTTACAACATATTTCCTAGAAAAATCAAATTCTCTTGATTTAACCTGATTTCCAAGCACCTTTCCCTTACTCAAGAGTTTTTACTATAAAAACGGTACCCAATGAAAACAGCGTTCTTGCTGTTAATGTTCATCTTAAGGCAGAAGCAGGCCTGTGGTAAATTGCTGAAGCTGATTATGGAATGTTTTAACTTTGGTTCTCATTCTAAGTAATTCCATAAGACAAACATAGGAAGTATTCACATATTTTCTTATCCCAAGTCTTATTTGCCCTCCAAGGGATAACTGTTTCTGAGTCCCACTGTTTCATCTAAAACAGTAAACACAGTAGGCAGAGAAAGTGGTTAAAAGACAAAACCCAAAATGAGTTAGCCATAAACACAAACCAAACGTATTAATGGCCAGGGACTGCCTCATTCTACCTATTTGTCTCATGCAGTCATGCAAATCAAGGCAGTAAATTGACTGAGCATGTTAATCTTAAAAAGAAAAGATACAATTGGAGTAACTAAATAAAATTTTCCATATTTCCTCATGCTATTGATTTCTGTGGAATCTGCTATACAGTGTTACCTAAGAGCACTGAGCCTCTCTAGATTTAATAACATTCTCTGTCCAGTGGTGTATTGTAAGGAAAAGGAAAGAGGGAAGGGGATTTGTGATTAAAATCAAAATACTTTTCTCCTCCTCAAAAACATTTCTTTTGATGGCTTAGTTTAAAGGAAATAAAAAACTCCAAAAAAAAACAAAACAACACAAGCGTGTACCTGCTGTTACACTGCCTCTGTTATCACCACAGTCACTGCCATAATTGTACTTTCAATATCCGTGTCTGCCTCCACCGCTGGCACTATTATGAGAATAATTATAGCAGCATTGACTTTTCTACACTTTTTTCCAGCCTTGTCTGTGACATGCATTTAAAGTGTTTTATTTCGCCTTCTTCCAGGCAAGACCAGGCACTTCACTGTAGGGGACTAAGAGGCCCAAGCCAGCTCTTGCTTTCTCCACAGCATAGTCAGCCAAAGCAAAGAGTGTGGCAAGGTCCAGGCATTACCTATGAGACTGTCTTCCTCCCAGGCTATGGAAAAGGCAGGGCAGAGCTGAGCCAGCACAGGCAATTGACACTTACTGCTGGTAACACTGGAGAAACGCCTCCACAGAGCAAGAAGGAACTAAGGGATTAATCTCAGATGCATTATCCAACCTGTGATGAATTGCTGGGCAAAGCACAGTACTATCACATTTCTCTTAGGTTATGCAATGTAAAAGGTCTGCTTGGGCTCATATGGTGCAGAAATATGAATTTCAGTATCCAATGGCACAGTGGGAGATTATGACACTGGAAACATATCCAGCTTTCTCTAGTTCCTCAGCACAGGTATGACTTTGTGTACCAGACAGCAGTAACCTTGGGTATATCGTAGAAACATTGAAGCTGGAAAAGACCTCTAAGATCATTGAGTCCAACCATCAGCCCAACACCACAATGCCTACTAGACCATGTCATGAAGTGCCATGTCTAAATGCTCTTTTAACACCTTCATGGATGGAGAGTCCACCAATTCCCTGAGCAGCCTGTCCCAATGCTTGATCCCTCTTTCAGTGAAGAAATTTTTTGTGCTATCCAATCTAAACCTCCCCTGGCACAACTTGAGGCCATTTTCTCTCACCCTATCACTTGTTATGTGGGAGATCAGCACCCATCTCACTATAACCTCCTTTCAGGTAGTTGTAGAGGACGATAAAGTCCCCCCTCAGCCCCCTCTTCTCCAGGCTAAGCAATCACAGTTCCCTCAGCTGCTCTTAGCTTCCTCAGGCTTGTGTTCCAGACACTTCACCCTTTGTTGCCCTTCTCTGGACACACTCCAGCAACTCAATGTCTTTCTCGTACCAACAGGCCCAAAACTGAAAACAGTATTTGAGGTGCAGCCTCACCAGGGCTCTACTTCTGCTCTCCACACCATTTTTGATACAAGCCAGGATGCTGTTGGTTTTCTTGGCTACCTGAGTACACTGCTGGCTTATGTTCAGCCAGCTGTTGACCAACACTCCCAGGTCCTTTTCCGACATGCAGCTTTCCAGCCAGTTTCTCTTCTCTCTTCTAGCCATTTTGTCTTGTGTGTAACAACCCATACAGTCATCTATTTTTTTGTCTCTCAAAGTACACCTTTCTAGACAGAATTGGTACCTTACCACGTCATTCCAAGTATTGTCTTCCAAGAGAAAATATCTCAATTGCACACAAAAAATTCTAACATCTGCAAGAGCAGTATGCCTGTAAAGGTCATCATTTGTGACCATCAACTGCAAAGAAGCAATAATCTTTGTATTCAGTATTACTTGGGAGATCATTTATTCTATTTTTCGTACTTAGAAACACATGGCTAAGTTTTCTGCTCATTTGTTCATTCTCTGCTCCAACTGCTACCAACTGTTTTACTAACTTGCTCAAATAGAGACTGCTTAGCCATTCAGAGGGATTCATGAGTCGTGATGTATTTGGGCTTACTACATGTTCATAGAACAATATTTGAAATAAATTAACATTCATAACAAAGAACAGAAAATACAGTGGGAAATTACATCTTCTGCAAAACTTCACTGTGCATTTTACTTCCTTTTCTATTTGTTTTTCTTTTTTATTACAGACACTACAAGTGCCTATTAAGAATTTGACACACCTCATTGCTCTTAGACTACCCAGAAATTTTAGAAGATCCTCTTATTATTCATTGATTTCTGGGACATGAACACTCCACTGATCTATGTCAAATAATAAAAGTTGCCATAGTTCTGTCTCAGCTGACATGAAAATAACTAATGATTTAATTAATAAGATAGATTAAAGGTAGTGATAATCAGTGACAGCTTATTCTGCAGTGACATCTGTATTGATGCATTGCCGGTGCCTGAGACACTAGACAATTTTCTTTTATTAAATGGAGTTAAAAGAGATTGGCAATATCCTGTTTCCTTAGGTATGTTTCAAGGAGCTCCTTCTAACACTGTGAGTAGCATGTCAAACCCAATACTGTTTTCCTTATCAAATGTTATTAACACTAAGTGTTTCAGTGGTAGAGTGCAGCAAGATGTCTGAAGGGCTATACCATCTAAGTTCAATTTCATTTTCCATTTATAATAGTAATATAAAACATAGCCAGGAGCTTTTCTCTATCTTGAAGCTGATTACATCATTTGTATCTTCTAAGTATGAAATCATTCCTTTTCACTTCTGAGTGAACTGCAACAGTGTTAGGTATAGGGCTTTGGTGTGTGACTAAGAGCACATACACATCATGAAAATGAAATTAATCTGGAGATACTAGTTCCAATGGTGCCTAGACAAGGGTAGCAAGCACATAGGCTAAGATCTCAGCTTTCAATGAGATGCACACACAGATCACAATGTACGTGAATTCTGAGTCTGATGCTTTGGAATATCACACCTGACCTACTGCTTCAGCCATTACAACTATATGTCAGTGGATTGCCAGGGCACAAGCTGAGTGTTCTGCCTTATAACACTGTAACATGAAAAAGATTCCCCTTGGCTTCTCTTCATAAATAAATGAAAATTAGAGATGTAATACAGGTTGAAAAAGAGAGTCAATTTAGTAATGGTAGGTTCAATTCCCTTATGCTAATTGAATCTCAGGGTGAAAAAAGATTGCAAATACTCTTGCAGTTAAATATTTCATTCATTCCACCATTGTAAAGGCTTTGAAAGCCACAAGAGCCCTTATAATGGCAAATTGATTTGTAGAAATCATACCCCCAAACCCTAGTAATTTTACAAATTCAGAGTCACTTAGTTATGGTTGTGGACACACATTATTACAACAATGTCCACTGAATCCATAACATCTTAAATTGTTGTGTTTTCCTTGGTAGAGTATAATTTAGCAAGATAAGTCCTTTTTTTCCTGAACTTGCTGTTTAGTACGGTATATCAGAAATGATCAAATGTAACTAATAAACAAATTCTGGCTAAATTTACAGCAGACTGGTAGATATACTCCTATGAACTGTTAACAAAGATCAGCTAAATGCCTTTTTAAAAAATGCAAATCTTTTAACATTTACCTTTTTACTTCTAGTAAATAACTCAAGACCTGTCCATATTAGTTCTCACAACTACTCTTCACTCTTAACAGAACTATCCAACAAAGGAGGGAAGGGTAGCAGGGAGGCTCTGGGTAACCTTCAGCAGTGAGAACGTTTTCCGGTTTCTGATCAGAGCTGACACCTTAGGAGGAGTCACAGCTCTGCATCAGGACTGCATAGCCCAGTTAATGTGATTTCTGCCATTACCAGGAGAAAGTAGCAGGCTTTCCACTGACCTGGCAGTACAGGGACCCTTTGTTTGTCTGTGCTTCAGTCTGTGTTGATTGTAGCTCGGTTTAACAGTTGTGCAGACATCAGTGACTGCTGTCTGACCTGTTTTAGCCTGAGCAATGGGAAACTCTATGTGATAAAGGCCAAAGAGCTCCAGGGGACCAGTGTGCAACAAACAACAGGCCCTCAACATAACAGCATTGAGGGAAGCTGGAGGGCACCTTTCAAGCTTCAGCTGGGAAGCAAGAAGAAAGAAGCAAACTGTGTTCAGAAAATGTGCAAAAATAACCCCAAGCAGGTCATATAGCCAGGAGGAAGAACTCCACCCCCATGGTCATCATACACCCAGAGAATGCCTTGGGATGCTGATCACTGTTTTACTGAAAGAAAATCTAGGTACAGTTCAGATGCAGCTGGTCTCTCTCCAAAGAGCTAAGAAGAGACAAGGGTGAAACAGAGCATTGGGACTGCAGGATGTAGAACTGAGCACATAAAGAGACAAGTCTAGAAACAGACTGACTGAAAGAAGGAATTCACGTAATTTTTTACCTGCCCTACTTAGACAACTTGTTTGGAAAAGAATTCCCTGCTTATTAAATGGAAAGAGGTAGTCAGGTAAATCTGACTTTGTCTACTATGCAACTGTGTGTATACCTTGCGCAAGGTCGCATAGAAAGAATGTACTGAACTCGCCTCTTTCAAGTCCTATGTAACCACACACCATCTAGTGCACTTACTGCTCGTGACACCACTATTAATTTTCACTATTGATCTAACCACTGCTTAGAGCTGCTAGCAATCACCTTGTGAAAATTTCCCACTTTGTTTCCTTCCTTTGGTGAAAAACCATTATGACAGTCAGTAGAACTCAAGTGTGTGCAGCTGTAAAACTCTTGTCTCTAAACAGGATGGGGAAGACTCAGACAAGCAGAAACCTGTAGTAATAAAATCTTTAATTCTGTAACTCTGCTGAAAACTCTTTTCAGTTTCATTTTATTTGTGAAAAAATCCCAATCAACATAGTGCATATTGGTTAGTTTTCCTAATATCTCTGCATGCACAGAAGACTTGACAGGCTAGACATATATGTTTTAATAGGGACTGTTCTCTCTTCATGTAGCTAAAATAAAATATCTTTGCTTAAGAGTCATGCTGGAAGCCCTGAGGTCAGCCATATCAGGATTCTAGATACGTCTAAAGGATGTAGCTCTCAAAAAGTGGCTAAATTCTTGGCCTGAGGCTGCACTACTAAAACTAGCAGGACTGAAATTCTTTCTTCAAACTGTGGGAGTGCAAGGAAAGCTCTTCATTAGCAGCCAGGCTGTAGTGTTGAGTTGGGGGAGACATGCTGAGAAAACTATGCAAATCTTACCTTTTTAAAAACATACACGTGTTTAGAGGAAACAGTGACAACATCATAAAGCAGTAGGTCAAACACAACAGAAGGTCCGTTTTTTAGAGGTTTAGGAAGGGCTTCAGTGAAATAACTCTTTCTGCACACACACACACCCCCCCCCCCCCATACTTTTAAAATCTCTAGCCCATAAAGTTTTTGCGTTTGCTCCATACTCATGAACCATTTTGTGAATCTGAAAGATGTATATGCTGGAAACATGCTCATTCCAAAAAGTGATACAGAAGACAGGACTTGAAGGAAACTGGTGTAAGAAAACTCCAAAGTTTGCATTGCTCCAACTTTGTTATCTGTTCCTTGTCAATCACCATATAACACAGGAGGACTTGAGAGTAACCTTGTAACAGATGGTGTCCCTGGTGTCATACAACCATATCTTATCTCTTACTTTTCTAAAAATGGGGTATTCAGTACTAACCACCTGACTGATGCTCTTTGGTGAGAAAGTGTTTCTGAGCAGCAATTTAAGCATTAACAACTGAGAGCCAGGTGGATCCACCTTGTCTTGTGAAGTCCACACCAGTAATGGATCTTAGCCCAGAAAATAACTCTCATTAGCTTTTACAGGTAAGAATGGGCTATAAGGTCTTCCAAACTCTAGGGTAAAATACATTATGCTCGAAACACCCTTCTTATACCTTTCTGGCAATAGCAATGGCAATTTCTTAAATAACAAGAACTTTTAAGGAAACATGGCTGAGCAATGCAAGATTCTGCACTATCCTGCGAACGTCAGAAACTAATTTCTCCTTTGTCTCCGGAATGGATGTAAAAGCAGCTCTCCTTGAATTCACTGTGGCACTGGCATGGTCCTGACTCCAAAGTTTTCCCCCACTAAGGTCAATATTCCCCATTCCACAAATTTGGAATGAATTATGCACACTGAGAAAATGTGATTCAGAGCTGAATTCAGGGGAGAGTGCTGAGCAAGTCTCCAACGTTTGATTAGCAGTACTTATTTAAAAAAATAGGGCATACAGTAAGAATGCATCTGTATACCAAATATGGTTTGTCTTTTATTTCTTTGGGTACTGGTCACAGTCACAGGAAGCAATAGGACATAGCAACCACAAACTTAATACAAGGAAAGAAGCTGAGGAGTTCTTATATCTCAGAGCCAATATACTTACTTGTATGAAAGAAAGATTCTACAGAAAATGTAAAGAATTGAGAATATTAATACCAAAATAAAATCTATATGAGAAGTCCTTTCTTTTGGGTACGCATCATGACAAGGGGATTCTGGATGCGGTCAGGGCATCATAGTCATAAACATTTATTTTCTAGTAAAGTAAAAATTGTATGTAGCTACATAGGCACTTTTTGCAGCTACCAAAATAACAATTTTCCCATATTGTTTCTACTGCACGTATAACCCCACTCAGCATCAAGAATTAAAATAGAGAGTGAAGTGAATTAAATAAGAACACTGTGTCAAAAGGGGACTGCAGTAAAAGCAGTCATTTCCTTTGGAATTCACACCTACTTGCATGTGTAATTTTACACAGATGGAAATTTGCTAGTTTAATACAGAACAGATCCATAACAACAATCTCATGAGGAACAAAGAAAGCCAGTGTGGTTTATATGAAATTAAATAATTAAAATACTGAGTAATAAAAATGCACATAAGCGGTGGACTAGTACAGTTATTTTACCATTCCTCAGGCTTTGCACGGTATTGCAAGTCTTCTAATCTTCCTCATTTAGACAGTCTCACACGGAGGGGACCTGTGAGTTGGTGGCATAAAGCATTAATGTCATCAATGAGAACAGTCGCACAGAAGAGCAGAGGACTCATACTTAAGCTCTGTTGTCTTTGCCCCTGGTTCATGAAGTGATGTCCGAATATTCCTAAGTTCATTTCTATTCTGATCAGCATTTAAGAATGCATTTAACTTTAAGCATATGCTTAAGTAATATTGAATTTGCAAAATTTAATTTGCATGGTCCTAAATAGAGATGATTTCCCAATTCTAGTCCTACATATTCAAAATAACAAACAGCTCACAGAGATCTGTCCCTGCCTAAGTTACGTGCTGCTCATAAATCACATCACAAAGTTCAAGTGCACAGTGGCGTAGAAATACAGGTTCATAGTCTGTAGGTAGCAATTTATTTTTTTCTATCTATGCTATCACCAGTACCTAAAACTGACTTAAATTATATAAGGTTTTGTAAAGACAGCCTCCTATAGACTATCCCCCTCTGATATGGTTCTCTTTGACCTTTCTGATACTGTTGTGTGACTATTAGCAAAACAAAAACCGATTAATAAACCTATTAGACTATTAGTAAAACAAAGATAAAATTGCTGAAAATACAGTCTGGGTGTTTTCTTCCAACAATTTTTCCATAGTGTTTCATTAGAATGCAATCAGGAAATTTTACCTTTTGGTGATGCACTATCATTCTAGAAGAAAGTGGGGCATATGATGAATGAGGAGAATAATTGCATGAAAAATTTTCATTCTAGCTCTGAAATCAATTTAGGGGGCATTTACATGTAGAAAAAAAAAAAAAAGTTGTTTTATCTGAAACAGTTGCTGGAAGCCCAAAATTCAGTTGTTGTTGTTGTACAAAAAAAGAGTCTTGACTCCCTCCACTTATTTATATATTTGTTTTAAATTCTTCAAAATCGTGAGTGTTCATTTATGTCACTATGTGACCAGTGTAATATATATGGTTACTAAGGCAACAGACAACAGCACTGTGTGTATGTGTAACATGTTAATAGTGTCAACGCTGAGCACCACATCAGAATACTAACTACTAATTTGCCTGAAAAATAAATCTCGTCTGCTATTGTTCAGCTTTTTGAAGGAGAGATGTTTTATGTTCAGGTGTTTTGGTAATCCCTTGTCAGTGAATTATTTAATTCTACACATTTATCATTGAAAACTGCCAGTGCCATTTTTTGTCCAACTAGTTGCATGTTTCACTGAGCACTGCTCTCAATACTAGAAACCCAAGTGATTGATTCACAGCACAAAGCATTCATGGAAGTTAAATTATGGCAGAGCTGATCTTGGAGCACTTTAGGAGACTAACAATTTCCTTATGATGTCCCTTGAAGGACTGTTAATAGCTGTAGTACGTATTATTTAATCTCACTATTACATTCTGAACAAATTTCTATGTCAAAAGAAATTTCAAACAAAAAGGTGAAGTTTGGCCATAATGCAAAATAGTCTCTTTTAAATTTTTTATAATACTACAATTGCATTTCTCATGCTAAGAATGGGTAACCACCCTAGTTATGGGATTACATCTCACATGTGAGATTATCATCTAGGGTACAAAATTAGCAGTATCATTCAATTGAATGTGTGGATGTAAAATGCAATGTAGAACAGTACTTTCATTATCCTGACTGACTTAATTCACTTTACAAAGATACTACTCCAATTTTAATTTACCACACATAGCCAACAATCCCGCCTTCAGACAACGAAAGCAGGGATAACATGAATAGGAATAAGCCTGAGAAACAGAAACGACACCCACCACCAGATTAATTTGATCCAACATCCAAGATACTCAAACTCTGACCAATGTTTGATTTCAGAGTACAGGAAATAGAGCTAATCAGTCTTCATTGTGCCTCATTCTGTACCTACATTAAAAAAAGTTGTACTAAAGATACAACACAAATTATCATACAGGACTTAGTTCTGCTTCTTTGTCAGGGAATTCTGTTGTAATATTGATTTAAATAAGCCCAAAACACTGAAAATATTAAGTTAATTAACTTGTCTCCAGATACTGTAAAAATACTGACAAAAACTATCATCCGTACTTATTTATTTTTTGAGGGGTGTCACATAAGTAGTGACAGAATACAAATGAAATGCAGTTAGTCAAAAAATGTCTGCATTTTATTAAAAAGTAATTAAATGCATTGAGAAATTAGTCTTGGAATATGCTTAAATTATTTTTCCATTACCTGATTGTCTTGACCATGTAAATGTGTTATTTTTAACTGCCATCTAGTGTTGAAGACTGTCCTGTGAACACCAATGGGCTGGTTTCCTCATAGAGCAACATGGGAAATACTTTGTCCTTTCAGAAATGGAAGAAGTTTAATTTATAACTTCCTCCCTCCTAAAGATAAATGACCTTGGTTTGTTTTCATCAGCATGCTGAGCCTTTGCAAGTAAGAAGAAAAGACAATGATGTTTTAATTTAATAGCACTTGTCACTAACTCATATAGTAGAGAGAAAACTGAGGAGGAGGACTGTGTCCTGGACATGGAAGTGCTCTGCAACAGGAATGTCCACTGAGGATATTCTTCTAGGTTTCCAGGTATAAAAACTTGTTGTGTGCAGTGACAACCAGCTCTTGTACAATTTTGGCTTGTGTTCCTGGAAATAAACATCTCAAAACAATAGCAAAGTTTTGAGCTTTGTTCAATTAGAAATATGGGAGTAGCATAACGTTGTGAATATGTGGATCTGTATGTGCATTATTTTCTCCTGTGGAATAATGATTGCCTTTGCCCTGGTTTGGAAAAAAAGGTCAATTGCAACTTTGTGCAACTGCAAAATGATTGCCAGAGTCCCTGGGGAAATTCTGCAGACGGAAGACAAGCAGGTATTAAAGAACAGGATAAAAACTCATTCCATCTTCAGGCAAGAACATAAGGAAAATCTTGGGGAAGTCCATCTATTCAGCAGACTCTCACTTTAGGAAGTTTCAGGGTAATGACTGGGGAACTACTGGCGCATCTTCCGGAACTGCAGAATAAAATGGGAGGAGAGGAAGGATATGATGACAGCATGCAAAATCAAGTCTATGAAGATTTTAAACCGGATTTCCATTCATTTGCAGGAGGGGCATACCTTCCATTCCCTGAATGAAACTGCATATATTATAGCAGATCTCTTTGGCTGTTTGTTTGTAAAGAGGAAAGGTGTCTGACTTGACCATAAATGTCTCCAAAAACTCAACTCCAAGAAACAAAAATACTCTTCTCAACCAGTAATTTAGGCTTGGCTGTCTCATTTTGAAGCAGAGAGGGAAAATGGTGCTATTTATCCTCAGGGCTAAGAAACAGTCTCTCAGAAACATTAGTTACAGGAATAAGCATGGCTAGATTTAAAAAGCCAGCCTTCCCACAGCACAAGTCCCAGGAAACAGGGATTGCCACTCAGGAGACAAACAGCAGAACTGCACAACTTGCAATATACTGTAGCAGCCTCCAATTCATAAAACACATGGGACAGAAAACCAAATCCCTGTCACATAATATCTGGACAGTCAACTCAGGGCACCTATAGCACCTTGGAAGAGCAGGAAGGGGATGTTTCAGCCCTGGGAAGAAAAGGACTGATATAGGAACAAATGGCCATCCAGCCCTGGGCAGGAACATTGATACTCTCAAACCAGTGAGCAGCCTCCTCTCAACAAAATGAGCAAATCCCTACGCATTATTCAAGTAAAGGGAGTTTTCCCCCCCATTAAAGCCATTTAAGTACACTAAAAAGAACTCAAAAAGCTATTTGGAGAAGAAAACATGATCTGACCCAGCACTCTAGTTTTTAGTGTGCTTAGCTGGGAGAAGACAATCCTAAACTTCAGGCTCTGTTGCCTGGACAGCTGGTCAGTTACATTCAAGCTCTTGACAATGCAAACACCGAAGCAGCTCCTGTCACAGGCACAGATTTCTGTCACCCACTCCCCAGGGTTTACACGCCTTCCCTAATCTGGGTGACTCACAAGGGTACAGTCATGCACAGGCTCCTTTCTTCTCTCCAGCACTTTGAATTTGAACTTGCAAAATACCATTTCAGGAAAGTGAGAGCAGTTCTCTCCAGCAAAGGAAGAATTAGGGATGAGTGCTCTGGTCTCTTCACACAGCCTTCCCTTCCCTACCCTGACAGTCTAAACTCCCGTAACAGAGGCATAACTGAGTGAAACATTTGATTTTTTTTCCATTTTCTAGCTCTTGATGGCATCTGGCTCTGTCTTGAGTTGCCCTGAGCCCACTCAGAGAAGCCCAGAGCTGTCTGCTGTGCTGGCACAGCAGCTTGCCTGCCACCAGAGACAGCACCTAAGCAGCACAAGTAGCAAAATCCAAACTCATTTCAAATCCATTGCTTTCATGTCAGCTTCCACTCTCCTATTCCACAAAGATTTACAGTCTGTTCACCTAATCAATTCATGTCATCGCTTTTGCTTTCTTCTGAGAACAGTGCAGCCCTCTTGCCTTGCACCGCTCTCAGTGCATCTCTGCTTTTCATCTTTCCCTTGAGTAGTCTTTCAAAGTTGTAGAAAATTGCAAGGGGGTGGTGTGGAATGGCAGCTGCCCTGGGGCACGGATATGGTAGGTAAGGCTTCCTTGAGGGTTAAACAGGGGCAGAGACCCTTGGTGTGGTCAAGGCCCAGACTGTGCACTCATACCCCTAAAACTTATTGCTGCCTGAGTGTCCCTCCTCTATTTCATGGTCACACAGAGGAATAACAACAGCAGTAAGTGGTACCTGACCTTGCTGGCAATGCAAACCAAGGAGGGACCAGCTGAGACCTCCATGTTTTCACCTCTTGAATGTTCTGTTGAGGTAGAGACAACAGTTTCCTGGAGGAGGAAAAAAATACTTCAGTGTGAAATCATATTTTCAAGGTCAGTCATGAAGTTTCCGAACACTATGTTATGAAAACAAAGTGCAAAAGAAAGACATGAAAATAACCACAATTCATTCTGTATCTACAAGATCAAAAGCGCGATTGAAATCCGTCACAAGGGAGTTAATAAACTCCACTAAATGCTAGGTCCTACTATGTCAAATGCACTGTTTGAAACTTCCAGAGTGAAATAGCATCCTGGAAGATAGGTATGAGAAAGTTCCTGAATCAAGGATTAAACAAAATAGGTTCCAATCAGTCACTTCTTGCATGTCTTGGACAGCTGCAACAACCTTGTCTCCTTCCTTAAGGAAGCCGATCACCACACAAATCTGGGTGCTAGTCATTGCAGTCATGTGGGATAACTGGGCCAGACCTTATTTTGAACTCATACCACAGGAAAAAATTACAATAGGCCACTTCCAGTGTACTACATGCAGTGTGCTCCATCTTGCTGCAGCTAACCAACATAAATGACATAACACAAGCATTTTGCTCATAAATATGACCAATTGTGCATGTATACACTGTGATGCACAAAGTGTTGGTTTAGTTATTTTCTACTAGAGAATTTTTAAGTATCCTAGGTATAATGCTTAAAAGAACGGACATTATTTTCTTAGTGATTTTTTGTCATTGTTCAAAATATAAACATAATGAGAGAATAAATAAGTATTCAGAGATGTTGCAGAATTTGTCCTACCTCCTAAGCATGAATTACGTAATTTTCTTTTCAAGATACTGTGATCAGATTTGTGAGTTCAGTTCATATGAAACAATAACAGCAACCCAAATACCATGGCTACCTCCTTTGCTATGAGGGGCTTTAAGCCTGCATTAGAGGTAGCAGGAGATACAATGAAGAAGAGGAATAAAATAGTCTGTGTTTAAAAAAAAAATAGAAATATGGACATAGGGACACAAAAAAAGTAATGGCAACAGAAGCACACTTACACTCAGCATCCCCTGAGCACAGAAGAAAAGCAAAGGCTGAACTTGACAACACTGAAAACAAATTTGACAGCTTCAGACAAGAAATGTAAGACAACCTCAGCTACACTGATTTGAGTAAGCAGATGTAGGCAGATGGCCAAAAGAAAAAAATCTGGGTACTTTCAAGTATAAAATATTCCCAGGACTGTAGAGACGGTGCTGATGATTATGAATGATGTCTGAAGAATGAAACTAGGAGTTGCTATGTAAAAAATGCCAAACATTATGGCCAGAAAAAAATCTGAAGTGTCTTAGCCTAATCTAAACACAAAAACAGCTGTCACTGAGCAGAAGATCTTCAAGAGTAATAAGTGAAATTCAGAGAAAACAAAATAAGTGATAGAACCATTATCATTAGAATCCTTGGTCACATGTGGTACAATAGTAAAGAGAATATACTTGAATTGCAGTGGAAATTTTATCATATATTGCCTGTTTCTGTAACTGAACTGATGCAGAAAAAACACACAGTATTTGGCATTGGAATTAATTTTATATCAATTTTTAGTAAAAATATTGATTCACAATAACTTTCAGTCGTTTACAGTGGGGGGGAGGACATGACTCCTGAAGCTCTTTTCTAGGTGCCCTCGGCTATAATATACATGATGCATTTTGTTTAACCTCCGCACAAAATCTCCCTACACTTAGCTTTGCAATGGTTTCACTGGGATGTTTTCTTAAGCAATACCATAAGCCTTATTTTCTTTTGAAATTGCAGGTATACTCAAGTGTTTCTTCTGTGCATGCCTCCCTGCTACATCAGTAACAAACTCATCACCAAGTCTGTTTGGATTTTAGAGACCTTCAGTGACAAAGGCTTTCATGTTCCTCGGGTTGTCAGCAGATAGTTAGAGCAGCTTCAAGATAGCTGGGATACAAACACTATGATCACGTTGCCTGGAGGTGTGTAGACATCAAATAAATTCAAAATTATTACTTCTGTTTTTATCCTGTCTACTGAGAAGGGCTTTTAGTGCTGGAGAAAAAAATTATTTACAGTTTTCATTTATTAATTAGATATATGAAAAAAAAAGAGGATCATTTTTAACATTTGGTTTGTTGAATTTTCCTCCATATTCGTGAACTCTCAGATTTAATCATTCATTATACTCTGTTCATTCAGAGTCTGTGGATGATGTGTCATTATGGTTCAGTTTTTACCTCAAGAGTGACTTGCATTATTAACATCGTGCAAAAGGGGAAAAAAAACCAATTAATATTTTATCTTGCATGTGGTGCTTGTTCTTTTGGAAAAAAAGGACTACAGAAGTTGCATACTGTGAAAGTATTTTAAACTTAATGAAAGCTCAACAGCATATCAGAAATAATTCTGCTTTTTCTTTGATTAAAACACATGAGAATTTGGTTTGTGTCCCTATTAAAAAAGTATTTCTCAGCAATAGACAATAACTGACTTAACTCCCTTATGTTTATTTGTAGGGCAACTTTGCATCATTTACATGTATCAAATGTAGTTTACATGTATCAACTGTAGTTTAAGTTCTTGGCCACTGTATCAGAGTTCCCTTGTTTTATTCTTCAGTTCTAAATGAAAAACAATTTTCAATACATTTTCCATTTAAAAAGCTATTTCTATTATATTTGACATTATAATTCTAAAACTATATGTTAATCATAGTTGAAACTATAGCTTTCTGTTTGTGAGCACTGAGAGGGTCTCGGACAACCTTCTCCACACCTCTACCAGATGGTATGTTGCAGTTTTTATTAAAAAAAGGACAATCAAGCACAGTAAAGCACCTGGTTAGGGATTATTAGAACTTCATAATGGTAAAATGGTAAATGACTCATACTTCTTCCTACAGCTGATCAGGCTCTGAGAAAGGAACCACAGAGGCAGACATGCACCAGCAAATGGTTCAGATAAGGACTACTGCTGGTTCAACCATGAACAGATAAGAAGTGTGGATAAATACCAATCACAGCACCTATTCCAAACTAAAATGAGGTTAACAGTGAAAATCTGAGTTTGCTGCAGCTTCGACATCTAACTCTAGCAGTAAGATACATGGCAATGCAATATAACCACTCTGACTGAAAAGGCAAAAACCAAGATTTGCCTCATTTTTCTTTCTGGCAGGGATAAGGAGGAGAGGAAAATAGAGTATGAGAGGGTAGGGGGAAGAAACAGCTACAACTTCAGCTCTGTGTCTGGAGCACCAAAGCATAAAAGGCATTCTGTATTGATGCCTACACAACATTTTCATTTTGAGAGAACACTTTTCAGTGACAGAAGTCAAAACCAGAGTGCTATACATCTGTAAGTCATATTGGATTTTACTAATGTTAATTATGAATACAAGGTCTAACACTGAAGGGAAAAGAAAAAAAAAAAAAGAGATTAATCCTATTGTTCAGGAACCAAGAGTGGGAAAGGAGCAACAAATACAACATGTTCTAGCCTGACACAGTAAGACAAGGCTTGACTCAATTGCTTTACTCAGGACAAGTGGATGTATGTTCAAGTATAGATGTTTTCTTACCCTTGGTTGGAAAATCATAGAATCAAAACATTGGTATGCAAGAGTGAACAGTGAGTTAACATTAAGATAACATGCCTGCTTACAAAGCTTTGTCTCTGAAGCAGTTTTTAGCTGAGAACATCACCATGCTTGGGCTCCAACCGTATTCTCCAGATCTGGCCCCAACTGATTTCTAGCTCTTCCCAAAGATCAAGTCGGTGCAAAAGCAAAACCAATGCAGACCCTCAAGAGCTTTTATGAAACTGATCTGTGGAACCTTGGTAGCATTGTATGCAACTCTGTGTCAACTTGGAAGGGAACTGCTTTGAAAGTGATCATAGCTGATTTTCTTAATTTGTTAAATAAAAAGAGTTAGAGTCACAGACTCATTTTTCTGTGTCAGAACTCATATATATCTTGCACGTACGCTTAGAACTAAAAATAAAAATCATATTTTGCTGCCTGGTAAAGTCTAGAGCATCTTAGAGCAAATGTTATGGGTTTTGGCAGAGAGGCTTTCCTATAATTCTTAACAGAAATAAATAGCCATATTTCTTATGTCCAAGAGCTCTCTCCAAAACACTCTTTGCTGTACATGTTACATATTGATAAATATATCTGTATTACAAATGAAATTTTCTTGTAATTATTTCAGTGTTTCTTTTTATTTGTGCCATCCGGGGTCAGAATTTCCAAGTAAACATACTTGTGGTTTGAATTCACAGATTAAAGTGTCGGTACTGCTCATTTTAAATCCATGCAATTTGATAGAGCTTCTGCTTTACAGAGAGGGGTTCCTACAGATGAAAAGCCCAGAGAAATTTGCAAGTCAGTTATTTCAGCTATAATAATCTCTTACTCAGCTGTCATTCTCACTCTCTTGCACTTTTGTTATCAAACTGAGACCAAAATATATCCAATATCAGCAATTTCTCAAAACATATAGCTGTATCATTAATGATATCTGAACATAAAAGTTCAATGCTGTAATCAATGGCAAGACAGTAGAGTGAAATAATCAACCCAACCCACATTTCTAATGTTGTGAAAATTTCTACTTGTTGAAAGCTATGAGCAGTTACTGTCTGTTACACATTTTCATTGAAGAGAAAAAAAAATCTTTTCCTTGTATAAAACTTAATTTGGGCACATTTTTTTAAGGTCTTCTGTCAGAGTGGGATATATTGAATGCTTTTTTTGGGAAAAATATTTTTTAAAATAAAATAAAGTTTAAAAAAGAAAGAGGAATGGTCCAACCAAGTCACTTTGAAAAGGAACATAAGTTCACTGTCAGGATTCTGTTACTCTCATCTAAAAATCCAAATCTTGCTGTTTAGTGGAGACAGTGTATCAAATGGAGATATCCCATGTTAAATACCTGTCTCCTAAGCAAAAGTGACTGGTGACTGTCAAAATTCATATGTTTGCTTTCTTTTATCTTCTTTCTAGCTCATTTGGGGCAATGGATTCTGAAATGTAACTAACTTGTACATTATTTGTTTTAAATTTTCACTTTTTACTAAATTGATCTTTTCATGTATTTTTTTTACTGGCATAAAAAGGAGAGTAGGGTCACCTTATTTATCTTCTTTATACAATGCATACCTTTGTACCAATTCAGATCTAAATTAGAAAAACACAGCTATATATTACTTTTTACATGTTATATCGATGAAAGAAAAGAAAAAATAAGTTTTACTACCTGTGTTCATTCTGTTCTCTCTGATATTGCATGAAAATGCACCTTGTCTCATTGTTCCCACTGGGCCACCTGGATTTAAATCAATCTTCTTTTGATCTGCTTCAGATGAGAACTTGAACACTCAATGTAGTTAATCTCCTCGATAAAAAAATAAAAAGCGATACATAAGCATATGCATGAAAAGTAATTAATATATGTATTTATTTACATATGTCTATATGTAGGCATGCCTCAAAAAATGTCACGTGAAGATGCATAGAAGTTTGGGGAGCCTTTCTTAAGAATAAGGATGTGTTCACCCTGAATATCAATAAATATATTATTTTTTTAAATCACAGTAAACAGCGCATAGTTTAAAACTGCCTCCATAAGGAATATTTAGAATTAGGAGTTACAGTTGCAGTTCTACCCACAGTGTAAATCTCCTTCAACAGCATTTGAAAGGTAGAAAACTATAAAAAATCTATAAATAAAATGGAAAGTTGAGCACTAATAAAAGAATTTATTTCCTAAAAACATTGTTCAGACATATACACAACAAAGCAATCCACCTCATCTTCCAGCTCTAGAAAACATGTGGCAATTAAGACCCATGCTAATCATGTGCAAGAAAATGGTTTGCTTTACACGCATATGCACATGCTGCTCGTCCTAATTTTTCATTGAGGAAACCGAGCTGTTGGAAAGATCCCTTATGTAGTGGGTATTTCCAACTCAAAGTGGGAGGTTTGTCGTAAGAATTTTGTTGACGCTGTTGGCACCATCAGAAGGTTTGCAACCCCTTGTTTGTCAGGGGTTTATTTACTTTGCAAGCCTCTGAATGGATCCAAATAGGATGTTTACTTGAAACATCTAAGTGAATCCTCAATGAATCATTTTGTAAGTGACTTCTTCCTTCAGCCTCTCTAAAATAACCCAGCCCTACATTTCAGAGGGGAAACACAAGGGAATAATCAGCTGTGTTTCCCATCATTATGATACTGTCTTTCATTATTGCACTTCCACATAAAGACCTCAGTCAATGATTACAGCCCTGTTTTACTGAGCATTTACCCAGTATAATACAATAATATGTAATTCCTGCCATTTTACTCATAAGTAATTAGCCCTTCTTTTTATTACAAAGCTCTTTAGTATTCAGTTGCTTTTTTAT
The DNA here is from genome assembly GCF_032191515.1 of Phaenicophaeus curvirostris. Lineage (NCBI taxonomy): Eukaryota > Metazoa > Chordata > Aves > Cuculiformes > Cuculidae > Phaenicophaeus > Phaenicophaeus curvirostris. The sequence goes on along the minus strand of NC_091395.1, from coordinate 45,067,723 downwards.
CATTTGATGCAAAAATAAAAGTGGAAACAAACAACATAGTGCTACGAAAAGACTGAAATGTCTCTACCCGCTCAGGAGATACAGTGGGAATACTCTGTTGTCATTCTTTGCCTTGTAAGACATAATTTCATTTATTCATTTCACCAGGGTTAAAGGCTATTAATGTATGCTTTGCATTTCTGCCTTACTGCATAAATAAATTTCTCTGAACATAGAATAAAATTTCCTCTTTGTGATAACAACCATGCTATTATAGATATATATATCTAGTGTCTAAATTCTTAGAGTCATGTTTCTTTCTAATTCATCAGAAAAGAGGATATGCCTCTATAGTATTAATATCTGTTACCCACCTTTAAAAAAATTCTCATTGATTACATCCATTCAGGCACTGGCTGCAAAACATAGCAAGCTTTATCTTTGAAAACCAACCCCAAAACAGGCTTAAAGAAATGGTATTTTCTCTTGGAATCTTTTACAATGTATCTTTCTGTTTCCCGAATAACAATTTATAAAACCCAGCCCACCCTCCCTCTTTCATCTCTTCACTCCTTTTATATCTGTTGTTTCCTCATCCCTTCCTTTCTCCTTGTCTTCTACTCTTTTGGGATAATTTTACTGATCAGATTCTGCCCCGATTTAAGCCGTGAATGGCCCTGCCGCTTTTTAATCAGGACACAGAGCATGAGCATCACAAAACCTGCAAAAAACAGCCTGCACTGCAAAGTGACTTCCATTGAACAAAATCTAGCTGCTGGGGAAGAGACGTGGGGTTCAAAAATAGCTCTTCTTTTTCTTTCTGTAGCAAAGGTTACTTTCTTAGATTCTGCACTGAAGATCTGCAGATATCTGCTCCTGTCCTTTGGTCTGGATGCAGCATTTAGATACCTGCTTAACCTTAAATGCACAGTTATTCAACAGAGTCCTTTACTTAAATTGATTCCTCACTGTCCTACTCCTGCATAAATATTCTTAATTAATTGAGGTGAATTACAAGTGCACGTATGGGTACTGGCTGAGATTCCATGTACTTACGTTTTTGGGAACTGCTATTTATTACCACAATTAATTTAATGGAAGATTACAAAATGAAAAACTTGTCATTTTATATTGCAGCCTATGAATTATTAAACTGTAATTACAGTTGCTTTAAGTTTTTTTAATCATTCAAGTCAACACTTAGAGTCTTAAGCGCTATATACATTTTGAATATTTAATTTATTGATGGTTCAAATTAGCACTAAGCCAAAGTCTTCCCTGACACTTTACAAATTTTAGAGCATTCATACCAGAAATGACCTGAAAGGCTAAATTTGTCATTGTTAAATCCTTTAGGCATTGTGCCTATAACTGAGAAAACAGCATGATGCTTCTTCACAGGGGAGGTTTCAGAAAATTCTCATGCAGGGAAAAGAGGCGGTGCCATAAAATTTTCTATTATTTTTCTCTCTGATGCAGGGACAGAAAATGTCCTGACTAGAAAGTGATACATTCTGCCAGCTTTTGTCAGAACTGGGTTATATACTGAATATGTTTTGATCTTCACAGAAAAAATGTCACCTTCACTTTCCTCCTTAACATCCAATAAGTAGCACTCTGGCTACCTAGGGATCAGACAGAGAAGCTTCTTTTTCCAGGAAAGTCAACTAAAGCTGGTTTCAAACCATGCAAGGCTTAAAAACAGTTAGATAAAATAAGAATTGCAAAACCTCAAGCTTAAGATTACTCTTGATCCTGGCTTTGCGTCAGCTTTATCTGCTAGACCTGTCCATCTCCATTGAAAACCTTTCCATTTCCCTCAATTCTTACCTCTCTCTATCCAGATGGAAGTCAGAGCACCACCTGACCTGCTGTTAGAGAGACTGAGCTGCAACAAAGAGAGTTTTGTTTTCCCTGGTAAAGTCTGTGTCAAAATACTTGCTCCAAGAGAAGATAGAGTTTCACCTTTAACATGACAATCTTCTCCCTTTTCACAAAAGAAATCCTGTAGATATTAATGGTTTGATATCTTTGAGTCAATGACCCTCACACTTTAAGCACTTCCTAATACTTAGAACTGTGATCACGTGTACTTCCTTTGCTACCTTTTGTGTAATATTACTGCAATATTATAATTATTGCAGTGTAATATAT